>NC_138240.1:34600839-34735839 GCF_964197995.2 Scardinius erythrophthalmus
AGACACTTTTCTATCCGCAGTTTTTGAGCAGAAATCACAGAGATGTGCTCTGAGAGCCTGACCTTGATGGTGCTGACCAGCACTCGGAGAACAGCACTTCCTTCGTACGTCTCGTTCAGTTCAAACTCCCCTCGCAGAGACTGAAACACTCCGTTCATCACGCGCTTCACCTGCAAATAAACACCGCTGAGCTTAGAAAGAGTCTATAATGACTCTATGATGCAAACCAACATAAATGCTTTAAATATTTTCAAAATCATTTTCAAAAGTTATTGATGGTTCATTTTTTTGGGTAAAAGTTATTAATTTAGTTAATTTATATATATATATATATATATATATATAGCCGCTCTGTCCAGCTCAGTTCAGTTCTCATATAATGCTGTCAATGCAGGCAGATCAATAATATTGTTGAATATTAAAATAAATGTACTATATGTTAATATTACATCAGTCATATATTATTATAATTTACAATTATAATATAAATCACACAATTACTTATCTAAGATAAAATAATTTTCTCGAGTTCATCAGATTTATTTGATGTATTTTGCCAATATTTTACTACAATGTAAGTTGTCGCTCCAGTCGTTAAAATGTTTTTCGAGATCTACAGTAACAGTAATATTGTGAACTATTATTACAATTTAGAATAGCTGTTTTCTATGTGAATCTTTTGTAACATGTAATTTATTCCTGTGATCAAAGCTGAATTTTCAGCATCATTACTCCAGTCTTCAGTGTCACTCTAATATGATGATATGATGCTCAAGAAACATTTATTATTATTATTATCAGTGTTGAGAACAGTTGTGCTGCTTCATATTTGTGTGGAAACATTGATACCTTTTTTTCCAGAATTTTCAGGATTCAAAAGAACCGCATTTATTTGAAAGATAAATATTTTGTAACCATATGAATGTCTTTACTTTCACTTTTGATGAATTAAATGTATCCTTGCTGAATAAAAGCATTAATTTCTTTCAAAAATCTTACCGACCCCAAACTTTTGAACAGTATTATATATATATATATATATATATATATATATATATATATATATATATATATATATATATATATAATATATAAATGTAAATTAATAAAAAACAGAGGTTAGGTCAATCAAGTTCAGAAATGTCCCAGTAAACAAATGTTTAAGTTAAACAAAATGATAACACTTTATAATAAGGTTCATTAGTCAACTACATTAGTTAGCATGAACTAATAATGAACTGCACTTATACAGCATTTATTAATCTTTGTTAATTTCAACATTTACTAATGCTTTATTAAAATCTTGTTAACATTAATGCATAACGTTAATTCACTGTGAATTAATATAAAAAATTAACAGTTGTATTTTTATTAACAAAGATTTAACAAATACTGTAACAAATTTATTGCTCATGGTCAGTTCATGTTAGTTAAAACATTAATGTTATTTAATGCCTTAATTAACTAATGTTAACTGATGCCTCATATGAACTCAGTACTGTAATAATAATAAGGCACAGACTATATAATGAGTGTCAGTATGATAGAGATGATAAAGCTGACCTCTCCTGCAGTGTCTGTCTTCTTCTCCATCTCTGAGACGTGCGTCTTCATCAGCGCCACTCTCTCCTCCAGCGCACAGCACTGACACACAAGCAAACACTTCACTACAGGGTACAGTCATGGGAAACACTGGGCCCTAGTTTAAGGATCTAAGCTCATGGTCTAAAGCGCACAGTGCAAGCGCAGTTAGGTCGTGTCCGAATCCAGTTTTGATCGTTTAACGACAGGACAAATGGTCGGTGCTCCCGGCGCATGGTCTAAAAGGGTCATCTCTATTATCTTAATGAGTAATGGGTGTTTTGTCTCAATTCTCTTAATGAGTGATGGATGTATTTTGTCTCTGTTCTCTTAATGAGTAATGGGTGTGTTTTGTCTCTGTTCTCTTAATGAGTAATGGGTGTGTTTTGTCTCTGTTCTCTTAATGAGTAATGGGTGTGTTTTGTCTCTGTTCTCTTAATGAGTAATGGGTGTGTTTTGGGCGTAACGTGCAATAAACCAATCAGAGTCTCTTCTCCCATTCCCTTTAAAAGCCAGTTGCGCTCGCGTCATGGCGGATTCACTATTCACATGGAAGAATTTGCAAGCGGAAAAGCTGAACGCGTCTCCAGAGAGGAAACGGATCTGCTCGTGCACAAGGTTAAAGTGTGTGTGTGTGTGTGTGTGTAGGTGTGAGGTTAAAGCAGAACATCTACGGGACAAGCCGGTTTACACCATATATATATATATATATACACACACATGTACATAATAATAAACTTTTATATTGTAATCCTTTTATTTTTTATATTTGGCATGTTTGTGTGTTGTTTGTGCGTCCCTATGTGTGTAATAAGCAGAGTGTGTGTGTGTGTGTGTGTGTGTGTGTGTGTGTGTGTGTGTGTGTGTGTGTGTGTGATAAGAGTGTACGCGCGTTGTGGACCCGCCTATAGGTGCACACTACGAATGCGCTCTTTAAATAACAAAGAAATACTGCTCCATTGACTTTAGACCTGGTTTCAGTTGGTCAATGGCTCAGTCTATTTCAGTTCCTCAAAATAGCAACACACCAACAATGCGCCAGAACACACACCTCGTTTTCAGACCAGCAGCACATGGGCGCACAGATGGGCGCTAATGCATTTGCTATTTAAATAACATGGCGCAGAACGTAAAAATAATAACTGCGTCAGGCTGAAACTAGCAAAACACACTTGCGTCGCGTGTATGATAGGGTCCAGGATCTGTCACAGTGTAATGCAGGCTGATACTGAAGAATGAGTGAGAACTATACTGTGCCTGATAGCAGACCCACAATCTATGAAGAAGTGCTGAGGCTCTGTGAAGAGGTTAGCCAATCACAACACAATCATTTAGATACATCAGAGAAAAAGGGGTGATAAACGAGTGCACCTTGAGTCTCCAGGCCTGCAGCTCCTCTCCCTGCTCCTGCTGGAGTGAACGCTGCTCCTCTGAGTCACGCGACTGTCTGAGTGTGTTAAACTACACACAGGAGACACAGGAGGGTTAGCTGGAGTCGTTAAGAGACTGACTGTTAGACAAAATACTATTATTTTGCAATGTTTGTGAGTTTAAAGTATTCTAATCAGATGTGGACAGCTGAGGAAGTCACTGTGTGTGTGTGTGGGTGTGGCTGTGTGAGTGAGTGTGTGTGTGTGTGTGTGTGTGTGTGTGTGTGTATGTGTGTGTGTGTGTGTGTGTACCTTCTCCTGCAGTTGTGTGAGTTTGAGCTGCGGTGTGTCTCTGTGTTCAGTGAGTTCAGTCATCTCTCTCCTCTGTGTGTGTGTGTGTGTGTGTGAGTGTGTGTGTGTACCTTCTCCTGCAGCTGTGTGAGTTTGAGCTGCAGTGTGTCTCTGTGTTCAGTGAGTTCAGTCATCTCTCTCCTCTGTGTGTGTGTGTGTGTGTGTGTACCTTCTCCTGCAGTTGTGTGAGTTTGAGCTGCAGTGTGTCTCTGTGTTCAGTGAGTTCAGTCATCTCTCTCCTCTGCTGTTCTCGAGCCGCTGCCAGAGTCTGATCACACTTCACCTGCCACTCCTGCTCCAGATCCGCCTGCAACTGAGACAGCTGCACACAAACACACACACACACACACACACACACACACACACACACACACACACAGTCACACACACACACAGTCACACACACACACACACACACACACACACACACACACACACACACACACACACACACACACACACACACACACACACACACAGTCACAAAACTACAGCTACAATACAACATACTGAGTGTCAAAAACTCTCAATTACACACCCGGGGACTGTTAAGAATAGGGGCTTTCGCACCGGGTAGGTGTTTCCCAGAGAACTAATGGTTCCCTTAGGAAAGTTTTCCTGGTTGCATTCGCACCGTAAGTTGGAACTCTGACGTGACGTGAGACGCGCTTGTTGCTGGGACTTTTATTTTGACGGCGCTGAGAACGCCAGAGCCTGAGATCACAGTCGCATTCTCCTTGTTCATTAGTTTACGATCTGTCTGACAGTCCTGTCTTATACGGTATTAGATAGAACTGTCATACATAGAAAGTAGACATTAATGAAAAGTTATTAGCGTATGTTGTGTGTTTGATGTCCAGAGTTGCTGAGCAGAAATACATAATCATGTTTCTCTTGGTCTCCTCAAAGTCACATTGGATTTTCTCCTCAGCGTAAAGGTTAAGAGGTTCATCTATCAGTGTTTTACATGTTTGTAGAGTTAGTTTGTGGAGTAAATATATAGGCTATAATCTGTGTTTACACAGCTTTTTTTAAAATGGCGGGTGCTGGTGTTTCACGTGCGTTCGGCCAATCAGCGAACACTAACATCACGGATAGCTCCTATAGTGCTGGTTTAGACCGACTCTGAAGAGGGAGTAAATTAGTTCCTCCAAAAGGAGTTCCTAGAACTAAAATCGTTCCTAGTTCCTGCGGTGCGAACACGCCAAAATCCGGGAACTTCCGCCACTAGTTCTAGGAACTATGAAAAGGTTCCTCCGATGCGAAAGCCTCTTAATTTACTCCTACTTCAGAGTCGGTCTAAATTGGCAGCATGGACTTCTTGTGATTATGCATGCAAACACACACACACTCATACCTGTTCTGCTGCTGCGTGGTCAGTGCTGGTTCTGGCTTTGCGTAACTGGCTCCTGAGACTGTCCATCTCCTGCTGGCTCGTCCTCCTCACCTCTTCCAGCTCTTCATCACAGCGCTGTCTCTCGGCCTGCCACTTCCGCTTCCGCTCTGACAGAGTCTGAACACACACAGGTCAACGTATTCAAGATTATCCAGATGAGGATTCAGTCCTTCACACACACACACACACACACGAGTCAGTAACTCACTCGTTCCAGACCGTCCTTCTCTGTCTTCATGTCCTGCAGCTCTTCCTCTGTGTTGTTGAGTTTGAGCTCCAGTTCCTTCCGTTTCTGCTTCTCCATCTTGTATTGACCCTGCACTCTGTCTGCTGTCTCCCTCAGCTCTGAAACACACACACACACACACAATAAGTCTTAATCTTGATGCAACAGTTTCCAGCTGCCAATAATTTCTGTCTATATATATATATATATATATATATATATATATATATATAACAGCGTAAACATGACAATATTTGGCACTGTGACATTTTCATGGCAATTAAGCGACAATATTTATTCTCAAATTCACATTATTATTGTAATGCAGACAAAAACACAATTATATACTATACTAAACTATTTATACATAATGATAATATTGGTGTTACTGCCTTTGTTTTAATTTTTTTTTTTAAATCACTGCAATTTTACAGAAATGCAGTTGAAAAATACAGTATTACAATAATAAGAATTACATTTGAGAATGAGAATTGCAAAAAACTCAACTCATAAAACATTTGCATTTATCATATCAATGACAATATACTTAATTGAAAATGTCACAAAGTAAAAATCTATATGCTATTGATTCTAAAGCTTATTTATATTACATATTATCTTTATATATTTATTAGTGCCTTCAATCGATTAAAAAAATTAAAACTAATTAATCACAAGGTAGGGAACATGCAGAAATTGAATAAAGTTATTAAATACTTCACAGTCTTCACTGCATAAATGAAACAGATTAATCCTTATTAAAGCTACAACAGTTATTCAGTCGAGCAGTGAGTGTTTTTCTCTTTGTCTTTTGTTCTTTGATTAACTTTTAATGACAGACAGCTGCATTAATTGCATTAAATATTTGTAGCGTGTTAATGCATGCTATTCATTTTTCCAGTTTAACGCATTAAAAAATATTTTATGCAATTAATGCAGCTGTCTGTCGTTAAAGTTAATCAAAGAACATAAGACAGAGAAAATCACATTGCTTTTGACAATTACTTTTGTATATATAATATATATTATTAAATATAATAAGGATTAATCTATGTTTAATTTATACACTGCAGCTCAAAATAATCTTGTTTCTGTTTGAATTAAGATTATTTTTCTTACCCCACTGGAAGCAAAAGGAGGATTTAAGCAAAAACTCACTTCATTTAGATTTTTTATCAAAAAATATAATAGATATAATATAACGAGATATAATATTTGATGGCATTTTACCACTTTAATAAATGCATCTTGATTTAAGAAGTTTTAGATATTTGGACTGGAAACAAGACAAAAATACTACGCAAGAAAATAATTTTTAGAGGGTATACTTATATTAATTTAAACTAAGAGCTTAATAATAATTGATCAACTATAATTGTACGTGTAATGGGATTAAAGGTAATAATTACATATATAATATCTGAATCATACTAAATAATTATTATAAATAATCATCGTTATAAATAATAAGCCGATTTCTTTAAAAATCTAGTGACCGTCAATTTGGAGTAAGAGAAACTGGGGGAGTGACTTTACTGCGTCAGACATGTGACACTTTGCTCACAGCTGATTGGTCCAGTTTCGTTCGAGATTTCTTACTTTTTCTGACTGCCCTGGAGCGCAAGTTTAGGCGATGAACATCGCTAAAAGCCCAGTCACTTTCATGATGCCTAAAACCCAGGGTTGGCACAAACTAAACTGAAACATACAGTTTATTAAAACAAATTGTCAAAAAGAACCAGTTCACGGAAAATAACCAGACTTCCCATCACTAAAGGAAACTATCAGCATGTGTTTCAGTCATGGTTATGAGACGAGCGGCTCACCCAGCATCTGAGCCTCCAGCGCTGCGGTGTGTGTGTTGTTCTGCTGAGCGTCCAGCAGGGCGGCGCTGAGTTTGGTCTGCAGAGCCGTGATCTTCTGCTGCTGCGAGCTCAAGTCCAGCTGAAGCTCAGACACGCGCGCCGTGGAGGACGCCAACTCCTCGCTCAAGCGCGCCTTCCAGAGAGACGACATGAAACAAAAAAATGAAAATTAGCCCATGATTTACTCACCCAGAAGCCATGTCAAGTTTATGACATTCTTCTTTCAGACGAATACAATCGGAGTTATATTAAAAAATGTCTCTTCCAAGCTTTATAATGGCAGTGAATGGGTACATTTTTTTGGAAGTCCATCAGAGTGCATCTATCCATCATTAAAGTGCATCTATCCATGATAAAGTGCTCCACACTGCTCCGGGGGGTTAATAAAGGCCTTCTGAAGCGAAGCCATGTATTTGTGTAAGAAAAATATCCATATTTAAAACTTTATTGACTAAAATACACTTTATCGACTAAAATAACGTAATGACGAACCCGGAAGCGCAGAGGAAAGAGCAAAACAAAACACCAGTCACGAATTAGAAGTCTAAAATGAATTTTTTTTAAGAGAAATGTGGGAGGAGCTTGAGTTTGTTGCCCAGTAATATTTGTTTGAACCGCGAGAGGCGGCAAAGCTTTCGCTACTCCTACATCCGACGTCATACATTGTCAAGTGTTACTCTTTTGGCATAAGTCGACTTGCGTACGGCAGTCTGCCGGAAGCTAGTTATTTTAATCAATAAAGTTTTAAATATGGACATTTTTCTTACACAAATGCATCGCTTCACTTCAGGATGCACGTTTATGATGGATGGATGCACTTTAATGATGGATAGATGCACTTTTATGATGGATAGATGCACTTTAATGATGGATAGATGCACTTTTATGATGGATAGATGCACTTTAATGATGGATAGATGCACTTTTATGATGGATAGATGCACGGATAGATGCACTTTTATGATGGATGGATGCACTTTTATGATGGATGGATGCACTTTAATGATGGATAGATGCACTTTTATGATGGATAGATGCACTTTTATGATGGATAGATGCACGGATAGATGCACTTTTATGATGGATAGATGCACTTTAATGATGGATAGATGCACTTTTATGATGGATAGATGCACTTTTATGATGGATAGATGCACTTTAATGATGGATAGATGCACGTTTATGATGGATAGATGCACTTTTAGATGCACTTTAATGATGGATAGATGCACTTTTATGATGGATAGATGCACGTTTATGATGGATAGATGCACTTTGATGGATAGATGCACGTTTATGATGGATAGATGCACTTTTATGATGGATAGATGCATGGATAGATGCACTTTTTTGATGGATAGATGCACTTTTATGATGGATAGATGCACTTTTATGATGGATAGATGCACGTTTATGATGGATAGATGCACTTTTATGATGGAAAGATGCACTTTTATGATGGATAGATGCACTTTAATGATGGATAGATGCACTTTTATGATGGATAGATGCACTTTAATGATGGATAGATGCACTTTTATGATGGATAGATGCACTTTTATGATGATAGATGCACTTTTATGATGGATAGATGCACTTTAATGATGGATAGATGCACTTTAATGATGGATAGATGCACTTTTATGATGGATAGATGCACTTTAATGATGGATAGATGCACTTTTATGATGGATAGATGCACTTTAATGATGGATAGATGCACTTTTATGATGGATAGATGCACTTTTATGATGGATAGATGCACTTTTATGATGGATAGATGCACTTTTATGATGGAAAGATGCACTTTTATGATGGACAGATGCACTTTAATGATGGATAGATGCACTTTTATGATGGATAGATGCACTTTTATGATGGATAGATGCACGTTTATGATGGATAGATGCACTTTTATGATGGAAAGATGCACTTTTATGATGGATAGATGCACTTTAATGATGGATAGATGTACTTTTATGATGGATAGATTCACTTTTATGATGATAGATGCACTTTAATGATGGATAGATGCACTTTAATGATGGATAGATGCACTTTTATGATGGATAGATGCACTTTTATGATGGATAGATGCACGGATAGATGCACTTTTATGATGGATAGATGCACTTTTATGATGGATAGATGCACGTTTATGATGGAAAGATGCACTTTTATGATGGATAGATGCACTTTAATGATGGATAGATGTACTTTTATGATGGATAGATGCACTTTTATGATGGATAGATGCACATTTATGATGGATAGATGCACTTTTATGATTGATAGATGCACGTTTATGATGGATAGATGCACGTATTATGATGGATAGATGCACTTTTATGATGGATAGATGCACTTTTATGATGGATAGATGCACTTTTATCATGGATGGATGCGCTTTGAAATATATACATTCACTGCCATTATAAAGCTGGGAAGAGCCAGGACATTTTTTTTAATATAACTCCGATTGTATTCGTCTGAAAGAAGAAAGTCATATACACATAGGCAGACTTGAGGGTGAGTAAATCATGGGCTAATTTAATTTTTTGGTGAACTATCCCTTTAATAACTGATGTTACAGCAGATGAAATGATGAAGGGACTATAATGGAAAGACAAATAAACGATACAAGGAAATGAAAGCAAGGGTGGTAGAACTATCCACCCCTGCTGAGAGCTGAATGCTGATTGGTTAGTGAGTGAGCGGTGCCTGTTCAAACAAAGAGTGAAAAGAGAAATGGGAAATGCTTCATTTGACATAAACGATGGGCAAATGAAAGAGTGTGTGAAGACTATGAAGAAATGGATGAAAAGCGGGACAGTGCTTTTGCTCACCTGATCCCAACTCAATTCCATTGGCAGTGCATGCTGGGAAAAGAGAGCAGTCACCGCTAAAGGCTCTCAGCCAATCAGAGTAGCGTTAATTAACCAATCAGAGCAGAGATACATGGCTTAGAAGGAAATAGTGTTAACCGTTGAGATATTTAAGAGTTGTCATTGCATTATGTACTAAGGGTTGAATGATTTCAGTTTTTTAAAGTCAACATTTATGTGAATAAAGTCGAGTCGACTAGTCACTGATGATGTCATTAATGAACAAATAAGCCTGAACCTCGAGCTGAGACTCAAACACAGATATGTCATTTGACAGCGCTGCCCACAAGACTTTTGCTCCTATTACAGCTTATTTTTATCAGTTATTTTGTCTTTGGGTCGTTAAATTTCTCACCGATTTCTGCTCGTTCTAAATCAGAATTTTTTTTATTTTATTTTTTACCTTTATTTAACCAGGAAAAAAAAGTCCCTTTGAGTTACAATAACTCTTCTCCCAGGGAGTCCTGGCCAAGATAGGCGGCCAAAAAGTTGCAAAGAAAAAACATTAAAAAAGACTATATCTCTATACATAGACTATATATACAAACAAGACATTATGTTTAACCTAAGTAAATACAAACATATAATTTAAAGGGTACCTAGTTAAAAACAATTTCACCGTTCAGTCAGAGTTGACTTATTAATAGATGAAAAATGCATATGATGAAAAAGCTTTTTTTTTTGCCAAATTCAAATATAGATAAAGTAGCGCAGTAAAGATTAAATTTATGAATGCATTAGTGAGAGAACGATTGCGTGTGAATTACTTCTGGCAGCATCTCTCAACTAATATTGAAGCTGTGGGTTTAGGTACTAAGAAATGTATGCTAGAACTTTTCAGTTTCTAAGCTATTTTATTGATAAATCACAGAACATTGTTGACAACAAATTTTGCGCTACTGAATGATTCTGTGTGCGATCTGCGTGTGATGTGAGAGCTACTGTCTGTGTGTGTGTGTGTGTGTGTAACACGGCAGCAGTGTAGAATGCCGATTAACGTCGTTAATAAGCCGTTTAAAATGTGCATTCACCTGACTGATTTTGAGCATCCAGATGTTATAATCAAACATATAAACATATATTTATTTTTCACTTTAACTGTTGGGAACAGAGCGTAAAAGTGGACTTCATAAGATATCTTATCCAGTTGCGCCCTCTATAGGCCATGATCAGCGACTAGTGGACGTCAAGCTTCAAGCGTCATGGCAGAGCATTAAAGTCATCAGATTTGTCTGTAATGTTAGTGGAGAGTGTGTAAAAAGACTGATTTTGTAATAAAAACAATTCAGGAAAAACTTTAGAAAGACTGCAGAGAAATACCTCAAACACAAAACTGATTATTTAAAGGCACAATATGTACGATTTTTGGGTTAAAATACAAGGTTATATTTTTTGTTGACTTGTGTACTTCCATTATCCTAAATGTTTCCAACATTGTTTAAATTCAGAGAAATAATCATTGTAGTCTTATTGTTTGAATCCCTTGTTTTATAGATTTACCGCGAGTAACATGTTTGTATAATGCTTCAGAGAGGACACTATTCTATCAAGTGGCTAACATAGCAAAATCAGAAAGAGCATTTTCTCTACCATTCAATGTTTTAAAATGAATCCAATGCCATTTAGCAACACAAGTCATCCAGCTTTTATTATGATATTCTAATCTAATCAATCTAGCTTAATGAGGTCCGCAACAAATGTCTCATACTGGTCACCGAGAGACACGCACAGAGTAACTTTAAGGGCACTATTTTAACGATCTGAAACGCAAGTATCCAATGCGAAACGCAAGTAACTTTGTGGGCGGATCTCGGGCGCTGTTGCTATTATACCGGCGGGATAAATGACTCTTGCGCCCGACGCAAATCTAAAATGGGTTGGTCTGAAGTAGCTTCATTACTCATAGGTGTGGTTTGGGCGTAACGTGAAATAAACCAATCAGAGCATCATCTCACATTCCCTTTAAGAGAAGGCTTGTTCCATGGCGGATTGCCATTATAACGGCGGACTTGCCAGACGCACGCCAGGAGCGGTTCACAGCCGAGGAGACCGCTGTTCTCGCCAGGGCCGTAAAACACAGAGAAGTGACATTGGGGATGGAGAAACACACCCAAATTAGATTCGGTTAAACAGGCGTATAATAATTATGGTAAATGTGTAAGCTAGATTTATGACTATTTTTTCACATCTTCATGGACACAACAATGATTTCCCTCGTGTGGTAATATTTTTCCGTGTAATAATGTATGGTTTGCAAAAATGGCAACTTCTGCGTCTGTGTGTAGATGAGAGAAGCAAAGTGTATGCGCGTTGTGCACACGCTACATTATGGCCAAGCATGCGCCCTTAAAATAGCATCAAAAAGCGCCACTGAAAACGCGAAAAACTGAATTGTTTTCTGAAACTGCAAAATATCACCAGGGAACGTTTGCGCCGGAACACGCCTCCTCTTTTCGCTGAACCGCCCCCGGGAGCGCAAGTTCATTCCCTAATTTACCGACGTGTGTCTGTGGAGGGAAGAGTTCGCTGTGCGTCGGGTGCAAAATAGGAATGATACATGCGTCGGTGTACAAAGTCAATTGCGCTGGGTGCAAGATAGGGCCCTGTAACTTTCAACACACTCAAATGTATTTTCAGTATGATTGTTGTGACCAAGTAAAACAGCTGCGTTATAAAGCGACCTGTATGAGTAGTACTTCAGCACTTGCGACTGTTTCATTAGAATTAAATAAAATAAAGTCAATTTAAGTGACGTAACAAAGTTCAAGTTCAGGGAAGGAGGCAGACGGTAAACGAAACTTTAATTGTAAAATATACATAAACAACAAAACGAAATGGCCGAATGCAGCACACAAGCATAATAAAAACAGCAAGGTAAAACGTCCCAGGCTCTCGGCCATCCCTGATTCATACCACAGTAACGTTAATAAAACTTTAATTCATTCACTCATCAATGAACATAATTTTTGCCTGAGTCCCGTTGGATTGCTTTCCATCAGCTGTGGAGGTGAAGACTACAACTCCCATGATTCCACACTCATGGCATAATCAAGCTACACATTTGTTATTGTTTTGAATAAGTGACTTACATACTGCGCCTTTAATGCTGCACCATGAAGGCCGTTCCAAATGGTTGGGAGGGACGTTGTGCTGCCTTCTAAGACAGCACTAAATCCATAAAAAAGAAATCCCAAATACTTCATTTATATGCGAATGCTTAGTGTATGCATATAGCTGAACACGTAGACTTTCTAAAGCCCCTTTCACACAGCGCGTTGATCCCGGGAAATTGTTGTAAAATTGCTAGAGTGGGAAAGCAAACACGTCCCGGGATTGATGAAGGGATCGATGCCGGGACGGGGACCTAGTAACATTGCTGGGATCAGTCCCGGAACGCGCCCTGTGTGAACAAAAGCCAGGACCAATGCCATAAGGGGTGTGTCGTAGTGATGACGCACGTGCCATCACGCGACTCTGTTGCTCTTAGAAGAAAGTTTGTGTTCGTCATCAACAAAGAAAGAACGAAAAAATGTCTGCAAACTGGAATGAAGCCGAGACCAGGAGCTCCTTACTATCCGCACTGAAGCTGAGATCGCTCGCCAGCTTTGTGGAACGGTACGCGATGCGTTAGTGTACATGTTTTCAGCACGTACGTTACACGTCACATCCTGGCGTCACGTGTCTTTACGGGATGTGTGTGAACACACTCACAGATTCCGGAAAATCACTGGTGGTGTAAATGAACTAAAATCAAACGATCCCGGGACACCCGTGTGTTTTCCGGAATTTCTGTGTGAAAGGGGCTTAAGTGTTCTCCATATGATGGCATGTGTGAATGAGCGCATGTCAAATGAGCGCTAGGAATTGCGCTAGTGTCTGCGCTATCTCTCTCCAGAAGTCATAAGTGATAAAAACATTTTTGTTTTCGTTTAAACTAGTGTTGCGAGTATCTCTAAACAACATGGCCGTCTGTTGTTGTTGCTCCAGGAGTTTGTTGTTGTTGTTCCATCTCATTCGTTTTTTTTTTTTTTCGGGTGTGAAACAACAGGTCAGTGTTGCCACCTTGTGGACAAACTAATTGGTGCAAAAAAAACATGGCACATGTGCAAGCTGAGCGTAGAGATTATGTGCAGTGAGAAAAATCTCTGTGTGTGTACGTACATATGTCCCTAGGATACACGTGTAGCATAAGGTATGCGTAAAAACAGTGTGTACTATTTTACTGAATGCTTGTGTGTCGTTGATTTTAATCTTTGATCAGTTTAATCGCCTACCAACCTGTTTAATCGCCAGATAGTTAGAAAAACCCAGTCCATCTTAAAGGTTAGTTCCCATCCTCTCTATTCTGAGTTTGTTTTTACCCTCAGGATCTCGGTTAGGAGTAACAGGTACAAACATTCATTTATTCCTACCTCTATTTCTCTATTAAATTCGGTCATGGGGGGAGTAGTTGGAAGTAGGTAGTTGTCTGGGCCTGTCATTGTCTTGTGTAGTTTAAGTCATTTTTAAGAAAGAAAGAAAGAAAGATATATTTGAAGCATATTAGAGTTCACATCATTAGCGCTATGTGAATGCCGTGTGGAGTTGCTGCCTATGAAGAGCACTTCGGTCTGATTTCCGATCAGTCACTTCAATGCTGTCTTAGAAGATAGCAGCCTATGTAGGCGGGTTACAGCATGGATTTGGAACAGAGTGTGTGTGTGTGTGTGTGTGTAATGGGTTAATAGTGTTACCTTGTCTTGTTCTGCCTGCAGTATTCTGGTCTGATTCTGTTCACTGCTGTTCTTCAGAGAGTCGGTTCTCTGTTCCATCATCAGATTACTCTGCTCCACGTATCTACAAAAGCACAAACTCCCCTTGAGTCAAAGCACACCGTGTTATTTTGACATTTCTATTGACAGTGATAGTCAAAACAGGAAAAGAAGAGATGGGGACAAGAGCGGGTAACAACATCGGTAAACTTTGCGAGCTTAACTAAATAACTTCTAAGGCTGCACGATAGTGAGAAAAACTTCCATCGCAATAATTTTTTCTGTTATATACAGTATTGGCCAATAGTAATGTCTGGAGGGGATATTGGTTGTTAATGACCCTACAAGTTCAATTAAACTTTCAAATTATTTTTATATATATTTTAAATATGTGGGAAGAACAAAACACTAAACTCGGTTAAGGTTTTTATCTGACAAAATAATTTGGCAAAAAAAGGTCAGCTACAGCTATAATGCAAATAAAAACAAAACGCTCACAGGAAACAGCACACATTGACTACTACAGCATAATCAGTCATTAATATTTCCATTGATTCTCTCTTGTTTTTGAATGCGTTCATAATTTCTTTGTCTGACAGCCAGGCCAAAAATTATATCAGCACAATTTGGCATGTTTCATTGATCACAATATTGATTTTATTCCGATCATGGCTCTAGACTATGACAATTTTTTTCCAGCAAGTACCAATTTGCCTGATAAGCACTGCCATTTCTGTTGCGCGTGAGAAAGAAATGTCCCATCATTTATCAGCTCAGCTCAAACCGCAGCGCGAGCGAGTTTATTAGAGCGATTGAATTTACTCGCTGACCGGTCCATTTTCATCCAGTTAGAAGGCTTTTCAATCCAAAAATCACCAACATTAACCATGGATTTACTGTAGAAACACTAACAGAAATGTGGGATTTGCATATTGAACTTTATTAGATTCTTAGTGTAATTAAGCTATAGCAGTTTTTGTGCATTTGTATTCATTCTAAGGGCCCTATTTTAACAATCTGAAACAATATTTGTGGGCGGGTCCCGACGCAAATCTAAAATGGGTTGGTCTAAAGTAGCTACATTACTCATAGGTGTGGTTTGGGCGTTACGTGAAATAAACCAATCAGAGTGTCATCTCACAATCCGAGGAGACCGACGTTCTCGTCAGGGCCGTAAAACACAGAGAAGTGACATTGTATGGGGATGGAGAAACACACCCAAATTAGCTTCGGTTAAACAGGCGTATAATAATTTGGGTAAATGTGTAAGCTAGATTTATGCCTATTTTTTCACATCTTCATGGACACCACAATGATTTCCCTCATGTGGTAATATTTTTCCTTGTAATAACGTATGGTTTGCAAAAATGTCAACTGCTGCGTCTGTGTGTAGATGAGAGAAGAAAAGTGTGTGCGCGTTGTGCACACGCTACATTATGGTCAAGCATGAGCCCTTTAAATAGCGTCTGAATAACACACCACTGACTTTAGACGAGGTTTCTCCTGGTCTGTGGCGGAATTGTTTTCTGAAACTGCAAAATAGCACCAGGGAACGTTTGCGCCGGAACACGCCTCCTCTTTTCACTGAACCGTCAAATCTTAAGGTTGTTAAGATTTTTACTAATGTTACTATTTTGTTAGGAACATATTGTGCAGCCCTATTTTTTAACCAGAACATGAACATTTAATGAAGGATGGAAGATATTAAACATATAATACAAAAAGGGAAGATGCCAAATAAAATGCGAGACCTCTGACCTCTGGTTCTGATTGATGAGCTCGCTGATCTTGCGGTTCTGTTCCTCTATGCGAGAGCTTTTCTCAAACACCTCTTTCTTCAGACACTCATTCTCCTGAATAAATGAAAGATGGGTTCATTGAGTACTGAGAACTCTGAGAGAAGGTTTGATTGACCAATCACTGCAAGTTACCTGTATGATTCTCTGAATGTTGTGCATGATCATGGCTGTTTCCATCGACACGTTCGATAAGCCCAGCGAAACGCTGCCTTGCTTTTGTAGGTCATCGATCTGAAAAAGTGGAGCGATTCCTCAAAAGGTTGTTCAAGTCAAATGTAGTTACTTACAAATTTCTGCTAATTATGTACCAACCTTTGAGGACAAGTGGTCCATTTTGTCTGCCACTTTTCCAACAGCCAATCGTATTTCAGTGTTGTGTTGTCGAGCCTCTGTCATCAAGAAGGATGTGACATCACTAGTTCCTTAAAGAGACAGGCGTCATTTAAAAATCCCAACCTTGACTACATGAATGTATTGACATCTGCAGCTGATAAACTACAAACAAATGTAATGTTTTTGTGTAAGGGTGAGATGTTGTAGGTTTTGTACTGATTTTGTAGTGATCTTTACCTTGGTAAGGCACGGTTTGTGTGGGGTACATCTGGCTCACAGGCTGCCGAGAGGAAGACAGTCAACAGATTTAATAAATGTATCATAACTAAATATACAGTCAAAGCAAAATTTATTCAGACAACATTTCTCACATGATCACAGTTTATTCGCTATAGTTTAGAAGATGGTGATAAAATATGACAAGAACTCAGTTGATATTTCACTGGTTTTGTCCATCCTTCTGTTAGACTGTCTCACAAATGAATTATGTTGCATATTGAATATTATGTTGAATATCTGTCAGCTGTTAAATTTCAGTCTGTGCTGTAAAAAGGTCACATTAGCAATTAAAGAAAAACACTTCAGCAAAACATGGTCAGGTCAAAGTGTCTGAATGATTAAATTGCAAAAAAATAAAAAATAAAAAAAATAAGTCCTGTAAAGCCCTGGTGGGACAGACTGGTGAAGTTACACAGCAATAGTGAATTCCCGACCTGAAAGGCATGCACGACTCCCGGCATCATGGGCTGAGGATTGGCTGTTGCCATCGTAACGGGTAAAAGGGCCGTAGCTGGAATGGAAAGAGCACACAGGACAGTGTAACAGCATATAACTGAGCATTAAACACTGGTCTTCATAAGAGTATGATGTGATGCACGCGTGTTACCCTGCACTGAAGGCGGGGGGGCGGAGGTGATGTGTACGGGCTGAGGCGACGGTGCACTGTTGCGTTCCCTGCGTCTCGACACACTCGGGTCCTACAGCAGGAACAGGATCATCTGTAAACCTTCGCATGCATTCTCTCACATTTATACTTTATATCGTTATAACCTCATCCTTCCCTCGGGTCATTTTGACCCAGAAAATATTTTTGAAAATTTTGTAAAAAATTAAGTGTTCATCGGAGGGGTACAAGACCCCAGGACTTTTGTCATACTTGAACCACGACTAAAAAATAAAAATAATTATGGATTCGAGGGGTTTTGTGGTTGAAATTTAAAAAAGTAACAAATCTTTCTCTCGCGGGTCAATTTGACCCCCTTAGGAATGAATGGAATGCGAGGAATGCTTCAGTACACAATAAAAAATGCTAAAACTTTACCAAAAAATTATTTTATAATGTCTACATGTGTATCTGAAAGCTGAAGAACTGACTTTAAGACCCAGCGGAACATTCATTTGCTCCATATAGTGGCAAGAGTCATAAATTAGCATTTTATATTATTTTCTTCCCACAAGAGGTCGGCAAAGACACCCAATGTAAGATATTTTAAAAGGGTTATGCATGAAACGGAGTTATTTTGAATTTAAGTTGAAAGAATGTGAGGAATGTGCTTAAATTACTAAATTACTGTTTATTTATTATTTTATCAAATCTAGTAATTTAAAGGTAAATTAAATAAAAAAATAACAAAAAAATCTCCAAAAAATTGCATTATAAAATATAAAAAATATTATCAAAATTAAATAAAGTAAGATTTATGAAAAAAAAAAAAGTAGTTTAATTTTAGGGCTTCAGGTTATTTTGACCCGTGAGGGAAGGATTTGTTACAGTGAGGGAAGGATGAAGGTTAGCACAAAACACAGATATTTTTCATTTGACTCTTTGTGCTGTGTCTGAATATTAGACGGTGTAAAACCGTTATAATGAAAGGCTCAGTCTTGCCTCGAGCTCGGAGTCGCTGGAGTCTGGCTGTGAGGGAGATGAGGACGAGCCGGCGATGAAGGGCAGCATTGGCTGGCCCATTTTGGCCATGCGTGAGATCAGTTTAGCTTTAGTGGCATCAGGATTCTGAAGACATTGCAAAACATGTCAGAAAACACATAAAGATAGTTTATTATTAGGGATGCAATGATATAAAAATTTTAGTCGACAACTATTTTCTGATTACTCATTAAAAAAGTCAATACAAATTAATTTTGGCCATTAAAACTGACAACTATGAACAATGGATATTCATTCTGAGATTTATATTTTAACAGTGTTAAATGATAAGTGTAATATTAAATATTAACTTACACTACAATTCCAAAGTTTGGGGTCGATTTTTCAATGTTTTTGAGTCTCTTATGCGCAACAAGACTGAATTTATTTGATCCAAAAATACAGTAAAAGAGCACTATTGTGAAATATTAAATTAAAATAGCTGTTTTCTATGTGAATATATAGTAACATGTAATTTATTCCTGTGATTAAAGCTGAATTTTCAGCATCATTACTCCAGTCTTCAGTGTCACATGATCCTTCAGAAATCACTCTAATATGATGATTTGATGCTCAAGAACAAGCCGGATACATTTTTCTTCAAGATTTTTGGAAAGTTCAAAAGAAAAGCATTTATTTAAAATAGGAATCTGTTGTAGAATTATAAATGTTAATGCAAATTTCTTTAAACAATGTAATGCATGCTTGCTGAATAAAATTATTTTCTTTGGGACAAAAATTACCCCAAACTTTTGAACAAGTGTCTGATGATAGATGACAACAAATGTAAAAACTGGAGAAATCAGCTTGAACAATTAAAAATACAGTTTCTATCCAATATTGACTTGATTGATATTGTGCATACCTACAGTATATATTATATCTATATATATTATTTTTTTGGCCTTTTGCCATTTTATTGAAAGGGGGAAGAATCTGAAAATGTTGCACGCTTGATAAGACCTTGCAATTCCCACATGAGCACTTCAAACTCAATGTGTCTTGTGCACTAACCCATGGCTCCAGCTATGCTTACTTCAATAAAAGTCTGCGTTACAATAAAAATAGTGCTGGGCAATTAATCGCATCCATAATATATGTGTGTGTACTGTGTATAAGTATTTTGTATATATAAATTCACACACATGCATGTATATATTTAAGAAATATTTGCATGTATATATATTTATACATAATTTATATTACATATAAATATAAATATTTTGTATATAAATAACACATTTTTCTTAAATATATATATGCATGTGTGTAAATTTATATATACACAAAATAATTATACACAGTACACACACATATATTATGTAAACACAAACTTTTATTTTGGATGCGATTAATCGTTGCCCAGCACTAAAAAAAACGAAAAACAAATATGTGATCTACCTGAAAAGAAACAAAACTTACACTCAGCTGCTCACTGAGGGAGTTTGATTTCGCTCGAAGAGGCGGTTCACTGTAAACAAAGAAGAAATGTAGTGAACAGATAACCTCAATCAAATAATATTAATATAAAAATCATCTCCAGCCAGAAGCCAGCAGGCCTCACCTGGGTTTGCTGGTTTGTGGGGCAGAACTGAGGGACTGGTTCGGCTCAGAGGAGCCCAGACTCTCAACACTGGGAGCAGGAGACGCCGAATCTCTTGAGTTTCCATCCTTTGCAAACTTGACCTGCACATGCATCAAGAGAGAACACATATGAAGAGAGCAGAGCGGTGCATAGTTCTACAATGCTGCAAAGTACGTAATAAGTCTGAGGACGGGAAAGGACATTCTTCTGAGTGTGTATCTCTATATCAGTGTCTGTTTCTAAACTCCTGAAACGCCTCCATTATAGTCTTGAGTTTCTTCCAGGAACAAACACATCACAATATTCCTCATTATAATAATTCATACGCAGAATAAAGGGGCGGGGCCTGGTTGAGTTAGTTAGTAGTGTGTTAAACGGTTATGATAAGGGTCGGGACATTTCCCAAACACACTCGAAGCGCTCGACCAATCACAACACACTGCTCCAGCTGACCAATCAGAGCACAGTGTGCTTTTCAGAAGGAGGGGCTTTATATAGACAGGAAGTAAACAGCGTTACTGACAGACTGGGAAGAGAGGAGCCGCAACAATGGAGAATATGGGGAAAATTATGTTTTTTTGAACAATCAAGCATTAAAACCAATAGAAGTTATGCGCGTGACGCCACCGTCGGCTGGAGTGACTGCTGTTACGCACACTGAGTGGCACAAACACTGAGCGGCAGCATTAGTTTTCAGTGTGAATGCCGCGAAAAACACGCAAAACACATCTAAAATGGGAAAGTGCTTTGAGATTGACTATATAAATAGATCTGAGGTATAGTTTTACAGACTGCCGAAAGCTACAGAACAGAGAAGCGAATGGATCGCTGCGATTCACAGAAACGACTGGATCCAGGCAGAGAAAGCTGGATTTGCAGTTATCATTTTGTGTCAATATGCTGGATTTGAGGGTAAAATCATACCCTATATATTGTATTGTTATATATTGTATTGACAGCTCATCAATTAAATATTTACCATCGTATATTCGGCATAATTGGATGTTTTTAAATAAACACTGACAAAAAACTATACAAGTTTTAGTGCTGGACGATATGATGATGTATATAACATTGATGTCAGTGATCACCCGGAATTAGATCTGCCTATATTGTATTTATATAAAACGTTCACAGGCAAATTTGCTTTATATATTTCCCCAGCGTCGAAATCAGGCTCATATAAATGTCAGGAAACATGATTCCTGCTGCATGTCAATATCTGTGGATCAATGGATCTTTGGTAAGTTGTAAGGAACACTATATCGAGCTTTAGTTTAAACTGATAATCGTTTGTTTTTCTCGTGTTTTCGCAGTTTCCTCTATTTACTCCAGTCAATCAGCAGCTCTTCTGCCACTCAGTCCGGCTGAGGGAGTGTGTTCCTGCGGGAAAGTGACGTCAACGCAAACCCTCTATTCTAGTACAACCCCAAAAACAATGACTTTAAAAAAGGGCATAATAGGTCCTCTTTAAGACATTGGAACATTGTAAACCTGAATCATCATAAAATATCATAAATACAAAATGATAAAGTAAATGTGAGAATGGCGTACCCGACGGATCTCCGCTTCGAAGACTAGCGTGCTATCCGGTGGCACGCGGTTGGGAACGCCCTGCGATCCGTATGCGAGACCGGGAGGAATCACCATCAGTCGCCTCCCAGCTTTCCGCATGTTCAACATGCCCTCCTCCCAGCCCTGAGAGAGAGAATCGCTTTAGACTGCCGTATGAGGCATAATCACACGTAAAAGACAACTTCCCTCTCACCTTAATGACCTTCCCAGCCCCGAGCTTCAGTCTCAGCAGTTTGTCCTTATTCAGATTCGAGTCAAACATCTGGAGGAGAGGAAAATAAACTATGAGAATTTGGATAAAGCTGGATAGCAAGAAATCAAACAAATTATCAACGGATAAAGTGTTATTTTTGTACGAAATTAATACTTTTACTCTGCTAGGACACATTAAATTGATCAGAAGTGACAGTAAAGACATTCATAATGTTTTTTTTTTACTTTCTATTCATCAAATAAACCCTGAAAAAAATCATTAATGGTTTCTACAAAAATATGAAGCCGCAAAACTTCTTCAACTGATAATAATAATAAATGTTTCTTGATCATCAAATCATCATATTAGAGTGATTTCTGAAGGATCATGTGACACTGAAGACTGGAGTAATGATGCTGGAAATTCAGCTTTGATCACAGGAATATATTACAGTTATAAAATATATGCATACAAAATAATTATTTTAAACATTGTAATAATATTTCATAATTTTACTGTATTTTCGATCAAACAAATAAAGCCTTTGTAAACATACAAGACTTTTTTTTTTCTTTTCTTTTTTATATACCCGGTACCAAACTTAAGCATTAGTTTTGCTCTATAATTCTCATTCAAACCATGTTTACATTAACCAGAATATGAATCGGATTTTGGTCATATCACGATTATGTATGCATCATGTAAATACAGTAAATTTCAGATCATAATGGCAGCTTATTAACTCGCCTAAGCCATGTCCATTATGGGCCCTGTGTGCACATAAACACGGTCATTACTAAAGCATCTTCACCTGTCCGATGGTGTGGTTTTGCAGCAGCGAGCCAGTGTAAGCCACTTCTAATGAGTCTCCATTCTCCACAGCCTGGCCCTCACCCAGAAGAAGATCCTGGGTCAGGACAGAGTCTAGCGGACCGGCACAGTTCACTTTGGCAAGACAAACCTGAAACAATTACATTGCTGCGTAAGAATCTCCTCACACAACACCAGGTGACAAAGAACCCATAAAACACAAACCTCTTTAGAAAAGTCTGTAGCCGCTTTCTCTGATTCAAACATCAGTGACCAATTCTGCCTCTGGTCATCATAAAACGTGCAGTAGTTACTGGGCTGGACCTGAATGTGAAAGAGATCATTACAAACAACGTTCGGAAAGCAAACATGTTTAATCATGTGAATAAGAGCTCACAGTGAGGACGAAGCCTCTGTGGATCCTGGCGGCCGTCACCGGTTTCTGTTGACTGACATACAGCAGGATCTTGTACTAAAGAAGAGTGCAGACGTTTGTGTGTGTGTTATGAACATCCCCATTTAAGACTCAGTCAAAAAAAAAAAAAAAAAAGATCATTCTAACCTCTTTAGTTGTATGATTTCCAAGGACCGCAGCTCCCAGCTTGCCTTGCTTCACATACTGTCCGTTAACACTAAACACACAAAAACAGTGATCACTGCGTTTCCCTTTTCATTACATCAGTCTGAAAACTGAATCACAGACAATCAGCGCTCAAGATACATCTTTATATGTAAATTCTAGCATGTGCTTTGCTTTGGATATCTGGTTTACAGATCTGTATATATATATATTTCATGCCCTCTTCTTTACACTTATAAAACAAGGGGATGGACAGGCGTAGTGCCAAACATTAGTCCCAAACTGATGAGTGATATCTTCTTGCGGTGCGTAGATCCAAAAGTAAATCAAAAATAAGAAAAAAAGATCCGCACACGAATATTGGCCAAAAAGCACATGAGATTTATTTCCCAGAGGCCACAAATAAAGTGCAAAAAAATGCAAGAGTGCAAAACGTTTTCGGGATCAACCGTTCATCAGTGCAATGTGTATTACCGTGCTCAACACCTGCAGTCATTTACATACTCGTTACCGTAATCCATGTAACATGCCGGAATCTGATTTTATACCATATACAAATATTCACATCAAACATCTACATGATTATATATATATATATATCACAACAATACTCCATTCCAAAAAATTTATAAAATTAAATAAATAAATCTCGTGAGCTTTTTGACCGATATTCGTGTGCAGATCTTTTTTCCTATTCTTTACACTTAAAATTAATCTGTTAACTACGGTATCACCCCCCTTTCTGAGCATAGATCTGAAGTTAAAGGGATTGTTCACCCAAAAATGAAACTTCTGTAATCATTAACTCACCTTTATGTCGTTCCAACCCATAAAACTTACAAAGACTTGCAACTTTCCAATGAAGATAGAAGTGAAATCTAAGAGATTGACAGCACACTTTGACACTTCAAAAAGTTCATAAAGAGATCGTAAAACTAATCCATAGGTATCGAGCGGTTTAGTCCACATTTTCTGAAGAGACTGAATCGCTTTATATAATGAACAGACTGAATTTAGCTTTTATTCACGTATAAACATTGATCAGACAGAAGCTCAACCGAACCCAATGTGCTGCGTAACACGAGAATGAACCTCACGGTTCACGCTTATCAAACAAGCACACTGTTGACCAGAACTGATGTGTGAGTTGATGAATGTTTGAGAATAATTAAATCTGTTCATAATATAAAGCGATCCAGTCTCTTCAAAAAACTTGGCTTGATTAATATGGATTAGTTTTATGATATCTTTATTCACTTTTTAAAGAGTCAAAGTCGTAGTTGCATAGCTGTCAACAGAAATCTTTCAGATTTCATTAAAAGATCTTCATGTGTGTTTACATTTATGCATTTGGCAGTCGCTTCTATCCAAAGCAACTTACATTGCATTTCAAGATACACATTTTAAATTCTTATCAGTTCTTGCTTTCCCTGGGAATCGAACCCATGACCTTGGCCTTGCAAGCGCCAACGCTTGTAACGCTAGTAAATGATTGCAGAATTCATTTTTGGGAGAACTATCCCTTTAAATGGATGTAATTCAAGGTCTCTTTTAAAAACATTCAACAGATTGTTGCAGAAGTGAAAGCAGTTAAAAAAATTAAAGTGTACAAAATATAAGTAAATGTTTTCATTTTATACAAAATGCATATTTTACAAAATAATTTGGCCTCTAAAATAGCTACTAAATCAAAACCATATATAAATAACAAATGAAATTAAAGCTGCAAGCAGCGATGAAAGGGCCCTCGCACCCGTGCCATCAACACTCGGTGGCTTTAGGAAGACAGAGCATGGTTGGGAAATGTACATTTAAGGAGGTATATATAGTAAGAGTATGTCAAAGTCAGTTACAAAATGTTTTGTATAATGGTGATAATAGCATGCTTCATGACTCAGCTAAGTGTTGCTAGCATGTTTAGTGTGTTTCTAGCATGCTTAGTACACAATAATTATGTGGTTAGTACTGCATTACTGTGTTAACCATGTCAGTTTCTGTTGCCAGTAGGTGGCGTTATGACTATAACTGAATATGAGCTTGGATGTGTGTTCAGGACAGAACTCTTATCAAACGTGTGAAGTTTGGTGCAAATTGGACATTGCCTTCTTGAGTAACAACAAAGTCATGTTTCATTGAATTAGCATGCTTTAGCACTTAGCTAAGCATTGTTAGCATGTTTTAACATGTTTCTAGCATGTTTAGAACTCAATGGCATTTTTAACATGTTGCTAGAACGGCATCAACGTGTTAAACATGTCACTTCCTGTTGCCAGTTGGTGGCGCTATTACTATAATTGAACATTCTCATGTAGATGTGTTCAGGCCATGACTCTTATCAAAAGTGTGAAGTTTGGGGCAGATTGGACATTCCATGCCTGAGTTACAGCAAATTCCTATTTAATTGCAATAATAGCATGCTTTAGCACTTGGCTAAGAGTTTGCTAGCATGTTTTAGCATGTTTCTAGTATGTTGTTAGCATGTTTAACACTTGCTGGCACTCTTTTATATGTTATTAGGAGTCCATAACAGTGTTAAACATGTCACTTCCTGTTGCCAGCAGGTGGCGCTATGACTGTAACTGAATATAAGCATGGTCATGTGTTCAGGACAGAACGCTTATCAAAAGTGTGAAGTTTGGGGCAGATTGGACATTCCATGCCTGAGTTACAGCAAATTCATATTTAATTGCAGTAATATCATTCTTTAGCACTTAGCTAAGTGTTTGCTAGTATGTTTTAGCATGTCTATAGTATGTTGGTAGGATGTTTAGCACCTACTGGCATTTTTTTATATGTTATTAGGAGTCAAGAACAGTGTTAAACGTCACTTCCTGTTGCCAGCAGGTGGCGCTATTACTATAACTGAATATTCTCATGTAGATATGTTCAGGACAGAACGCTTATCAAAAGTGTGAAGTTTGGGGCAGATTGGACATTCCATGCCTGAGTTACAGCAAATTCCTATTTAATTGCAATAATAGCATGCTTTAGCACTTAGCTAAGAGTTTGCTAGCATGTTTTAGCATGCTTCTAGTATGTTGTTAGCATGTTTAGCACTTGCTGGCACTTTTTTATATGTTATTAGGAGTCCATAACAGTGTTAAACATGTCACTTCCTGTTGCCAGCAGGTGGCGCTATGACTATAACTGAATATGAGCATGGTCATGTGTTCAGGACAGAACGTTTATTAAAAGTGTGAAGTTTGGCGCAGATTGGACATTGCCTTCTTGAGTAACAACAACATCCTGTTTCATTGAATTAGCATGCTTTAGCACTTAGCTAAGTATTGCTAGTATGTTTTAACATGTTTCTAGCATGTTTAGAAGTCAATGGCATTTTTAACATGTTGCTAGAATGGCATCAACGTGTTAAACATGACACTTCCTGTTACCAGTAGGTGGCGCTATTACTATAACTGAATATTCTCATGTAGATATGTTCAGGACAGAACGCTTATCAAAAGTGTGAAGTTTGGGGCAGATTGGACATTCCATGCCTGAGTTACAGCAAATTCCTATTTAATTGCAATAATAGCATGCTTTAGCACTTAGCTAAGAGTTTGCTAGCATGTTTTAGCATGCTTCTAGTATGTTGTTAGCATGTTTAGCACTTGCTGGCACTTTTTTATATGTTATTAGGAGTCCATAACAGTGTTAAACATGTCACTTCCTGTTGCCAGCAGGTGGCGCTATGACTATAACTGAATATGAGCATGGTCATGTGTTCAGGACAGAACGTTTATTAAAAGTGTGAAGTTTGGCGCAGATTGGACATTGCCTTCTTGAGTAACAACAACATCCTGTTTCATTGAATTAGCATGCTTTAGCACTTAGCTAAGTATTGCTAGTATGTTTTAACATGTTTCTAGCATGTTTAGAAGTCAATGGCATTTTTAACATGTTGCTAGAATGGCATCAACGTGTTAAACATGACACTTCCTGTTACCAGTAGGTGGCGCTATTACTATAACTGAATATTCTCATGTAGATATGTTCAGGACAGAACGCTTATCAAAAGTGTGAAGTTTGGGGCAGATTGGACATTCCATGCCTGAGTTACAGCAAATTCCTATTTAATTGCAATAATAGCATGCTTTAGCACTTAGCTAAGAGTTTGCTAGCATGTTTTAGCATGCTTCTAGTATGTTGTTAGCATGTTTAGCACTTGCTGGCACTTTTTTATATGTTATTAGGAGTCCATAACAGTGTTAAACATGTCACTTTCTGTTGCCAGCAGGTGGCGCTATGACTATAACTGAATATGAGCATGGTCATGTGTTCAGGACAGAACTCTTATCAAACGTATGAAGTTTGGGGCAGATTGGACATTCCATGCCTGAGTTACAGCAACTTCCTGTTTCATGGCGAAACATCAAAATTTGTCAGGCCGCCGAGGACCCGCCCTTCGACGAAAACTCAAGATCTTCGCAATTTAACGTCGCAAAGGCCTTAAGATTACACTCACCAAATTTGAAGATGATCAGATTAAAACTGTAGGAGGAGTTCGTTAAAGTATGAGGCCTGAAAATGTCAAAAACTGCACAAAAATCTGGGAGGAAGTTCAAAATGGCTGACTTCCTGTTGGGTTTAGGGCTATGCTCCAAGAGACTTTTTTGTAGGTATTAGGTCATTACATGTATGTACCGAATTTCGTGCACGTACGTGGAACGTTGCGGGAGGCGCACTCCGTTGAACTTTTATAGGTGGCGCTATCGAGCCGTTTTGCCCCGTCCAATTCTGAAACCTATATCAGATGTAAATTTTCGCCAGTTCTGACGCGTGTGCAAAGTTTCGTGAGTTTTCGCGCATGTTTAGGCCCTCAAAAATGCAATTCAATGCGGAGAAGAAGAATAATAATAATAATAATAATAATAATAAACAGAGCAATTCCAAGAGGGTCCTCACACCATCGGTGCTCGGGCCCTAAATATATACAAAAGCCTCTAAGTGCCATCTGAAATTTCTTCTAAAATGATCATTTTTATCAAGCTCGTACAGTAATTTCACTTAAATGACAATTAATAGGTTATTTTCATTGCCATTGAAGTGAAATTGCTGAACTTAAATATACGAGCTTGGTAAAAATGATCATTCTAGAAGAAAATTTCAGATTGCACTTAGAGGCTTTTGCATCTGAACTCTTCAAATATAATATA
Organism: Scardinius erythrophthalmus; assembly: GCF_964197995.2. NCBI lineage: Eukaryota > Metazoa > Chordata > Actinopteri > Cypriniformes > Leuciscidae > Scardinius > Scardinius erythrophthalmus. The sequence goes on from NC_138240.1 coordinate 34,629,220, forward strand.
TGTATATGCATATATATATATATATAATAAACAAAGTTATTTTTCAACTTACTATCTGTAGGCATGTACTGCAGTAGCAAAGAGAACAGCAGGAGGATTCTGGGAAGGGGCTGACTTTTGGTTTGGGGGTCCTGTAAAAACATGTCAGAAAACTCTGCATTAAAGGAGTGGTATCATACTTTTTTTCCCCTCAAATGGTCCAATTATGGAGAAATTCAATACACGTTTTTGCCACTTTTGCACAGCGCAAACATCGTCTTTGTTTCAACATCTTAGTTTACACTTTAAACAAAGACGTTTTTTTTAAATTTATCCCTATGAGAAAAATCCTTTAAGAACAAAGGCCATTAAAAAAGTGTGCGGGTACTGATGTATTAGACATCTCTGACATGTAAACAGGGATGCTTATGTTTTGATTCATTCACCTGTCTGAAATCCGAAAGTTGCAGTACTTTTAGTTTTAAACATTTTATGTGGAGGAGGGTGGACATTTTAAGTTCTGACAGTTGCAGGTCATTTTCATGGTTGTTTATAGTGTTATTTTATCCAAAAAACGAATGACCATTTGATCCCTCATGATATGACCTAGGTCCCTGTGGCCTTACCTGAGTTGGCCGAGTTCTTGCGGGGCTGTTTGGGAGCCGTGTACTGGAAAGACTCATTACCCTTGCTTGCTGTCTGATCCAGTCCAAAGAGAGAGGCTAACTTTGCTCTGAAATCACAAAAAAGCAGCAAGTAAATCCACTATTACACTTCTCCACTTGTGCGAGATCACATGAGTCACTGAAAGATGCTCAATTCTCAAATTAAAGCTGATCTAATTTAGCCTTTGAGTTTTTGATTAAACTTTAAACTGAAGGACATCAATGAACACCTGTTTGAAACCAGAAAATAAATTCCAGAACAGCCTCTGTAATATCAAACACACATACGGCACTGACCCATGGATCTCTCTCCACTTGTAGTCACTGTCCTGCTGTCCTGCCATGCTCAGCTAGGCCGCCAACATTGTGTGCATTCTGACCTGTTGCTTTTTAGCAAAGCTAAGGAATGCTAACCAGCTAATCTCCACACATGTGCATGTGAGCTTCGTGCCACTTTTCCAGTTGCATGTAAAATCAGATCTCTTCAGCGGGTCTTGCAGTGTCAACAACCACACAGGAGCTCCTCGTGACTGTGGCGCCCCGTTCCGATCCGGGACGTCTAACTACAGCATGTGAGCGGCATTAACACTCTGACTTTAGTCTCCACCTCTCGCCAATCCTTCCTAACAGCTTCATATTCCCCAGTTATTGCACGGCTCTGTGGAATGCTTGATTCTGATTGGTCAATCGCGCCATCCAACGGTATATTCTTCCCACATAACAGCCGCTGAGAACAGAAACACAGGCTCATCCGGGTCACTGAAGTCAGCGGCGCTATACACTTGTATTGAATGGTTTTTCTTCATAGAAGTTTTGCATTTGTTGAGCTAATACAATATGAAAACTCAGTCGAATCAATATTGTGTACTTTTATTTAAATATGCTATCCAGTATCGTGGAATCGCTCTCTCTTGTTTCATACAAACGCAGCGGCGGCCATTTTGTGACTATTGTTTTGTACACTGTTGGATTATAAGATACAAACAGGTACGATTTTAAAACAGTTTAATCTGAAATCAATATATATTCTCTCCATAATTGTTTATGTGGTGAAATGCTGAGTAATAAGTGGTGTGGCTGTATACCGTATCTATTAAATGTCCATCTAGTTTGAACTTGCTTTGCGTTTTAAAGACCTAATAAAAAATTTCATCAATCAATATTTCGTTTCGAATTATTTACTTATGAGGCAAGTACCCGTGTAATAAGCGGGATAATGAACATCCAGCCGGTTGTTATCTCAGAATAAACCCCTTCAGGTGTGTGTGTGTGTGTGTGTGTGTGTGTGTTTTATCTCAGAATAAACCCCTTCAGGCTGATGGAAGACCTGATCCTGATCACCCTTTTTGTTGTTTTAACATTACATTACATTACATTATCCCTTGCTTAACACACATGCACGCTTGGGCCAGCCGGTTTGGCAATATATCGTTCCGACGGTATAAATTGTCAACCGATGTTGCTATATTGTGTATAAAGGCTTTGCGTTGACGTCACTTTCCCGCAGGATCACACTCCCTCAGCCGGACTGAGTGGCAGAAGAGCTGCTGAGTGACTGGAGTTAATAGAGGAAACTGCGAAAACACGAGTAGAACAAACTATTATCAGTTTTAATTAAAGCTTGATATAGTGATCCTTACAACTTACCAAAGATCCAGTGATCCACAGATACTGACACGCCGCCAGGAATCATGTTTCCTGACATTTATATGAGCCTGATTTAGACGCCGGGGAAATACATAAAGCAAATTTGCCTGTGAACGCTTTATAGGTCCATGTCCATAATCAGGTCCATGTCACTTTTATCAATGTTATATACATCATCATGTCGTCCAGCCTTAAAAATTGTATAGTTTTTTGTCAGTGTTTATTTAAAATCCAATTAGGCAAAATACAGTTGTTTCTGTGATTTGCAGACTTACTTTGTTTAATTCATATTTGTGTTATAATGCATTTGTCTAATTTGCTTCTTTTTATTATTTTAATAACAAAAATAACTATTTTGTGATAAATATGTTTATCGTGAAATAAAATTGTATAGAAAATGTATTAAAATAAAAATGTATTAAGACACTTAAAGGTTTCAAACTGAAAGGGGGGTCATTCAACAAGAGAGTCCTGTGGCCGGGGAAATGTATAACAAGTATAATTAAATAATTAAATAAATAAAGACTAAAATGAAAAAGTAAAAATATAAACTATACAAACTTATTAAAACGAACAAATGATTAAATAAATTATGCATCTAATTGTACAGTAGTTTAATGAGTAGATTTTTTTAAATGTAGCTTGAAAGAAGAGAACATAAATATTTTTTACATATATTTTGGCATATCCACAGTATAAACTGGGTCTTTATACAAGACAACATATCGGTGCCATTTGAATACCCTCACATGAGAATCATCATATTTAGGGACTGTGGCATTTAAAGCATTGAAAACCCCAGAAATGTCTGAATGTCTAGCATTATATAAAACAAAGTTAGTTCTGAGAAAACTAGCAGAATTTGTTTGCGGATGCCACTTGTTTTGATATTTTGCTGTATATTGCACTCCCACTGAAACATTAATAAGGGTGATTTAATGCTTTTTAGTGTTTAGTGATGTTTCTAGGGCCACTAGTAGTCCTTCAGTGGGCTGTGAGATTAGTTAGAGATTAATAAGATTAGTTATTAGTTAACAATATAACCTATATTACTTCATAAGCTGAGATGATTTTAGTGAAACTGAAGAAAGAAACACCCAACCCAAGAGTTACCTTCAGCACGACAGTTAAAAGACCAGACATCATGTGATCAAGCAAGTCATGCCAGAACAAATGCAACATTCATGTGATGAATGTTTTCAACAACTCGTTGCTTTATTAACACAACTAACGGTTCACTTGTCTGTTAATGTACTTTAGTCGCCAAAAAAGTTTCTGTCATTCATAGGAAAGCTGCAATATATTCGCTATATTAGTAGCCATGAGTGACACTTCACTTTCGGTTTCTATTGCACAATAAGTGCTTTAGTTGTTTCAGGTCTAAACATGTAAATAAACTTTATTTCGATAAATAAGGTGACTGAGGTTTTCCTGGAGACTTTCGCCTGCATGATTGTGTCTTTGTCCGTCAGGAATTCACTCACCCTCCAGTGGGAGACAGAAAGTCTCCGTCCTCGTCGTCTGTTCCAAACATGTCTCTGACTGATCTTCACACCGCGAGACTCTAATGTTACTTATATTACAGATATGAAGTAATGATCGCCTGCATGCGGTGAGGAAATAATATTAACATATAATAATTTTTTCCAAGTCGCTTCCTGGTTCTGCTGGTGTCAGCTGACCCGCCACATGATCACGCGCGCTCTACGTCACGCAGCACTTCCACTCACTCAAATCAAAGTTGTGTTTTATTAATCTGGACTGGCAAATTATTTTCAATAGATAAATCAGGGTTCTTGATATTATTTTTCTTGTTAACTATTGAACTATAACTTGTTTATTGTCTGAAAGTTTGTCTGTTTTTTGTATCTTACGTTTGTTAAAATTTGCGCGCGCACACACACACGCACGCACGCACAAAAAAGGAACTCTGAAGTGAAAAATAAATAAATATTGTTGTATTATGTTATGACAATGATGAGAATTGTTTTTAATGTTTTTTTTTTCAGGCATTAAAAAAGTTTTTATTTTATTTATTGTATTGTGTGTTTGTATTTTTTTCTCTCTAAAACTATCTTTATATACCTGTTAAATGTTGACAGCTCGAATTAAAAAACAGCGCGAGAAAAAAATAGTCATAAAAGCTTATTTGGAAAATCTAAAAGAATTTTCAACGGCTCGCGGAAAGTGAAAGTAGCCCCGTGACCTTTTGCTGCTGCTAAGCAACCAAACTTTACACAAGCAGAGACACACGTCCGTTAACGATTGCGAGTATGTAGCCTACTGTGATTTTTTTATTGATTTTTTTGCAAATGAGGTAAGTGTTTAAAAGAGTATTTCATGTTTGTGCGTATGGCCTGCTTTGAATTGGAACAAATAACAAGAACGAATTCAATCCAATTCAGTTTTTGCTTCACGAATCCTTTTAAATAGAAAACAAATAGACAGTTGAGGGATTGTCGTTTTGTTTAATAATCGTCACATTGTCATTTTATTCAGTAATTAAATTAATGTGGTAAATGACCCTGTGGTGGGGTCATTGTGGATGTATCTGCCAACTAATAATATTTTATTGGCTAGAAATAGTTAATATGCTAAGTCTTTGAACACTCACAGAAAATATATAATATAATATAATATTGTATTCTAATATTTAATATTTGTAGGTTAAAACTCATTTAGAAACATTTGATATTATATAATATTATGTATACTACGGGGGTGATTGGTTGACCTTGGTTCCCAAGTTGGTTCTGAAAAGGTGTGTGGAATAAACTAGTTCCAGCAGGTTTTGACCGCATTACAGTTCTATATCACTTCGCCAAATTATCTCAGTTATTTCAAAGGTCTTTACAGCCGACAACAACAAAATAATCAAAACACACAATGAAACTGACCAAACAAATAAATATACTAAACAATAGGATAAAAATGATAAATTATTTCCATGAATAAAATTACGTTTTATTCTATAGAGAAAGCACATACTCTCTTTCTCCCATTCAAACACACACACACACACACACACACACACACACACACATACAGTCCGGACATAGCCAAGTCCAGACACACACTTGCACAGAAACGTGTTGTCAGCGCTGCTCTGACGATTTTAGCAGTAAAATAGTTTAGCAACTTAAAATCTTCATGACATTTCTCACTAGCGATGTAATAACGGCGCTGTTCTTGAAGCAGATAAACTTACAGTTTCGCTATTACTAAAGACGCTGCTGCCGAACACTGTTGAGAAACGCACAGACTCAGGTAATTCACACACGCTTAACCTCTCTCTCTCTTTCTCTCTCTCTCTCTCTCTCTCTCTCTCTCTCTCTCTCTCTCATAACTGCATTAATAACTACATTAGTCTGCTATCACTGGCTCTAAAATTATGCATTATCACCGAAGGCTTAGGATGAGATGCATGTGAAATTAGTCCTACACACAAGAGCGTTTTAAGGACAAAAACCTGACAAAAGTCTTGAAATACAACATCTGAACAATGTTTTGAGGTGTTAATCGTAGTATAAGCGGAATGACTGACTCCGGGCCATTATTGACTCTATTACCACCTCGAGTGTGCATTATTTTCTAATAATTCTGTGGCCCGACGTCAATTATTCCTTACATAAAATATAATATTCATAGGCTAAAAAATGTCTTTTCACTCAAAAATCTAATCAGGTTAAATGTACTTCTTTGAAAACAAAGAATATTTAATATTACAATTTAATATTTATAGACTAAAACTCATCAAGAAATACATAATATTATATAAAATGCATAAAAACTCATATAATATTCATATAAAAAACTCATAAAATCTCACAAATCTGATCAGGTTCAATGTGCTTCTTTGAAAACTAATATAGAAATATTTATATAATATATCAAATATAATATTTAATATTTATAGACTAAAACTCATCAAGAAATACATAATATTATATAAAATGCATTAAAAACTCATATAAAATCTCACAGATCTGACCAGGTTGTCTGCAGTTCTCTGAAAGCTCGTCTCTTTTGCCTGGTGTTTCAGTGGTGTGGATGGAGCTCACTGCTTTAGGGCGCTGTGTTCGCACCCGTGCTGCTGGGACACTGAGTACCGAGGGATCCAAGGAATCGCACGCCTCACTCCAGCACGCGTCAAGAGATGCTCTCTCAAAGACCGTGCGTTTGCGTTGCATTTCTGATAACTTCTGCTCATCTACTTTCTCACTGGATTTCACTGAATGCCTGTGATTTCTGCGTAATGTCCTTGTGTCACATAAGCTCCTATTCATTGGAAGTTTGCTTGTATAATGCCATAATGTTATTCTGCTTTCTTGTAACACCAGCAGAGATCTTTCCATCTCTGAGTGTTGTCGATGTCTCTGAATGGGCTGGACAGAGGAGACCGATTAAAGAAAGCGCTGACACAGAGGAATCTTTGAATGATCTCACCATACAGACAAAAGACACTGGAAAGATCAAGAGGTGAGTCTAATACATCATGGCAAAATCAGTAAAGTCTTCAAAACTATTATTATTCCATCTCTGGTTATTTTCTGGCAGGGCAGATCTTTCCTTCCCAGAATCCATTTCCAGCACGCTCACCGATACACAAAACAAAATAAAGGTATTTGGAGACTTCCAAAATATGCGGTTTCATTTTTGGCGCTTGTCAGGCCGTGGAATGTGTGAGAAGTGATGTACTGTAGTCTGGTGATTGATTGATCAGAATGAGTATTAAATTATGACTTGTTTTTGCAGGTAAATACTGTTCACATCAGTCCTTTCACAGCCTGTTCTGAGTTTCCACAGTGTCCAGTGGTCACATGGGTTCCCAACCCGCACCACAAGCCTCAGTGGCTCCATCAAAACAAGTAGGCCTGACCTCACAATAATTAATTATATCAATAATTGCTTCCCATTGTATCAATAAACTATCATTCTTAGAAGAAAAGGTTCTATATAGAAGCTTGAAGGTTCCATCAGGTGCTTTTAGTGGTTCCATCATGGGATCATTTTATGAATTTAGTTTTATATAATTAATTTTGTCTTAGTTAATTTTTAATTCAATTTTATGAATTAAACAGCTCGTAAACATTCTTTGTCATTAGAAAAAATAAATAAATATGAAAGTATTATGCATCCATTTAAGACATTTCTCCTTATATAGAACCTTTTTCTTTAAAACAGTCAAGACTCCTAGAGTTCTAAATGAACCTTTATTTTCTAAGAATATACAGATATATATATATCATATTACTAGTTCTGCATATTGTAGCACTTTTAAAACCACATCTATGAGTATTTATGAGCTTGTATTGTATATTTAATAATTCACATGTACAGTGTAATTTTTTATTTGCAATGATCTTTGTTAATGTTCGGCATCTGCTTTTCACCTTAAAGGTCTAAATCTCCAAACATTGCTATAAAAGAGTTAATCTGCCTTCCATCTTGTCAAATGTCCAAGTCATCCAAAGCGGTGAGTAATTAGGGAAGGGGTCTGATACGTTTATAAAGCCATGATAATATGAAGGCAGAGCACTTTTTTAGAGATCATAGAATTAGTAAATGCAAAATAAATATATTTATCATTCCTTTTTCCTTTTCAGGCTAACCTGTGGAAGAGGTGTAATGTTGGTAAAAGAAGGGAGCAGAGAGGGAGTAACTCGACACTAGAGAGCGCTGGCACCCCACGGCGTCTGGGCATCTGCTTTCCTCCCATCCCGAATCATCTCTCCCGCAACATTCCCTTCAGAGGTCAGCACAGAAGCTTCGGGATACAGCTGCCCTTTGCCTAACTGATATCAAATAAAATAATTCTCAGTTTTGTAATTTAAATGGAATATTAGACCATTACCAACTTAACAAAATGAATGCATGTGGCCATGCTAGCACAACAGCCAATAAGGCCTCCAGAGCACAACACTTTGTGTATATATTTATATATAAATGGCCACAGCATGTTATAAAATGATGATGAACTATTATTATGGGTGTTCACACTTGTAGTTCAGTTTTCTTGGCTCATTTGGTCTGGACCAAAAAAAAAAAAAAAGAATATATATATATATATATTTATATATACAGTGCTATGCATAAGTTTAGACACCCATGCTAAAGTTGACTAAAAAGAGGAATAAAAAATCATCTTTTGGAAATTGAACTTAATGCCTTAATTAAAAAAATTAGGAAAAATCCAACCTTTAAGGACACCAATTTTCTTTGTGAATGAATAATGTATCGTAAATAAATAAATGTTCTTCCTTAAAATACAGGGTGCATAAGTTTGGACACCCCTATGTTAAATTCCCATAGAGGCAGGCAGATTTTTATTTTTAAGTATTTTTTTTTTATTTTTTTTTTAGGATACTATGCATCCTGATAAAGTTCCCTTGGCCTTTGTAATTAAAATAGCTCCACATCATCACATAGCCTTCACCATACCTAGAGATTGGCATGGGGTACTGTCCATAAGATCATCTCTCAATGCAAATCAAACTAGCTATTAGGCTAACTGAAATAAAACCATGCCAATCTCTAGGTATGGTGAAGGCTATGTGATGATGTGGGGCTATTTTAATTCCAGAGGCCAAGGGAACTTTATCAGGATGCATAGTATCCTGGATCCATGAAGTAACTGGCCTTTAAAAATAAAAATCTGCCTGCCTCTATGGGAATTTAACATAGGGGTGTCCAAACTTATGCACCCTGTATTTTAAGGAAGAACATTTATTTATTTACGATACATTATTCATTCACAAAGAAAATTGGTGTCCTTAAAGGTTGGATTTTTCCTAATTTTTTTAATTAAGGCATTAAGTTCAGTTTCCAAAAGATGATTTTTTATTCCTCTTTTTAGTCAACTTTAGTATGGGTGTCTAAACTTATGCATAGCACTGGATGTAAATTTAGTCCTGGTCCGATTAGCGTTTAGAGTGGCATTTTTTATCACAGAACCAAAAGATTCCGAACCTATAGGCATAGGGATACGTTCACAACCTGATTGGTCGGCTTTTATGACGTATTGCCTATTTTGAGATTGAACTTACCGAACGTCCAAAATAACGCTGTGTTCTGGGCTAAATGCGCTCGCTGTATGTGCGTAGCCTTGATATGATGGTATTTTGATCAGCTGAGAACTCGTGTAGAGCTTATTAAATGTGTAAAGGAGTCAAAACAGTGTCAGGAATCCCTCCGTCTCACACACACACACACACACAGATCTGCTGCGAGGAGACGCGGTTCTGATGCCTGTACTGAACTGTGATGGGCAACATCACGACTATGATGTGGAAAAACAGTCCTTTTTAGGGTCGCATCTTCCTGTTTTTGGTTGGTTTACATGTCTTTGGTCCATATTGCGTTCATATTTCTTTCGAACCGCACCAGAGTTGGTTTGGAAGCGGATTGAGACTCATCTTTTCAGCGTCTCAGTCTGTTTGTTTGGTGGCACCAGAGTTCGGATGGCAGCGTTCACACTTATTCAAATCAACCGCACTAACAGAGCAATCACACCAGGGTTTGGTTAATCCAACCAAACATGCCAAGTGTGAACACACCCTAAAAGTCCCCCTGTGGTGAAAATCCAGCTTTTAATGTTGTTTAGGGTTAGGTTAATGTGGTGTCTATGTGGTGTTTTTAATGTGCTTTAAGACAAACCATGTGTAAATTCATAAGTCGACACCATTGCTGAGTATTTCCTCCTTAAAACTGCAGTGAACCAAAGACAGACTCAAAAACACGCTTTGAAATCGCTGGTGTTTCTGACGTCACAAACTACCTTGTAACTAGGGTTGGGTACCGAGACCCGGTTCCAATAGGGAACCGGTTCCGACGTAAACGGTAGTAACCAGACCGAATAAGAACGAAACTTTCGGTGCCTGATTTCGGTGCCTGACGTTTTTTACCGCCCCCTATAAAACATCTCGCGGCACGAATGATCCAATAACATCTCCAGTTAACCAGCAGAGCGAGCATTAATTTAGTTCGTTTGTTAAATAAGAGGCGATTTTGCGCTGAAATGCGTTTTTTAAATCAAGTGATCAAAGTGCTCGTTGCCGCTGCGATCAGTGGCGCGGATACAGTGTTTTCTCTTGTGGCTCGCGCACTGTCACTCGGACGCGCGCTTCGTTGCGGAGATCGATCTATTTATGAGGCGCCGTCTATATGATTATGTGCGCGGAGAGTTTGTGTGTGTGTGTGTGTGTGTATGTGTGTGTGTGCTCGCGTCTCAGATGAGTATGCGCGGATATTTCCGCGCGTCTCGTGTGTGTAGAGTTTGCGTGTTTGTGCGTGAGCGACTTTAGATGTGATGTTGAGCATTTCATATTAGTTTGAGCATTCAGCAGTATACATGTATGACTACTTAGTAGGCCTATGTGTATGCAAGGGTTTCATATGTGCGTGAATGAAGTTTGATTTAAAGGGATACTCCACTTTAAAATGAAAATTCTGTCATCATATACTCACCCTCATGTTGTTTCAATTCTTTATGAATTTCTTTCTTCTGCTGAACAGAAAGGAAGATATTTAGAATAATATCAGTAACCAGACAGTTTCTGGTCTCATTTACTTACATAGTATTTTTTTTCCTACTAGCCTATGGAAGTCAATGAGACCAGAAACTGTCTGGTTACTGATATTATTCTAAATATATTCCTTTCTGTTCAGCAGAAGAAAGAAATTCATACAGGTTTGAAACAACATGAGGGTGAGTATATGATGACAGAATTTTCATTTTAAAGTGGAGTATCCCTTTAAGCCCTAGACGACGCCTATCTATTCATTCTGGTGAAATCACAAATTATAATGGACACAAAGTGTCCCTGCTTGATATACAACCACTGATGAGCATAATCGTAAAAAAAAAAAAAAAAAACTACGAATGCGGATTAGAACCCAAAACCTCTGACACGCCTGACTAAAGTTCAAGTTCAGCTGCCAGTGTTCCTCTTCGGATAAGTCTAATATTTTAATGCCAACTGCAAATCTTGCATATCAAGTATGAAGTATATCAATATCAAGTATATTTATATGAGGCTATACTGTGTGTGTTAAATATTTCTGCTCAGTGTCAGATATTTCTCTGTTTTGTAAAAGTCATAATATGAGAAGACAAAATTTTGATGTTAACTCAAGTGTTATCGGCTACATCAGTAGCCTTTTAAACAGCACAATTTTTCATTTAATCAGAAATTAGAAAATCTTTTTCAGAAAATCACACACACACACACACACACACACACACACACACACACACACACACACACACACACACACACACACACACACACAGAGGTATTATTTTTTTGATAAAGTGTGTGCGGTTTAGTTTTGTTAAGTACCGTTTCAAGAACCGTTTAAGCACCGGAACCGTTTGAAAAATACCGAGTAGGTACTGGTATCGGATAAAACCCAACCGATACCCAACCCTACTTGTAACCAATCAGATCAACGTGTGATCGTCAACCAGTGGATCTCTGAGCTGAGTGAGTGAGTGGAGGCGGGGCTCAGTTACATATTCATAAAACTGTGTATACTAAATGAGGCAAGGGTGTCGAGTTACATTCAAGATATTGTAAGGCATGAAGAATTTTAAACATGTCATTTCGGTGATTAAAGATGAGTTTTAAGGGATAAATGATTCAGGGGGACTTTAAAAAAAATCTAATTCCGCTTTGATCCCAGAGGCTGCAGTATTTGCACTACTTGCACCAGATGCTTCATAGGGTGAAGTCAGGTAAACTGCTTGACTTTTTTTGGCCAAATCATCTAGAGCAGCATTGAAATGTTTCTCAATGTGCTCTTTTGTGTCACAAAACCCCAATTTTACTGGATTTCATAATATGTCTGTTTGTGTGTATTCTTTCCTTTTCTTTCTGTCTCTCCCATTCATCTAACCACAGATAGTGGGTGTGGATCACTGGACCATAAACTCCCAAGCCTAACCACAACACACCCAAACCATCACCGTCTCAGTGCGACCTTAAGCCTGAGTTTAGGATCAGTGACGTGCTGGAGAGGCAACTGAAACAGATTCAGATGTTTCTTTTTTTATTATTAGTTTATTATTCAAATGTTTGCCATCAATCTCATTTATCTTTTTAAAGAAATCCATACATACCCTGCCAAAAAATCCAGCATTTCTTGACCAGCGAGAATGCTAGACCAGATCTACATTTACATTTAGTCATTTAGCAGACGCTTTTGTCCAAAGCGACTTACAATTTAGGACTAAATTAAGCGAGTCATCGTGAAGAGGCAAAAACAACACAAGAAGTGCTCAAAATACGAAGTTCAGGCATTGGTCAGAGTAGCATAAGCCCGATAAGGGAGGATTAAAGGAAAAGGACATTTTTTCCCCATTTTTTTTATGAGGTTAAGAGATGGGCTGAGATCTAATCAGCAAAACCCAGCTTGGACAAACATCTGTTGAATTCTTGCTTGTTTGTGCAACATTTTTTAGCAGGATATGTACAACTAGATGTTTAGTATTTAGTTAAATTTCAGTTTTTACCTGCAGTGCTGCTGGCCTTTAGACAGTTTTCTGACTGAAGTAAGGGTGGCTCAAACAGGGCTTTGCCAGCATAGTCTGTTTATTAAATATATAAAAATTGAATTATGTAACAATAATTTAAATACTGCTGCATTTTATGAACAGTAGGATATTTTAAAAAAGGATTAAGTTGAAATCTATATTAAATAAAGATTATCTAATAATAAATTTAATAATTAATTAATTAATTAAACCAATATTATCTATTAATTCTGTTGCACCAAACTTTATTTGTTTACTTTATTTTACTTTGTTTTAAAATAAACACACTTTTAAACACAATTAAACCAACATTTCATCCCTGGTTTTTATTTACATTTAAGATAGATTAACTTTAATCCTGGCGCTCCATTATTTTGTACTGTGATTTAAATTCTAGTTTGGGATTAACTTTAAATTTACAGGTAGAAGATTTAAATAATGTATATATTTTTTAAAACACCTACAGTTAAAATTAACAGTAGATGAAGATTTAAATCACATTCTTGTATTTTTTTTTTTTTATTAAGTAGTGCACAGCTTATTTAAAAAAAAAACTAGATCTACAAATCCTTGCTTTAAACTTTGCTTTATTTAATCATTATTGGTGCAACCCACCATTAGTGTTTTAAATATAGTATAATAATAATAACTTTTAAACAGTATATAAATAATAATAATAATAATATGCATTGGTGAATCATCTATTATATAATAATAAAATGTTGTAATGCATTTGTTGCTTGCAAAAAAAAGTAATTCATCAGAATATTCAGCTACTTTTGATTGGCCTCCAGTGGAGAAAGAAGCTTTTTGGGTTCAGATGGTGTAGTTACTACATCTACCGGCTGCTATTGCTAACCGGCCAAACCTTGACCCTTTGGTACAAACACACACACAGCTGCAGTGCCCTCCCCAGGTCGCTTCTCACACCCAGCTCTGTCTCTGTTCCAGGTAACCTCCCGTCTCACCGCACACATGACCACACGCCCATTGCACTTGTTTTTCCATTCGCACAGAGATTTTAAGTGTGTTTATATAGGAGAGAATGGGCGAAAAACACTGAGAGAGTGAGTTCTGCGCACTGGGATTTCCACAGTTGACATCCAGGTTTGTTCCTCACTGCTCACAGATGCTGAGACACTATAAACATTACGTTTGTGGCACAGGCCAGGTGTGACCGACTACAACTCTGGGTGACATGCGCATCCACCCAAATGAAGAGGTCATTTACTGCATGGATAGCAAGACATTTGTTTGTCAGCGAGGTTCCTCCCATGTATGCAGGTGTTTCCTTTAATTATGCATCTGAATCATATAATTTATTATGGCTGTTTTCAGAATTAAATATTCATTTGCTACTTACTGGATAATACAGTATGTATTATATACTGTCTATTATAGTAAAACTAGTCATCATTTAATTATCGTATGTAATTTTAAAATGCAATTTGTTATTATAAGTTCTAATTGTGAATACATAGCATCAAACACATGAAATTTGCTCTTCCTTTTTACATTACTTTTTCATTTGTGCCGAAATGGAAGTGAAAATGGCAGCAAACCCATTTGATAGAAATCACTCAAACACACTTCGATGTCTAAACTCGTAAATAGGAACTTAAACACTAAATTGGTCTCTACATTTAACTTAAATGTATTAACTAAAAATTCTCACATGACCTCATGAAGAAGTCACAAGTGTTATTCAGCAAGTTGTTATTTTGCATTTTGATAAAAAGATTTATAATCAAATGAGTCAAGAAATGTTTTTTCTATTTCTTTTTCATTAGTCACACTAGAAATGAAAGGTCTAATTGAACGCATTGCATTGTGGGATTAGTAGTATCCCAGCTAACAATTATATGTTCTAATAACCTTTTGCTGTTATTTCTAAATGTTTTCTGAACTTTAAATGCTTTAAAAATGTTTAAATCATTCTGCAAACAGTGCTGTAATGTTACTTTTGAATGTTCTCTAAACATTCTGAAACAAGTAGTAATATTAAAAAAAATATTCCACAAATAATTTATAGAATGTTTTGAGAATATTATTAAAGCCCAGTGCTGTAGTAGGTGATCCGGGTACTTTTCGCCTACTGTTTTATGAATACTATGAATTTTCAGATATACTCGGCGCCCATACTGTTTTTCACCTACTATATTGTATGGAAGCAGGGCTGTAGTCTAGTCCACCTTTGTCGAGTCCAAGACCAGGACAAGTCAAGACCGAGTCCAAAGAGGTTCGAGTCTAAGACCAGGACTAGTCAAGGCCGAGTCCAAAGAGGTTCGAGTCCAAGACAAGGACTAGTCAAGACCGAGTCCAAAGAGGTTCGAGTCCAAGACAAGGACTAGTCAAGACCGAGTCCAAAGAGGTTCGAGTCTAAGACCAGGACTAGTCAAGGCCGAGTCCAAAGAGGTTCGAGTCCAAGACAAGGACTAGTCAAGACCGAGTCCAAAGAGGTTCGAGTCCAAGACAAGGACTAGTCAAGACCGAGTCCAAAGAGGTTCGAGTCCAAGACAAGGACTAGTTAAGACCGAGTCCAAAGAGGTTCGAGTCCAAGACAAGGACTAGTCAAGACCGAGTACAAAGAGGTTCGAGTCTAAGACAAGGACTAGTCAAGGCCGAGTCCAAAGAGGTTCGAGTCCAAGACAAGGACTAGTCAAGACCGAGTCCAAAGAGGTTCGAGTCCAAGACAAGGACTAGTCAAGGCCGAGTCCAAAGAGGTTCGAGTCCAAGACCAGGACTAGTCAAGACCGAGTCCAAAGAGGTTCGAGTCCAAGACCAGGACTAGTCAAGACCGAGTCCAAAGAGGTTTGAGTCCAAGACCAGGACTAGTCAAGACCGAGTCCAAAGAGGTTCGAGTCCAAGTCAAGACCGAGTCCAAAGAGGTTCGAGTCCAAGTCAAGACCGAGTCCAAAGAGGTTCGAGTCCAAGACCAGGACTAGTCAAGACCGAGTCCAAAGAGGTTTGAGTCCAAGACAAGGACTAGTCAAGACCGAGTCCAAAGAGGTTTGAGTCCAAGACCAGGACTAGTCAAGACCGAGTCCAAAGAGGTTTGAGTCCAAGACCAGGACTAGTCAAGACCGAGTCCAAGTCAAGACCGTGTCCAAAGAGGTTTGAGTCCAAGTCAAGACCGAGTCCAAAGAGGTTTGATTCCAAGACCAGGACTAGTCAAGACCGACTCCAAAGAGGTTTGAGTCCAAGACCAGGACTAGTCAAGACCGAGTCCAAAGAGGTTCGAGTCCAAGTCAAGACCGAGTCCAAAGAGGTTCGAGTCCAAGACCAGGACTAGTCAAGACCGAGTCCAAAGAGGTTTGAGTCCAAGTCAAGACCGAGTCCAAAGAGGTTCGGGTCCAAGACCAGGACTAGTCAAGACCGAGTCCAAAGAGGTTCGAGTCCAAGTCAAGGCCGAGTCCAAAGAGGTTCGAGTCCAAGACCAGGACCAGTCAAGACCGAGTCCAAAGAGGTTTGAGTCTACGACAAGGACTAGTCAAGACCGAGTCCAAAGAGGTTCGAGTCCAAGACCAGGACTAGTCAAGACCGAGTCCAAAGAGGTTTGAGTCCAAGACCAGGACTAGTCAAGACCGAGTCCAAAGAGGTTTGAGTCCAAGACCAGGACTAGTCAAAAAACCTCCAAAGAGGTTCGAGTCCAAGTCAAGACCGAGTCCAAAGAGGTTCGAGTACAAGACCAGGACTAGTCAAGACCGAGTCCAAAGAGGTTCGAGTCCAAGACCAGGACTAGTCAAGACCAAGTCCAAAGAGGTTCGAGTCCAAGTCAAGACCGAGTCCAAGGAGGTTCGAGTCCAAGACCAGGACTAGTCAAGACCGAGTCCAAAGAGGTTCGAGTCCAAGACCAGGACTAGTCAAGACCGAGTCCAAAGAGGTTCGAGTCCAAGTCAAGACCGAGTCCAAAGAGGTTCGAGTCCAAGACAAGGACTAGTCAAGACCGAGTCCAAAGAGGTTCGAGTCCAAGACCAGGACTAGTCAAGACCGAGTCAAAAGAGGTTCGAGTCCAAGACCAGGACTAGTCAAGACCGAGTCAAAAGAGGTTCGAGTCCAAGACCAGGACTAGTCAAGACCGAGTCCAAAGAGGTTCGAGTCCAAGACCAGGACTAGTCAAGACCGAGTCCAAAGAGGTTCGAGTCCAAGTCAAGACCGAGTCCAAAGAGGTTCGAGTCCAAGACCAGGACTAGTCAAGACCGAGTCAAAAGAGGTTCGAGTCCAAGACCAGGACTAGTCAAGACCGAGTCAAAAGAGGTTCGAGTCCAAGACCAGGACTAGTCAAGACCGAGTCCAAAGAGGTTCGAGTCCAAGACCAGGACTAGTCAAGACCGAGTCCAAAGAGGTTCGAGTCCAAGTCAAGACCGAGTCCAAAGAGGTTCGAGTCCAAGTCAAGACCGAGTCCAAAGAGGTTCGAGTCCAAGACAAGGACTAGTCAAGACCGAGTCCAAAGAGGTTTGAGTCCAAGACAAGGACTAGTCAAACTGAGACAGTCAAGACAGAGACAGAAAAAAAAATCTCTTCAAGACCACGTACATACATAACTATTGATAATTTATGTGATGTGAGAGACAGCATATCTTCTATTCTAAGATAATCATTTTGCATTATTATTTGTAATGATCAAAAAGCATGTGTGCATATTAAAGTGAGCATTTTAGCTGCCTGGTTGTTTTTAAATTCAGGCCCCTACAGGTTTAGAAAATAATATTTGAATATAACTAAATGTTGTTTCTAGAGTAGCAACATTAAAGTTTACAGCAGCAAATTCACTATTATCTTTTTGCTCACGAATGTGTATTGCACGTACTTACAGTAACGAACGTAACGTTAGCTGTTGTCAACTCACTTCTTCATTCTTCACTACAGCTGTCTGTGTGTGTGTGTGTGTGTGTGTGTGTGTGTGTGTGTGTGTGTGTGTGTGCTGCCCGGTCTGATGCCCCACGGCCCATTTAATAGCATGTTTCGGTGCCTATCACTAAATAACATGTTCATATCGGAATGCCAATGAAAATACGATTCATCTTTCAGCCCTACTTTCTAACCTCATAAAAATACTCAAATGCTTTTCAAATGCACTTTTATGTTCGGGATGGTTCATGTCTGCCGTTCCCAGGCGACCAATGTCAATTCCCATTCTAGATGGATTGTGAATTAAACCAGTAACGTTACCTGTTTTCTGAACAAGCACGCTCCATCAATGGTTTTGTTTTGAAGGAGAAAAAAGCATTTGCTGGACTCGGTCGAGACCAACTAAAACATTCAGCGAGACCAAGACAAGTCCGAAACGATAGAAAAACGTCTCGAGTCCGGACTCGAGTAGGCTACTACACCAAGTAAGTAAGCATAGCTATTCAGACAGAGCACAGATAACTTTGAACGATCTATTAATGATACTAAGGTTTGTTAATAAATAAGAGAGAACCTCGCCAGAATATTTCCTATTAGCTGGGATTGAGAGTGTGTTCTGGTGTACTGCACATTTGAGAAAATGTTGTATGTTATCCACGCATACAAAACATTTGCATAAAGTGCACTGTATACTATAATCCAAAAATAGTAAGATTAGTGTGGTGGTACAAACAGCATGTGTCTCTTAATTTGGTCAGGTGGCAATGCATGACTGAAACAAACACATCTCAGAAAGACAAACCAAGTCGCTGCTTTACTTCTGAACAGAACTGCAATAAAGTGATAGGCACACAACGCAGCTAGACACGTCATTGACTGCCGGTGTTTGTTTTGACCAGACACTCAAAGCCATCGGACTGACCACAAGCCCCTCTGACCTTCAAACACACTTAAAAGAGAAATGTGATAAAATGACAATACCAGAGAGATTTGTGTGGTTGCTTGGAAGAGGACCTCACAACTACCATCCTACTCCTAAAGCAGTGCCCCGCTCACTCCTATCTGTCGTTGCATACTGTTTCACTTTTGTTATATTCAGTGCATTGTGCATTTCCGTTAGCAGTACACTAGTTACATTCCAGATTTAAGTGAGGTTGTGTGTGAGTGAAGCTCCTTTATTGAGCTTTCTAAAGTGTGTGTGTGATTATATGTGTTGACCTAATTGCATCAGGTAAGCTTTGACTTTGCAGAGGATAAAGGCGTCTTTTGAGGGCCGGTGACTCAGGGAAAGTCTGAGAGCCTCCACAGGCAAACAGATTTCATTCAGGCCGGCCGTCAGCTCTCATAGTTAAATTAGCGTAAGAACCAACCAAGCCGTTTAAGCAAATAGATGACCTGATGGGTAGAGCAGGAACGCGAGTCATTAAAGTGAAATAAATAACTGCTTGTGGGATTGTGGATTGTAAATGTGCAATAGCAGTGATGTGAATCAGTTTCTTGCATTTCTTATTTGCTCCATTTGCCATAATTACCCAGCAGGACCATTGCTAGGAGGCAATCGGGAACATTGTGCTGGTCCCACTATGATACAGGCTACATTAACCTGGGTTCGAAATGGGTTCAAAATGTTCGAAAATGCAATTGCAATTTCTGTGTGACCTGAAGATATTTAGCTATGAAATGATCGTGTCAGAAGAATAGCATGAGAACTTTATGTCTGGTCTCTTGTATCATCTCAGAGAGATTTTATTGTGTTTTACGCATGTGCACTGAGGTGATTTAGCATTTTTACGCCATCTCAGTGTAGTCGAGAAACTTTTGAAAAACACGGTAATATTGACGGAAAGTGTTTTAAAGGTGATAATATGTCACATTTAAAACACTTTCCATCAATATTACACCTTTAAAACACTTTCCGTCAATATAACCGTGTTTTCCAAAAGTTTCTTGACTACACTGAGATGGCGTAAAAATGCTAAATCACCTTTTTATGCCATCTTGCCCCTTTTCACAAGATCAGTGGTGTCCCCAGAATGTGTCTGTGAAATTTCAGCTCAAAATACTCCCCAGATCATTTATTATATCTTGTCAAAGTTGCCCATTTTTGGGTGTGAGCTAAAACATGTCGTTTATGTGTGTGTCCCTTTAGATGCAAATGAGTTGCTGCTCCGCCCCCCATTCAGAAGACGATCGATACTTTTACACGAGCTTCAGAATAACAAACCACGTGAATAATCTCACTCATCTAAAATCTCAGAAATAACAGTAGCGAGTGCAGCCTTACGGAGACTCAGGAAGAGTTTCACTTTTAGACGCACCTGGACGTTTCTGAATGGTTAGTGGATACATGTGTAGTTGTTGTGGAGTTACATTGATTCATCTCATCGACTTTCATGTACCGTCATGTTTAACTTTTGCACAAGTTGACAGTTCCCTGAAGTCTTTATAAGTCTGCTGTGACATTTTTTAGTCAAACAGTGTTCAGTGCTCGTCTGCGCAGCAACGACAGAACAGTTTCATGCTTTGCTGGAACATTTGCCATTGCGTTAGAACTGGTCACTGTTGTCGCATGCGAAACCAAATGGCGGCTCCGTGGGTGGAAACGTGCAGATTAAGGGGCGGCAATATTATAATAAGATCTCCTTCCAAAATCTGATCGGCTTATTTTTTGACATGCTTGCAGAGAAAGGCTTATCAAACCAGTTACTGTGTTTCACTTTTCACGTTTTCTGTGTTGGAAGATGCACCAGGGACCCGATTATAGCACTTAAACACGGAAAAAGTCGGATTTTCATGATATGTCCCCTTTAAAATAAAAATGCTGTTTTCAGTCATGTAGATGTAGCCACAGATGACTCATTTGGGTCTTGAAGGGGCTCACCCATAAAATAATATCCTGGGCCTTGTGAATTTAGTTAGTTTGATAAAGATATGGCCATGAGGTCAACGTTTACAAGCAGGCTTTCACTGTGTCCTGTGTGAGGATGTGTTCTCAGCAGTGTTTGTTTGCTGGTAACTCTCTGTGATAACATTTTTCCTCATGAAATCAACAGGCTGTGCTCTGTAGGAGAAAGTGGTTTTCCCCGTTGCATTCCTCCTCAAACAGCCAGGTCTGTGTGAGAGCGCATTGCCTCAGAAACCCCGACACTTTACCCGCTTTGAAAACACTGTTTACCTTATTTTCTGTGTGCTCAGCACTGCATACGCAGCCAGATTCACCAGTAGAATGAAAAAATTGGGTTTCTGGACACTGGATTCTTACAGTGAAGTGAATCGACTTCAGGGAGACGGTCTGACAAACCCATAGACATCCAGATCATCCTTTTGCAACAAAATGGCAAGACCTGCCAAATTAGCAAGCTGTAATCTGATTGGCTAGCTTCTGTGTGATTTCTTGAGGTCAGGATGAGGTCTTCCAGAAAACACTTAAAGTCCCCCTGTGGTGAAAATCCAGCTTTTAATGTTGTTTATGTGTCTATGTGGTGTTTTTAATATGCTTTAAGACAAACCACGTGTAAATTCATAAGTCGACTCCATTGCTGAGTATTTTCTCCTTAAAACTGCAGTGAACCAAAGACAGTCTCAAAAACACGCTTTGAAATCGCTGGTGTTTCTGACGTCACAAACTACCTTGTAACCAATCAGATCAACGTGTGATCGTCAACCAGTGGATCTCTGAGCTGAGTGAGTGAGTGAGTGGAGGCGGGGCTCATTTGCATATTCACAGAACCGCGAATACTAAATGAGGCAAGGGTGTCGAGTTACAAGATATTTTAAGCCATGAAGATGTTGTTGTTGTTTTTTCACAAAAAAAAACTTTAAATATGTCATTTTGGTGATCAAAGATGAGTTTTAAGGCATATAAGTATTGACTAGAGGGGGACTTAAATTTTTTAATATTTTAATTTAAGAAAATTGAATGCACATTTGTAACGCTATACTTTGTGATTTATTACCTTGGCATTTAATTAAAGAGAACTGTTCCTGCGCGAGTGTCTCTAATACAACGGCAAAGTTGACATCCTTCTCTCTTCTGACCAACATTATCAATCTCTCAGTCTCAATGTTTTTCCTCTTTTGAAAAAAATCTCGATCATGGATTTTATTCTTTTGCTATTGATGCAAATGGGACCACAAAATGATATTACCCAACTATGCGTTATAAACATATTCTGATGCTTGTGTATTTTTTGGAATGTGAGAAACATTTTTTTAGCGCCTATGGGTAAATAAAACAAAGTGTTGTAAACAGTAAAGCTATTTGCGCTACAAACTGATGTGTTTATGATAATGAAATTAGAATAATATGATAACAATTAAAATTTTGCAATATAAAGCATGTATAACAGACTGTTTTGTACAACTGGAAGTGAATGACACAAGAAGCTAGACATATTCAAGATACAAAGGACTACGAAAAATAAGGTGGATAGAGAGGGAAGGAGGGATTTTGTTCAAGAACAAGAGCAAACACTCACAGACCTCAGCTTGCCAAAAAGATGCACACTCATACTCTGAAGTGCTTTGCATTTTTGTGCACTTACACACACTGTGCAGAACTAAGCTCTCGCACACCTGTTCATCTGAAAGAACGGCGAGTTATTGCTGTGCATCAGCAGTGATGAAGGAAGGAGGTGATCTCAGAGGCGCTTTCATCACTGCTATTAGAGCGAGAGAGACACGCATATGTTGTACCTTCACGCATCTGTCAAGCCAACACAAAGCCAAATTAAAAGAAAAAAAATTCTATATTCAATTATCTTAATAACTTTCCATAGAAGCTAAATGAAAACTTTCTGTTGAATCATTGACTAAGATTACGGAAATAGTAAGGTATTTGGACTGGCCTGTTGTTGTTAAAAAGTAACTTTCACTCTATCAAACCCTTGGAATCATATTTTCCACACAATTTAGGGATTTACATTTCAGTTATCATTCCAGGGAAACTTATCAGCCATCTTACCATGTTTGCACTGTGTCTTGAGTTTATAATCTTTCACCATAGAGACCAAAGCTCTGCTCTAAAACCAAGTGTCCTGCCTTCTAAGGGCACGTTCATCCGGGATGCTCTCTTCCTTCTAAACACATCATGAATGAAGCAGAGTACAGTTATTAAATGCCTTTTTTTTTTAAGTTGAACTTCTTTTAGTTTTAAAAAGACCATCTTAAAAATGTGATGTAAAGACTTTTTTACATTTAAAGTCTCCCTGTAGTCAATAATTGTATCCCTTAAAACTCCTTTGATTACCAAAATTACATAATTAAATGTTTTTTCTTTGAAAAAAATTAATTTGTGCCTTAAAATATCTCGAATGTAACTCGACACCCTTGCCTCATTTAGTATAAGCGGTTCTATGAATATGCAAATGAGCCCCGCCTCCACTCACTCACTCACTCAGCTCAGAGATCCACTGGTTGACGATCACACGTTGATCTGATTGGTTACAAGGTAGTTTGTGACGTCAGAAACACCAGCGATTTCAAACAGGCTGAAACAGGCTGTTAAAAGCATAGAGTCCATCGCACCATACCATAAAACAGTCCATTAGAATCCTTGGGCCCTATCTTGCACCCAGCGCAATTGACTTTGTACACCGACGCATGGATCATTCCTATTTTGCACCCGCGCAAAGCGGACTTTTCCCTCCACAGAAGCACGTCGCTAAACTAGGGAATGAACTTGCGCTCATTGGGCGGTTCAGCACAAAAAAGGAGGCGTGTTCCGGCGCAAACGTTCCTTCATGCTATTTTGCAGGTTTAGAAAACAATTGTGCCACTAACCAGGAAAAAATTGTTTAAAGTCAGTGGCGCGTTGCGCATGTTATTCATATGCTATTTTAAGGGCGCATGCTTGGCCATAATGTAGCGTGTGCACACACAATTCTCTCATCTACACAGAAGCAGCAGTTTTTTGCTAATCATACATTATTACGATAGATAGATAGATAGATAGATAGATAGATAGATAGATAGATAGATAGATAGATAGATAGATAGATAGATAGATAGATAGACAATTTATTATAAAAGCATACATCTAGCTTACACATTTGCCCAAATTATCATACGCCTTTTTAACCGAAGTTAATTTGGGTGGGTTTCTCCATCCCCAATCTCCCTGACGAGAGCGTTGCTCTCCTCGGCTGTGAACCGCTCCTGGCGCGCGCCTGGCAAATACGCCGTTATAATAGGAATCCGCTTTAGAAAAAGCGCGTCTGCTCTTAAAGGGAATGTGAGATGACGCTCTGATTGGTTTATTTCACGTTACGCCCAAACCACACCTATGAATAATGAAGCTGCTTCAGACCAACCCATTTTAGATTTGCGTCGGGCGCAAGAGTCATTTATCCCGCCGGGAAAATAGCAACAGCGCCAAGACCCGCCCACAAAGTTACTTGCGCTTTGCGCTTTGACACTTGCGTTTCAGATCGTTAAAATAGGGCCCCTTGTGTTGAAGCGTCCCAATGTGAGTGTCCACCAGTGTAGATACAGTCCAAAAGTAGTGATAATCCAAAAGCTTGAAGTGGTGTCTGGAAAGGTGAGTCCGCAAGTGGTAACTCCACACTCCAGAAAAGCGATTGGTATCTATTGTGAACCCTGTTTGTTTGCCATTCTGCTCTCTTTATTCAAGTGTAGTTCCAGCTTACAACCATACATTTCTTAAAGACACACACACTTAAAACGTTTAGTGGAATAAAATGGACTAAGAGAACATGCAAACCAATTAAAACTCTATTATACATAAAATAATTGTACTGAATAGAGCAGTAAAACATGTCTGTTATGTGACAGTGTCACAGTGTGATGCCCCGGGAACCGATGCTCTCGGGAGATCTTCAGGACGTCCTGGTGAGGAATGTGTGTGACCTTTGACCTGTCAGCGAGGGCTCTGTGAAGCGTAGATGATTCGACACACCCCGACGTCTGATTCCAGCATTTGTGAGATGAAGCTTCGGCTTGATAGATTGTGAAAATGAACACTGCAAAAGTGTTTTATTAAAGGGGTGGTTGATTATGATTTCACTTTTTTAACTTTAGATAGTGTGTAATGTTGGTGTTTGAGCATAAACAACATCTGCAAAGTTACAACGCTCAAAGTTCAGAGCAAAGGGAGATATTTTCAGAAATTTGTTTTTAAGGACTAATAAACGGCTGGTAGAGACTACATGACATTTTTCCTGGGTTAGTGACATCACTAACCCTAAAATTTACATAAACCCCGCCCCCTGAACACGATTTATAGATTATCAAGACAAAATATGCTAATCAATGACTAGAAGATAGTTAACTCCCCATCAGCTAATTCATCAACTAACCATTCAGAAATGTCCTGTTGCTTCTACATGTTGTCACTTCTTCTTGAGTCGCTCCATCTTTGTCCGAACTCCTATTTGAACATAAAAGGCTGAATTCTTTAAACATTTTTAGTGCATGTGTGTGTTAGGTAATCGGAGCTGTTAACACATGAGCTCTTGAAGCTCCGCCCTCTGCGTCGGGAGCAGCAGCTCATTTGCATTTAAAGAAACACACAAAAACTGCCTGTTTTTGCTCACCCTCAAAAAGTGACAAATTTAACATGCTATAAAAAATTATCTGTTGGGTATTTTGAGCTAAAACTTCACATACACACTCTGGGGACATCAGAGACTTCATTTTCATCTTGTGAAAAGGGCATTATAGGACCCTTTTAAACATTACCTAATTGTGTTCTAATCCTGCAGATGGTCCTTTTAAGAGTTTATAATGTGTCAGCGTTGCTATAATATCTCTCTGTAAACATATCCTCGCGCTCTGTTTTGCTTCTCCCGGTGAGTCAGTCATTGAAGCACAAATTCCATTACAGTGCTTTGGAAAAAACAAGCCTGCCATCAAACACACTTCACACACCCAACGTCCGGCTGACTCACTGCACCCTCTTATCCATCTTTGGCATTAAATTATGTGTTTACAAGCACACTGGCCTGAATAAAGATAACTGGACCGACATAGACACAAACACATAAAGCCTTTAATGAGATTTCTTTATAAGGTTCTGTGGAACACAGTTTCTGGTTTATACATTACAAGATTTTGTCATTTCTGAAGAAATTTCTGAAGTGTGAGTGACGCTTGCTGTGTAAAAGTAGGATGTTTGGGTGTTTGCAGGTGCTCACTTAGAGCGCACCCCAAATATAATACATGAATATGATATTCTGGTCAGTAAATATGACTTATGAAGCCCTGACAGCAACTGTCACGGTTCATGAATTCGCTGACTCATTCTCTTTCCCCGTGTGTGTGTGTGGGTATGGCTGCTGATTGCCGCCAATCAGATCATCAGCGCCAGCTTCTGCTGATCAGCTCTGCTATTTAATGTCCTTGCCATCCGCCTTGTGTTTGTCAGATCGTTTGGAGTTCCCAGTGTTCGTGTCTTGGTCCTGGTCCTGGCTGTCTTTGTGGTCCCTGCGTTTTGTGTCTGGATTACGGGTTCTGTCTTCCTGGTCGCTCTTCCTTGTTTTCCATGGAGGATTGGGTTGCCCATTTGCCATCTTGGTAGTTATGGTTCGTGAAGTCGTTAAGCTCCTGGTAACCTAACCCGCGAGAGCACCACAAGTTTAGGATAACAGACCCGTATCGGACTATTCCAACGAATTTGGGACATTGGCAGGCGAGTGCAAATTGAACGAGGAGGCGCAGTGGGACATGTTCCTGCATGGGTTGGCTGACCGTATTCAGAAGGAGATCTTCACGCTGGAACTCCCCACGGATCTCGACGGATGGGAGCAGCAAGCGCGCCATACTTTAGTTTCCGAGAACCAAGAGTATTCCAGGTCCAACGTCAGCAATACGGTCAGCCCCGCAATGGATCACAAACCCATGCAGGTGGGTAGAGCTCGGCTTTCCCGGGAGGAGAGAGAACGGCGGAGAATGAAGGGACTTTGCCTTTACTGCGGTGGAGCCGGGCACTTTCTGATAAACTGCCCAGTAAAAGATCAAGCCCGGCAGTAGAGCTGAGGCTACTGTCAGGTGGACTTTCCTTGGAGAAATCCTCATCTTCGACTCTCTTCCCGGTAAGACTGCAACCCAGTTTCACCACTGCCAGGCCTTGTTGGATTCGGGAGCTGAAGATAATTTCATGGATCAAGCATTAGCACACAACCTTCAGGTCTCTATCATTCCCCTCTCTCACAGGATTACTGTCAGTGCACTTAACGAACAAGAACTTCCTGACATTTCATTCACCACCGGTCTCATAGCCCTCATCACATCGGGGAACCACACGGAGGAGCTGTCTTTTATGCTTATGGACTCTCCGCTGGTCCCCATCATTCTAGGTCATCCCAGCAACTCTCATGAGTTGAGTACGCACATAACTCATTACCAGTGTCGTCCACGGGCCTCTCTCCATTTGAGTGTAGCTTAGGCTACCAGCCACCTATTTTTCCGAGTCTGGAATCCGAAGTCGCGGTCCAGTAGAGCCCGTGAGACTCTCCTCCAGGTGGTAGGTCAAAAGGTGTGGCTTTCGTCCAAGAATATTCCTCTTTGCTCTGTATGTAACAAGCTAGTTCCCAAATTCAGTCCTTACTCCCTCCTGCGTACAGGAGAATTCATCCCATCTTTCATGTCTCCAAATTGAAGCCCGTGTTTCATTCCCATATTATTTCATTCACGTATTCAAAAAAAATAAATCACGTACATTTCTCAAAATATCTCTCTTTATATTCCACAGAAGAAAAAAGGTCTTGAAGCGACACAAAGATGAGTAAATAATGACAGAACTTCCATTCTTGGGTGAACTAACACTTGTGAAGAAGAGGTACTTTAGCATCCTTT
This sequence comes from Scardinius erythrophthalmus, assembly GCF_964197995.2. NCBI lineage: Eukaryota > Metazoa > Chordata > Actinopteri > Cypriniformes > Leuciscidae > Scardinius > Scardinius erythrophthalmus. The sequence continues at coordinate 34,656,709 of NC_138240.1, forward strand.
TAAAAAGAGTACTTGTTTTGTATATAATATACTGTACTTAAGAAGAATATACTTGAGTGTGAACTGAATGTAATGTTTTTGGACACTAAATTACATGTTAATTGTGACTAAATGAAAATGATGCAGTTTAAATTCAACTTGAGGCTAAAGTGTAGTGCTAGCATGATTTAGCATATTGCTAAAATATTAGCATGTTGCTAGCAAGAATTAACATGTTGCTACAATGTTAAGAATTAACATGTTGCTGAAAATCCAGCTTTTAATGTTGTTTATGTGTCTATGTGGTGTTTTAATATGCTTTAAGACAAACCATGTGTAAATTCATAAGTCGACACCATTGCTGAGTATTTCCTCCTTAAAACTGCAGTGAACCAAAGACAGTCTCAAAAACACGCTTTGAAATCGCTGGTGTTTCTGATGTCACAAACTACCTTGTAACCAATCAGATCAACGTGTGATCGTCAACCAGTGGATCTCTGAGCTGAGTGAGTGAGTGGAGGCGGGGCTCATTTGCATATTCATAGAACCACGTATACTAAATGAGGCAAGGGTGTCGAGTTGCATTCAAGATATTTTAAGGCATGAAGACATTTTCTTTCAAGGAAAAACATTTAAATATGTCATTTTGGTGATAAAAGATGAGTTTTAGGGGAGTTTATTGACTACAGAGTGTTTTATAATAATAGATAGATATATTGTTTGAAATATGGTTAAAGTTTGCTGCTGACTGTACCGACAACCATTTATGCACAAGGGATCTCTTTAAACATAAAGGTTGTCCTCAAAATAAAGATCCCTCAATGGTTCTTACGTTTACCAAAGAATAGTCTAGTCCAGGGGTCACCAAACTAAGGCCCGCGGGCCGACTCAGGCCCGCCACCCCCCTTTGACTGGCCCCCCCCAGCCCCTCTGCCCCCAACCACTTGAATCGGCCCTATGAGGCAATCCCCAAAAGTCGTCATGGACGGTACGTCATGGTACGGGCGTCACAGTTTGGTGCATACATTTACACGGAGAATACACGGTATAAAAATAAATAAAACTTGCGTGCAATTTAATTAATGTAATGCGGAACTACTGTTAGATACGCGGATTCTTAGGGACACCTAATCTGTAGCTCCGCCTTAGCTCTGAAGCAGGCTGCGGTGTAAAGATTGCAATGCTGGAATATGTTGAGAGAGAGGTGTGGGCGCGATCGAAAAGTCGTAAAGTGTTTTTGTTATTTGTGTGTGTGTGTGTGTGTGTGTGTGTGTGTGTGTGTGTGGCGCAGCCGCGATCGAACAGTGGAAACATAAAAACATACTCCGTCATTTAGTTTATGCAGGACATCATTCAAACTGCAAAGTGTTTAAGTTACTGTGAATTACATTTTTAGGGAAAACAAATATATTAATCCGAAATGTAGCAGATTAATTTTCAATTAATTCAGGTCCAATTACCAACCATATCAAGGTATTTTTATTAATTGAATTAATGAACTAATTATATAAAACTATTGTCAGTGCACTACAAATAAACTGGTTCTATGCCTTTACTTTATTAATAAAACTTATTTAAAAAAAATACAAGGCTTAAGACATTTATTTTTCTTTTGGTGGTCCAGCCTGAGACATGCACAAGCCTTCTGCATTTTTGTTTTGCTTTTCCCTTCATTGTACCCAACCGTGATGTCTGAACCGAGGTATGAACCGAACCGTGACTTCTGTGTACCGTTCCACCCCTAAAAGAGAGTGCAGAGTTTTCAAAGAACAGTGGACCAACGATTATTTGTGAAGAATAACTTTAAATAAAACAAAGTGTGAAGACTCGATTACAACTTTTGCAAACCACTAGTAAAGATAAACAAATATGTGCCAGGAATCAAGTGTTGATATAGTAGTGTGGATATAGTAGTGGGGATGGCTGTGCCAGGCTAGTAATCTCTACTACACAATGAGGCCTGCTGGTGGTCATTTTGGTCTGGGTCATACAATTCTATGTTATATAGCTGACCCGGCCCCGGCCCCCCATCACAGTCAGGAACGATAATGTGGCCCCCAGAGAAAAAAGTTTGGTGACGACTAGACTCTAGTCGAATTGAATTGGCTATATTTGGTTTCTCAGATCATTATCTTGGTTTCTGGGCTCTTTACTGCACCAGTACATCGATATTTTCATAAGTACTAGACAATAAAAAGCATATTATTTAACCTGTGGAGGTGTGCAGTATATAACCTTGTCCACTTGACCCCTTCCTTGGAAATGTTTGTCTGGATCGATAACAATGGCTGGGATTTGGCCAGACTGTCTAATAGCAAATGTTCACAGCACCCTCGCTCTCTCTCTCCTGGTGTTAATGACCTCTTCTCTCCATCATTCAGCGTGAGAGAGCCAGTGCACCTATCCTGCTTTTGTGGGACAGGAATCTCTGGAATTCTGGCCACCTCCTTCTCTTCTTCTTCTTCTTTTCTTCAGGCCAACACACGGCTCTCCCAAATAGTGCAAGAATTACTACTGAGCTGAACCTCCTTTCTTGTGATTGCTATGTCTGGGTATTTGCGTAAAGAGCTGTGTGTGTGCACATACCACACACGCAAACACGCGCACACACACACACACACACACACACACACACACACGCACAAACGTACACTCTCACACACACACACACACACACACACACGCACGCACGCACGCACGCACGCACGCACGCACACGCACAAACACACACACACACACACACACACACACACACACACACACACACACACACACACACACACACACACAAGCTGACAGATGCACAATCAGTACTAAAATCCTGACTGTGATGTCTTTATGCATTCTCACACACACACACACACACACACACACACACACAAACACACACACACACACACACACACACACACACTCAAGCTGACAGATGCACAATCAGTACTAAAATCCTGACTGTGATGTCTTTATGCATTCTCACACACACACACACACACACACACACACACACACACACACACACACACTCAAGCTGACAGATGCACAATCAGTACTAAAATCCTGACTGTGATGTCTTTATGCATTCAAACACACACGAGCACACACACACACACACACACACACACACACACACACACACACACACACACACACACACACACACACACACACCTGTTCCCCTCCTACCTGCAGATCATGTTTGGCTTCACTCCTCGCCTGTCTCTCAAAGTTACTCGCTCACATTTCTAACCCTCTCATATGATTCATTCCTCAGTGTTAAAGCCCCACCACACTGAATTAGGTGGAGATTAGTGTGTCATTTATTCAGCTTTAAAATATGGTAATAACAGCTATGATGCAAAGCACCTGTTCAGTTAATGTGTGTCACTGCACCCCACAGTAGAGCCCAACTATTAGCCTTAGTTTACCAGATTAACCCTTAAATGCATGAATGTTTCGCCAACCATTATTACATATTCAGGTCTTTAGCGACCCGGATCTATATCTAACACGGATGGATCTCTGCCTCAGGGGTTTAAAACTCTCCTGATATTTTAATAAACAACTAGAAGAATAAAATAAAGCACATTTCATTATCTTTTTGCTCTAGGAGGGTTCAATTTGAGCAGATGCTTTTTAACATCATCTCTGTCATCGTGAGCTCATATCTCCAGTACATTAAGCATCTGGCTAATATTCGCAATCTCAACCATATTTGATCATTTTCAACCAATTTTCAATCAATGTTTCGATTGCTGACAGCTTCTTCACCAGATCCGCCACATCCTTTTGATGCTCCTCAACAGACATTCACAAAAAACATTATATAACACTTAATTTTAGCATTTACGCTCCCTTTCGAGTGCCATGGCAAAGCATGCGGGTAAATGGAAATCCCAGACCAGTTTCAGTTAAATTTTGTCTCAATTAAAAGAATCAAGTTCAGACGACTTAAAATGTGTCAGTTTTGTGAACTCAAAAGACAAAGAAAGCTCTTTATACTCAAAAAAGTTGATTTTAATGAACTAATTTGTTTAATTTAAGTTTGCCCAACTAAAACCAATGAATTGCTTAATATTGCTACCATATTTTTTTCGGTAAAGTTCTGGCAACTACAGCTGATGGCTTTTTACTTTGATTAATTTTTTAACAGTGTATATTCTTATAAACAAATCATGCTAATTCAGATTTGTATAAGGTGAAAAGAAAAGTCTCAAAGGGACAGTCAGGGCTGATATATGAATTCTATGAAAGCAATCTCTGGAGATCTCCCTGCTTTCCCATGTTTCTCTTCCTGAGTTTCACAACACAAACCTGAGGCCCAGTGGAGAGCTCTTCCTGCGAATGAATAGAAAACACTTTTCATGTCCTTACAGGACGACAATGAGAATGTTACGTGTGTGTGTGTGTGTGTGTGTGTGTGTGTGTGTGTGTGTGTGTGTGTGTGTGTGTGTGTGTGCTGAGTTGTTTATGGGGATTTTCCTTCGCATCTGCATCAGGACTTCCCATCCGAACGGAAAACAGTTGGAGTTCCCTTCCCAATTGTTTCACTATCATAACAATGTTTCTTATGCACTCCAGTGCGGCTTTCGTAACACATAACAAATGGCCAATTAAATTGTGTGGTCAGGTGAACACCCTATATTTAAGTGTTTGTTAAGCCTGTATTAAGTGTCTTGGTGGTTTTGTATCATTTCATTGTCGTGTGTAATCCACACTACTGAGACCTGCAGTCTCGTTTTGCAGTTTTGCATTCACACCCTGTTCCCTAGAGGTCCAGCAACACAAATAAGGGATCCCTCATTATGAAGACACACTCCCACTGCTCTCTCTCTCTCTCTCTCTCTCTCTCTCTCTCTCTCTCTCTCTCTCTCTCTCTCTCTCTCTCTCTCTCTCTCTCTCTCTCTCTCTCTCTCTCTCTCTCTCTCTCTCTCTCTCTCTCTCTCTCTCTCTCTCTCTCTCTCTCTCTCCTCTATAAGGTGTCCTGCCCCTCTGGAAATGCTCTGTGAAACTGACAAGGCATCTGAGTTTGAGTCTTGCTGTACTTTTAGACACTAGTTTGACTGATGCGCTCTGTATGTGCACTACTTTTGAATCGCTTACTTAAAGTAGACGAGCTGGAAGACACGCTCTGAGATCTTCGGAGTCCGTTAGAAAGTGGATAAACCTGCTTTTTGCATTGGGGATTTGTTACATTTTTTATTTATTTTGGTATTAATTTCTTGGGGGAAGCTTGGAAATGTGTTTTGGAAGGAATCAATGGACCCAGGCCGTTATATGCCTTGTGTTTTTGTTTGTTTTATGCTCATCTGAAGGAGAGGTGAGTAGATCTGATCCTGCACACATGCCAGTTCACAGAAATCTGTTCATCTTTGATAGCTGTGTGATCCCAAAAAAAATGATCTTTGGGAAATTACAAACAGTCTATTATTGTTGTTGTACTTTGATACGTCCTAATGCTAATTCATTTCTCTTTATTGAACGAAAGTGAACCTAATATTTGTTTGATTTCAGCAAGCTCTATCTATTTTATTCTCAGACATTCTCAAAACTAATAGTTTGTGATGAAGCAAACTGATGCGGTTTCCTTGACATATGAAGATTCTAAAAATGCATTCTATATGATTGCATTTATTTAGATTTTTTTGAAAGTAAAAATATACACTTCTGTTCAAACGCTTGGTGTCAGAAAGCCAAGAAATTAATGCTTTTATTTGGCAAGGATGCATTAAATTGATCAAAAGTGACAGTAAAGACATTTATAATGATATAACATTTCTATTTAAAAAATACTGATCTACAAAAACTTTTTATTCATCAAAGAATTCAGAATAAATGTATCAGTTTCACAAAAATATCAAGCAGCACAACGGTTGATAATAATCATAAATGTTTCTTGAGCATCAAATCATCATATTAGAGTGATTTCTGAAGGATCATGTGACACTGAAGACTGGCGTAATGATGCTGAAAATACAGCTTTGATCACAGAAATAAATTATATTTATTTATTAAGTTTTTGTATATATATATATATGTATATTGCAATAATATTTCACAAAATTACTGTTTTTGCTGAATTTTTGATCAAATAAATGTTGTCTTGGTGAGCAGAAGAGACATTTTTCTATAAAATTTTATTGAGGATTTATAGAAATTTTTAACTATAAGCACGACATTTTGAGATTAGTTCAGGAAAATATTTCTATGGAGATCAGGTACAAATAGCTCCTAATGGTAACAGCGGCGCAGTTTATCTTACAGTGTATATTTATGATTCAATTCTACAGTCCTATTTCAAACACCTAAGAGAGTGTTTTATATAAACACAGCCTGACCCACTCGTACAAACTTACAAAACATTGGCCTGGCAACTCCTACACATCACAGTGAAAGCCTTTGATTTCTTCTGCTTGCTCATCTCTCAAGCTGTCCCCACAGACTTCCAAGTTAGACATCAGTTTTTTATCTTTAAGACTGTTCATAACTTTTTAAAGCTGCAGTCCGTAGCTTTTTTGGGTTAAAAATTATCCAAAATAAATTTTTGAGCAAGTTCATAACCAGCCAGTGTTCAAAACTCTCTGCTTGCCGTAGCTCGATTCAGAACGGTAAGCTTGTAATAATGTTTTTAACTCCAGTGGTACTGGTGGATCTCTGCGGGAAATTCGAGCATGTCTTTGCGTCATTACGTCACATCTGTCCACATAAAGAAGAGTCTCGACTAGTAGGATATGAGTGTGAGGATGCTGGAGATTTATAGCTTTTTCTCAAAGCACTTGATAAAATTAAATTAATCAATTTGATGGCGGATCCAGAAAGGTTCAAACGACAATCACCAGTGACAACTGTAGATTCACCAGTTGTAAGATTCAAGTACCTTTGCAACTACATGTCCACTAACTCTCATTAGAGTATTACGGTAGTAGACTGTCAGTAGACTGTTAGGTTATGGTTAGGTGTTAGGGTTCGGGTTAGGAGAATAAGTTGACTTGTAGTTGCTAAGTTACTTATAGTCAGTAGAATGTCTGTTGGAATTGGGGAGCAACAAAATAAAGTGTTAGCTGATATTAAGCAGACAGTTTACTAATACTCTAATGAGAGTTAGTTGACATGTAGCTGCAAAGTTACTTATAGTGAGTAGACTGTCTAAAGTGGACTAAGTGTTACCTGAGTGTATGTTCCCTAGGGATCCCGTGGCTGTTCCCGCCCGTGCTCGTGCCCTCGGGATCCTCCCTCCTGCCCGCTCGGGGTCAGTCGGGTGTTGGACGAGTGCGGATGCTGTAAGGTTTGTGCTCAACAGTTTAACCAGCAATGTGGCCCTGACCGACCCTGCGACCACATCAAGGGCCTGCGCTGCCACCTGGGGGCCGGAGGGGACCCGCGCCGGGGACTCTGTAGAGGTGCGAGAAACACATGGCATTCTGGGACTGACTGCTTTAAAAAATAATGGGTGATTTTTCAGTTCCCGAGGATTATTTTTAATAAAAAAAATATTTTAAAGGAAAGATTATCATAACTTTAAAGTTTTTTCTCTCTCTTATTATTTACTTCTTCTTCATTTTTGAAATGTAGAAATTGAAATGTAAAATAATAATGTAGAAATGTAATATAATAAGCTCTATACATATATTATAAACGTATCAAATATGTTACAATCACGGCATTTTCATTTTCATTTCAATTTGAACTAGGAAGATAAAAAAAATATGTTGGTGTTTGTTTGTAAAATTTTAGATGTAGATAGACAGACAGACAGACAGACAGACAGACAGATAGATAGATAGATAGATAGATAGATAGATAGATAGATAGATAGATAGATAGATAGATAGATAGATAGATAGATAGATAGATAGATAGATAGATAGATAGATAGACAGACATACATATGTCATGATTCTGCCGCCTTGTCTCTGATTTTCCCTGGTCTTGAGGCAGGATCATGACAGGCCCATGTTTTGTGTGTAAGCACATGGCCATTTGTTTGGCTGTGTGCTTGCGTTGTCTCGTCATGTAACCCCGCCCCCCTGTTATCTCATCTCGTTATCATTAGATTATTGCTTTACCTGTGTCACCTGTTCCTGATTAGTTTGCTCCCTATTTAATCCCCTTGTGTTTGCTGTCCTGTGCCGGTTCATTGCCAATCTATATGTCGATTCATTTGTGAGTAACCTGTTGAGAAGTCTTGTGAAGTATTTGTTCCTGTCTTAGCTGTTAGTTTATTGTTCTATTTTCTGTCTTAGTCTAGTCTAGTTAGTCATTCCTGTCTTGTTTTGCCCCCTCGTGGGTTTTGTTTTCCCTGTTTTGTCTTAATAAATCTGTGTGTATTGCATACCGTCTGCGATTGGGTTCATCTCTCTGCAATCCCATGACAACATACAGACAGACAGACAGACAGACAGACAGACAGACAGACAGATAGATAGACAGACAGACAATAATACAATGTTATTACCGTCATTGCAGCGAAAAAATTTATATATATACACTCACCTAAAGGATTATTAGGAACACCTGTTCAATTTCTCATTAATGCAATTATCTAATCAACCAATCACATTGCAGTTGCTTCAATGCATTTAGGGGTGTGGTCCTGGTCAAGACAATCTCCTGAACTCCAAACTGAATGTCAGAATGGGAAAGAAAGGTGATTTAAGCAATTTTGAGCGTGGCATGGTTGTTGGTGCCAGACGGGCCGGTCTGAGTATTTCACAATCTGCTCAGTTACTGGGATTTTCACGCACAACCATTTCTAGGGTTTACAAAGAATGGTGTGAAAAGGGAAAAACATCCAGTATGCGGCAGTCCTGTGGGCGAAAATGCCTTGTTGATCCTAGAGGTCAGAGGAGAACGGGCCGACTGATTCAAGCTGATAGAAGAGCAACTTTGACTGAAATAACCACTCGTTACAACCGAGGTATGCAGCAAAGCATTTGTGAAGCCACAACACGCACAACCTTGAGGCGGATGGGCTACAACAGCAGAAGACCCCACCGGGTACCACTCATCTCCACTACAAATAGGAAAAAGAGGCTACAATTTGCACGAGCTCACCAAAATTGGACAGTTGAAGACTGGAAAAATGTTGCCTGGTCTGATGAGTCTCGATTTCTGTTGAGACATTCAGATGGTAGAGTCAGAATTTGGCGTAAACAGAATGAGAACATGGATCCATCATGCCTTGTTACCACTGTGGTACACAAAGCTTGAATCATTTCAAATTGGTTTCTTGACAGTGTTAATTTCGTTGACGAATAATTTTCGTCATTATTTTCGTCAACGACATTTTTTCACAGACAAAAACGAGACGATAACTAAATAAAAACTAGTTTTGAATGACGAAAACTATGACGAAAATCTATTGACATTTTCGTCAACGAATAAAAACTAGACGAAAATGTTAGATAGTGACGATTTGGGAAGCGATCCGGTCTGATGTCCTGCGTTTGTGGTAGATGCGCATATTTGTACTGTGACGTGCTGATCTTCCCAGCGGCACACGAGTTGGCATGCGCTGCATGTCTCATCAAACGTTAAAACATGTAAACGTCTGGGAGAATGAGTAGAGCAGACATGTAGATCTGAATAAGAGTGACGACGCAAAAAAAGAGCTCTATTCGGTACGGTTTTCTGTGCGCACACACCCGACCCGCGAAGCGTGCAGCCACTCACATAGACACCTATACAGCGCGCGAGTACGGAATTGAGCTCTCTTTCGTTTCTGAATCGACAGATACACACAACATTATGTCTAAATGTCCGTTTTGGAGAGTATTCACGTAAATAATGTGGGTTATGTCTTAAACAGTTGTGAATGTATCATATGTGCATCAGTGCAATTGGATCCGCATGTCATTCGACATGATCCGATGTCTTAAAGTGACAGTGGGTAATAAACCTAATGCGGTCTGTGTCCTTAATATTGATCAAGCAACAAAAGAAAAAGAGAAAAGCATTCACTGCTCGTTAATAGCTTTAAAATAAGGATTAATTATATTTAATTCATACAAATAAATATGTCTGTTTGAAAGAATAGAGAATGATGTATGCAAGTTATAAAGAATTCATATGCTATCATTCATTGAAAAAGAAGACTGTGTTTAGGAAAAGTGTTTTATTTAATTTTAGGACATTTTTTAAGTTACAGTAGTTAAATCTGTATCTGTATTGCACGTTCAAACTTTAAAATCATTCATATTAGCAGGTTAATGTTTTCTCTGGGAGTATATGGGTTTGGAAATTTTAGAGAAATTCTAAATGAATGCATTTCAATTTAAACCCATTATATTTTAAATCAAAATTTGCTGTCAAAATTAACACTGATGTGAGATTATCTTTTGTGAAAAAGCTACAGTCAGTGTTTTTGACATTAAGAATAAAAAAAAATACGTTTTGTATTACAGCCGTTAAATCTGTGTATGTATTGCATATTCAAACCTTAATACATAACAGACTGATAAACATTTAGTCAGGTCAACTGTCGACTAGATTTAGTCGACTAAAATCTGCTAATATTTGTTCTACTAAAACAAAATTAGACTAAGACTAAAAGACTTTAAGACTAGACTAAGACTAAAACTCTTATGATATTTAGTCGACTAAAACTAGACTAAGACTAAAAGATTTCAGGTGACTAAAATGTGACTAAAACTAAATGGTGTGTTATTCAAAAGACTAAGACTAAGACTAAATCAGAATTTGCTGTCAAAATTAGCACTGTTTCTTGAACATGACAATGAGTTCACTGTACTAAAATGGCCCCCACAGTCACCAGATCTCAACCCAATAGAGCATCTTTGGGATGTGGTGGAACGGGAGCTTCGTGCCCTGGATGTGCATCCCACAAATTTCCATCAACTGCAAGATGCTATCCTATCAATATGGGCTAACATTTCTAAAGAATGCTTTCAGCACCTTGTTGAATCAATGCCACGTAGAATTAAGGCAGTTCTGAAGGCGAAAGGGGGTCAAACACAGTATTAGTATGGTGTTCCTAATAATCCTTTAGGTGAGTGTATAAAGTGTGTGTGTTGTGTGTGTTATATTATATATATATAATATGTGTGTGTGTGTGTGTGTGTGTGTGTGTGTGTGTGTGTGTGTGTGTGTGTGTGTGTGTGTGTGTGTGTGTGTGTGTGTGTGTCAGCTGACGCCCAGGGCCGCCCGTGTGAGTTTGGAGGGCGTGTGTATCAGCACGGAGAGGACTTCCAGCCCGACTGCAGACACCAGTGCAGTTGTATGGATGGTGTGTTGGGCTGCATGCCTGTGTGTCCACAGCACATCCCTGTTCCCGACACACACTGCACACACCCTCGCCTGGAGACGCCACCGGGCCGCTGCTGTGAGGAGTGGGTGTGTGACCATCAGAACAGCATCAGGGAAGAGCCGTCGGACCCCCGTCCTCAACACACCCCGTACAACCACATCAGCAGACTCTTACAGAGCCCTGACAGCTCACAGTCCACCAGGGGCTCCTTTCAAGGTATTACACTTCTATATTTAAATGAGTTGGGGGAGAAAATCCCACTGTAGTCAATAATTTTATCCCCTAAATCCTTATCCCGCCATGTCTTAACATTGCTTGAATGTAACTCTACACTAAATGAGGCAACATTTAGTATTTGCGGTTCTGGGAATATGCAAATGAGCCCCGCCTCCACTCACTCACTCAGCTCAGAGATCCACTGGTTGACGATCACACGTTGATCTGATTGGTTACAAGGTAGTTTGTGACGTCAGAATCACCAGCGATTTCAAAGCGTGTTTTTGAGACTGTCTTTGGTTCACTGCAGTTTTAAGGAGAAAATACTCAACAATGGTGTCGACTTATGAATTTACACATGGTTTGTCTTGAAGCATATTAATAACACCACATAGACATATAAACAACATTAAAAGCTTGATTTTCACCACAGGGGGACTTTATGGTTTCAAGTCAGGTCTTTGTTTATTTTGTATTTTGTTACATGGGTTCTCACTTCAACTTGCTTTCAGTGGACATCCATTACATTTTTCGGTAACACTTTACAATAACTAAGTAGTTTCTGACGTCACAAACTACCTTGTAACCAATCAGGTCAAGGTGCCGGCAGGCTTTCGCATATCATTAACAGTAAACTAGCAGGGGAGTCTCGAGAGAAGCAGGTTATCCCGGCATAGGTTTTTGTTGATATGAAAAATTGGGTAGATTGAGCAATATAGTGGGTGAATTATGTATGTGATGTATATTACAATGTTATGATAAATTATATGCCTTTCTCCACTGATGTTCTGAGTTCAAAGGGTTTCTAAGGATACTAATGTTTATAAGGCTGCTGTCTGACTGAGATGCGAACGGGAACATGGTTTGTATAACATTAGCAACACATTATTAGCGGTTTGATAACATAGTCAAGCAAAAGGTTAATTCTGTTAATAACGGTAATGTGTTTAACGTTGTAAAGAGCGATACCATTGTGCAGCGTTTACTTCAGTAAGTCTGCCGAGTGGATCTCTGAGCTGCTGTGAGTGAGTGGAGGCGGGGCTAATTTGCATATTCATAGAACCGCGTATACTGAATTAGGCAAGGGTGTCGAGTTACATTCAAGCTATTTTAAGGCATGAAGACATTTTTTCCCAGGAAAAAAAAAATGTTTTAAATATGTAATTTTGGTGATCAAAGAAGAGTTTTAAGGGATAAAACTACAGGGGGACTTTAACTTTTACCAGTATGCAACTGCCTAGCAGCCACCCAGAACCCCCTAGAAACTACCCATAATGCCCTAGCAACCACTCTGAACACTTTAGCAACAGTTAAAGTACCTTAGCAACCACAAAGGTGAAATGTGTTCTTTATGGCTTTGTTTTCAGAGTGGGCGTCTGTGCCGGTGTCTCTGGTTCCCTTCCCAACATCCGAATGTTTCCCACAGACCACCGACTGGTCCGAATGTTCTGCTTCCTGTGGGTTTGGCATCTCAAGTCGTGTGAGCAATAGTAATGCACAGTGCAAGCTGGTTCGAGAGACTCGCCTTTGCCAGATCCGAGAATGTGACATCACTCCAGCTATGAAGGTGAGATATAGTGAAATGAGTAGACATACATACATAATGTACATTCAATAATCTATACCCATACACTTTTTTCCTAAGACTTCCACAGAAGATTTATGTACTTTTTCTTATTATTCTTATCCACTTCTATTATTGATTACAATCAGGATGTGAAGAGAGTTTCAGCCAATATAACTTAAATTGCTTTTGAAAAACATCGCCTGATTAAAACATCGCCTACCTTATCTTAAATATTGAGCAGCTTACGTTTCTGACAAAATTCGTCCAGTTGGTTCACATATTTAATGTTAAAATTAAAATTATATCAGTTTGCACGTCACAAGGCAACACACGGACTGGATCAGAGCTGAGAGTGGAGTGAAAGCAAGTTCCACAAAAATCACACTGTAATCCGGATTCACTCCGGGTTTTCCATTTCCCATCACTGGTCAGAGAAACCAAAGACTTTAGATATACCCGGGCTGCGTTCCAGTCCAAAATTGTCATACCCTTCACTCGCTAACTTCCCTCCGTCTCGTTCGCGCGGATGTACGTCGTTGCTTACGTTGCATGAGTGCCCACTACTGCCGGAAACTGCAATAGGCTGAAGTGGAACGTGCTAAGCCCTTGATCACTTAGAATCCACTATGGGGTTGATGTATTATTTATTTTCTTCCCTTACAAAATTGTTTAATGCACCATTCTATATGTATATAGGTGTGTTTGAGTTGAGTGTGTTTTAAATAATTCATATATCATAGAGTTGTTTGTGGTGGGGTAAATTAAACGCAATATGCGTAGACGTGTTGCATTGTGGTATATGGAGCTGCCTGAAGTGTACATATGAAGTAGACTTGCTCCTTCTGTCAAAATCGAGGGAGCGAGGGTCTGTCCATATAAACTCCCCTCGTCCACTTCATGAAGTGGAACGCACTTCAAAATGGTGGCAGGGATTCCCCGGTCACCGTGATTTTGCCAAGTAAGACATGTTCCTGGATCAACATATTTTGTTGATCCTGGAATAACATTCCTGTCCCAAAATTAAGTGCTTACCCTATCCCTACCCCTAAACCTAACCCTACCCATAACTTTTCCCTAAAATCGAATCAAAATCATGTTGAAGTACCTCACCCTGGTTCTAAGCCTAAACTTGACATAAACTGTAAACTTGCCTTAATTAAACTTGATTGGTTGATTGAAAAGTTGTCAACAAAGATGTTGATCCAGGAACATGTGGTACTTGGTGAAATCACATTCACTGGGATTACCCCGAGGGGAAGTGCTTAGGGAAGTTCGCAAGTGCGTGTCTAAAAGTGGACTGGAACGCAGCCCAAGATGGTGCACTGACTCATATGACTATGAATGTGAGGAAATAGACTTGTTCGACTTGAACCGGCGCTGCACAGACCGATCGGTGAATGACATCAAAGAACCGCGAGAGCGAATAGAAAGTAGACGGCTCCTTTGCTTTTGAATTGCTCTCGCGGTACTTTGATGTCATAAACCAATCGGTCTGTGCAGCGCCGGTTCAAGTCGAACAAGCCAAATGCAACATGCAATATGGCGGAATAAGCCCTGCCTTGTAAATATAATGGTGTCAATGTAGGCGGATCAATAATATTGTTGAATATTAAATTAATGTCTTCATATGGAGGTATTATGACTCTCATTAATGGTTTCCTGTTGGTTTGTAATGTCATTCAGAGAGGAAAGAAGTGTCGACGGACAGTGAGGTCTCGGGAACCTGAGCGGATCACGTTTGCCGGCTGCTCCACGGCTCGCCGCCACCGGCCTCGTGTGTGTGGTGTGTGTGTGGATGGCAGATGCTGTCAGCCGTCCGCTTCCCGAACGGTGCGTCTGCGGTTCCTCTGCCCGGATGGAGAGAGCGTCACACGTAACGTCATGTGGATCCAGCGCTGCCGGTGCAGCAGAAGCTCCTGCAGGGCTCAGAGAGAGCGTTCCTCGCCCACCGTCAGCCTTCACAACGACACACACACCTTCTCTCGCTGAACACACACAACGCGCCATCATTGCATGATGGCTAAAACTAACTTTTTAGGGGTTAGTTCACCCAAAAATTTAAATTACCCCATGATTTACTCGCCCTAAAGTCGTCCTAGGAGTATATGACATTCTTCTTTCAGATGAATACAATCAGAGTTATATTAAAAAATGTCCTGGCTCTTCCAAGCTTTATAATGGGAGTGAATAGCTAGTTTTTGTTTTGAAGTCCATAAAAGTGCTAGCCTGGCAAGCCAGACCTACATCAAGATGTTAGGTCTGGAAACTCACCATAGTCACGGCTCAATCCGAGGGGCGGGATAAACGGCTGTCTTTCAAATTCCCTCTGCACGCAATAGGACAGCGCTTCAACCAACCAGAGCGTTTTCCCAACAGCGGAGCTTAGTTGATAGATTCAACTTTTGCCATATCTGACTAGCAAAACGACGAACACATCTTCCTTTTTTTAAAAATGACTTAAGTGCCGTTCTTTGCTCTTTTCTCAAAGAAAAACTTAACTCCAAGTCCTCCAGAGTCGCGGCCAAAGCCGATTCGAAAGACCGTTGTTCTCCATCAGCAGCCGCCATTCTTTGTTTTCAAGTAGCAGCAGCCAGGTAACCGTCGCAACTCTGTCGTGTATGTTAAGCCCGCCCCCGCCTTCTCTATACACAACGTGATTGGCCTGACCCAATCTGGGTTTTTGCAGCGAGAAGGTTTATTGAGAGTTGCTAGACTACCCTGGCTGCGAAATACATTTTGCTGCCGCTAGGGTGCGTCTAGATTTCTAGGCTATAAAAGTGCATCTATCCATCATAAAAGTGCATCATAAAAGTGCATCTATCCATCATAGAAGTGCATCATAAAAGTGCATCTATCCATCATAAAAGTGCATCTATCCATCATAAAAGTGCATCTATCCATCATAAAAGTGCATCTATCCATCATAGAAGTGCATCATAAAAGTGCATCTATCCATCATAAAAGTGCATCTAACCATCATAAAAGTGCATCTATCCATCATAAAAGTGCATCTATCCATCATAAAAGTGCATCTAACCATCATAAAAGTGCATCTATGTGCTTCTATCCATCATAAAAGTGCATCTATGTGCATCTATCCATCATAAAAGAGCATTAATCCATCATAAAAGTGCATCTATCCATCATAAAAGTGCATCTAACCATTCACTGCCATTATAAAGCTTGGAAGAGCCAGGACATTTTTTAATATAACTCCGATTGTATTCATCTGAAAGAAGAAAGTCATATACACATAGGATGACTTGAGGATGAGTAAATCATGGGCTAATTTAATTTTTGGGTGAACTAACCCTTTAACACTCAATGGACGTCTCCCGTTCTCAGGGATGTTTCCTGAACTATAGAATACTAAACTTCCCCTCTCAGCTGCAGCATTTCTGCTCTAAATTTGTATACAGTTATTGCACTTTATGTATTTCTCGTTTGCTTTGGCCTGTTCCAGTGTGATCGAAACACTGAAACATGCCCAGGTCACATTTCTTGACAGGTTTCGTGAGATTTGCCCAATACTGTCCTCATAGGCACCTGGATATATTGTTGTTTCCACATCTTTCTGCTTTTATTTATTCTGCTGTCTTTGGCTTTGAAGTTTTTATTGTATCTCAAAGGATAAGTGAATTTATTTGGCTTCAGATGAATGACTTCCTGGCACTCGAATGTTAAGAAAATGCACTAGTAATGAGGGTGGTGAGATTGTGTTACAGATATTATGTACATCATTGAGTGAGTTACCAATGGAAACTGTTTCCGACACAGAATAAAAAATGGGCTAAAAAAGGTGTACTTTTTTCCTAAAATTGCAAGATATATTCACAATTGCAAGTTACCACATCAGATTTGCGATAAAAGCATTTAAAACGCGCAATTCTGACTTTATAACTCGCAATTCTGACTTTATAACTCGCAATTCTGACTTTACAACTCGTAATTCTGGCATTAAAACTCGCAATTCTGACTTTATAACTCGCAATTCTGACTTTACAACTCGTAATTCTGACATTATATAACTAGCATGAAAACTCGCAATTCTGACATTATAACTCATAATTCTGACATTATAACGCAATTCTGACATTATAACTCGCAATTCTGACATTATATTACGCAATTCTGACATTATAACTCGCAATTCTGACATTATAACTCGCAATTCTGACATTATATCACGCAATTCTGACATTATAACTCGCAATTCTGACATTATAACGCAATTCTGACATTATAATGCAATTCTGACTTTACAACTCGTAATTCTGACATTATATCACTCGCATTAAAACTCGCAATTCTGACATTATAACTCGCAATTCTGACATTATAACTCGCAATTCTGACATTATATCACGCAATTCTGACATTATAACTCGCAATTCTGACATTATAACGCAATTCTGACATTATAATGCAATTCTGACTTTACAACTCGTAATTCTGACATTATATCACTCGCATTAAAACTCGCAATTCTGACTTTATAACTCGCAATTCTGACTTTACAACTCGTAATTCTGGCATTAAAACTCGCAATTCTGACTTTATAACTCGCAATTCTGACTTTACAACTCGTAATTCTGACATTATATAACTAGCATGAAAACTCGCAATTCTGACATTATAACTCATAATTCTGACATTATAACGCAATTCTGACATTATAACTCGCAATTCTGACATTATATTACGCAATTCTGACATTATAACTCGCAATTCTGACATTATAACTCGCAATTCTGACATTATATCACGCAATTCTGACATTATAACTCGCAATTCTGACATTATAACGCAATTCTGACATTATAATGCAATTCTGACTTTACAACTCGTAATTCTGACATTATATCACTCGCATTAAAACTCGCAATTCTGACATTATAACACGCAATTCTGACTTTATCTAATGCAATTCTGACTTTTTTTGCAATTGTGAGAGAAAAAGTTGTAATTATCTTTTAAATTGTTTTATTCTGTGGCGGAAAACAAGCTTCCATAGTTACCCGATTAAGGGGTAAAATGAAGATAAGACTTTTTTATATATAATTTTTTGCTTTTAAACTAATATATTTTCTGTCCATTCTTTACTGCAGAGTTTTTACTCTGTATACAGATGTCTTTAACGAGTTTGTGTGTGACGGAGACTTGCGTTGGTCTTTTGTACAGTGTACAGGCTTCACTACCGGTGGAGTGACACTATGAGACTGCTTCATTTTTCGGGGCATACTTTAAATCCTAGACGCTCTCTTGTATAAGAGTGAACGACTATATGTATTAAGATGTTGAATATAAATGACTTTGCTGATCAGTTTGTGTCACAAAAAATAAAACATTTTCAGGAAAGACGCTTGTCTGTAACTGATTGTTTCTGTGCTTCTCAACTAGGGCACCTCAACAAACTTCAGGATGACTTAAAATGATTTAAATGAAGTTATATTAAATGACTAATGACACTAAGAAGCGTGCCTCAGAAAAAAAACATTACTGGTGCATCTTGAGACAAAACACTGGCACTGATATATTTTAAGACATGTCAGGGGAAGTTTCTTTCAGTTAAAACAGCTCAAACATGCATTTTAGTCTGGGACAAGACTTAACCTTGTCTGTGAAGCCGGGGGCACATCTTTTTTGAACTGTAGTCTTATTAAAGAACAAACAAAAACTAGATGAGTAGAGTTTGATGACAGACTTTGATGTTGAAGTTTTCATTGGTATCACTTTATTTTACAGTCCTGTTCCCCTTGTACAGTACATACATATACTGTACTTTGTACTAAATATAGTAATTACAATAACTGCCTAATAACCCTGACCCTAATCCTGGTAGTCAGTCACCTTACATTTATTTTTATGAACATACATTTTTTTTATTAATAAAAATGTATTTTACTATTGATATAAAATACTGATTTTGGTGAATGTCTGTCTGACTGACTAACGGTCTGTTTCTAATATTATGGTTCATTGGTTCCTCAAGGCGTAGTCACATTTGTTTTAGCTTTTCTTGTTTGAAAAATACAGCAATGTGAACAATTTTTCCAAATAACTTTTGATTAAATAATGAAAGGCTTTTATTTTTGGACTATAGAAAAAGACAAAAGGACACAGAGAGAGAGAGAGAGAGAGAGAGAGAGAGAGAGAGAGAGAGAGAGAGAGAGAGAGAATGACTGTTGGTTGAGGTCTCTCACTCTTTTGGCTTTGCAATACAAACATCACAGCCGGCTTTCGGATTCCTCACTCTCCTCCGCTAAGCTCTTCTTCCTCCATTATACTCGTATGCATATTGCCCTCGATCATCTCTTTATGCAGTTTGGAGGATCACTAAAACCCAAACCACAAGGCCTGTTCTAAGGACGATAGTCATTCTAAATATGAAAAGCAGTCCAGCACAACTATAATGATAATGATACAGAGGAATGATATTATTGGAATCACTTTCAGAACGTTTTTTTTTAGCTGATGAACCATAAAAACATTGACAGCCAATCAGAATCCGTCCTGCTTTAACCAGCGCGAGCATTAAAGTGACAGACGACAAAACTGTAGTGAGCTTATAATAAACAGAACGATATTGTCCGCTGCTGTGGAAACGAATACAGTTATATCTTTATCTTTATAGTAGTGTGAACTGACCTTTAAGTCCCACTGAAGTGCCTTGAAACGCGCAGCATCATTCAGTGTGTTGATGTAATTTACACTGAAACAGGAAGACAAGGCGGGGCATATCGAACAGCTCCTCCCCTTTTTTTTTAGAAATAGCCAATAGCATTTAGGTTATATCACAGCTCGGCCAGAGCCGTTGACCAGCAGTTTCCTCCTAATCTCTAACCGTTTCTCCTCCTGATCTCCTCCATATCGCTTTAAAATACAGCATGGGTCTGATACATTTTCTGGTCTGAGCGACTCGATCGTATGATCCGCTCTGTGTGTCTCTGGACCAGAGCAAGCGGCAACATTCTGATCTGAAAAATGAAGCCTACCCGGAAGTGCGAAAAACTGCAATACATCGAAAATCCGCTAGGGCGAGGTCCCAAAAGGGAGCAAATATCCATAGCCCCCATGTTAAAATGTCCGTTTTCACAGCATAAATTCATGTTTTTACAGGTTGGTCCCATGGACTTTTATTGTATTTTTCGATAGGTTCCGAGTGCCTGACAACCATGAGGGCTGTGAATGTTTTTCTAACTCGTTAGTTTAGATCGTATTTAGATATAAAATGTATGACAATAAGGGCGTGGTTAACTTTGATTGACAGCTTGATTGACAGCTGACAAGGCAGCGCCAAGGAGAATGACAACATAAGAAGCACCATTTTTTAATACAGATGAAATATAATACTACTGTTTCTGTATCATGAAATGTAGTTTTAAGAGTTTTTCAGGCGAGAATGTAGTTTTTTAAAGCTCAAATCTGTGGTTTATTTATAAAGATTTATGAAAATTGTATCTAGTTGTAAGATCCAGCGATGACCGGGCGCTCGGCGTTCATGTACCCCGCCTGGAACAGCCTTTCCTCGGCTAGTCGTTCTGGCATTTGCCGCTGACTCTGGCGTCTCTGTAGTGGTTAAACATGAGATATAATTCGTCTTGTGTGTATCTAACGGGCGATTTTTGGTCTCGTAAATCTATAATTTGTTCCCTGGCCAATCGTTTTGGCTGAGGGGAAGTTTCATAACTTTATAAGCTATTTAACTTTAAGTTACCATTGTATGGTTAGACTAGATCGAGCGCTGACTTTGTATGTTTGACTGAATTGTTTGCTTTATTTGTATAGCTTCTTGTACCTTTACCTTTTACTTATACTTTTATAATAGCTAATATTGATAAAACTGAAATTTAACAAAAAGAGACTGGGTTGAGTTTTGTCATTTTAAATTTGAATACAACGTATATGATCTGTAATGTTGTTTACTGCAACATCTGTTGTTTAGTACAAATGCACATATTCCCTGGACCATATTAAAATGTTTAATATTTTTATATTATATTTAAAACGAAAAGAGGCAGGTTTGTGTTTTATATTTTTTTTTTATATAAATAGGCAAATGTTATGTGCAGTGAATATAATCAATACGCGTTGCCTGAACCACATTTGTGTGGCTATAATGTTTAAGATTTCTTTAAATGAAAACGAAAAGAGTTAGTATGGTGTTTTATAACATATTTCGTTGCCTAAAATATACACAGAGATAACCGGAGTAGCAGAGCGAGCTGAGAGATGCGCGCTGCGTCCTTTACACATATATGGATTGGCCAGAAGGTGGGCGGGGTTAGGATTTCCCAAGATTTTCCAAGATGCCGCCGCCCATACCCCCCCATAAACGGCTTCAAACCCGTTCTTCAGAAAGTCTATGGGTGACGTCACAGACGCTTTGTCCATATTTTTTACAGTCTATGGACCAGAGCTGTGGCGGTTCGAGTGACACAAACGTAAAACCAGACTTCATCCACCCCGATGGAAAGCATGTTTACGTTCCCTATCCCCTATATAGTGCACTATGTGCCATTCACCATGTAGAAAACAGTAAATGTGTGAACCAGTGACTAATTTCAGCCACAGCTTCAGCGTGTTATAATGTAGGGGGCGGAGCTTCAGATTCTAGAGAGCATTTGATTGGACAGAAAATCTGATGAGAAGCTGAAGTGCAGAGGGATGTCATCAAAATCGTTGATCCTTATTGGCGGAAGTAAGAGACTGTAAGTTTTGAATGCTTACTGTATATCTTCTAAATGTGAATTTTGTCATTGTTTTGGAGCACACTAGCTTATAGATAACAGTAAGGCTAACATATATTCATACTAAAAGCCAAAAAAGTCTGAAAACGTATAAGGTATATGTTGCGGTTGCCTCATCAGTCATGAAAAACAGTTGAAACAAATGTAAAGTATCAATGTTCTTCTTAACATTTAAAGCTGCTACAACATATTACAACATGCTATTCAGGATATGGACAGGAATTTTAAGCATGTTATAAAAGGATGTTTTTTATGAAATAAAGTTAAAGAAGGTTCATCACCATCGCCATGGACACAAGCCTGTGTGGACCGCCGACGTCATCGCTGATGTCAAATGTGCCTGTTTGCTTTAAGGGCCTCACATATCCCTAAAGGAACTTGTTTGCCAAGTCGGAGTAACTGATCTAGAGACAGCTCTTAGAAGCCACTGTAAACTTTAAGATATGTACCTTGACAACAACAATCTCCAAACAAAGAGAAAAGACGCCATAGTAGCACAATTCATGACATTAAATATCAGTGGACCTTTGGGTTTTAGTGTCATGTGACACAGTAAAGGATCAATAGCAGCGCTTTTCATGAATGGTTCACATAGTGCTTGAAACTCCTGAAAGGTCTTTTTCCCTCAATAAAACATTCAGAAAATGTTGTTTATCCACCTCAGGTGGTCAAACTAAATGTTTTATGAGCCATTTTATTTTCTATTCATGTTATGTTTATTTTATTATGTTTACTACAAGGTGTCACAGTTTTAAAAGAATATTGCATTTAAAAATTAAAAAGGGTATATTGGGAAATGGGACACATAAAACTTAGGACCAGTGTTATTAACTAAAACTATCATGAAAACTGTGAAATAAATGCGGCGTCCAAAATTGAATACTTCCCTACTATATAGGCCTAGTATGCAAAAAAAAAAAAAAAAAAAAACGTAGCCTACGCGTGTGCATATGATGGACACTTTACTATCCCATGAGGCCACGGGAGAGGATTTATGAATAGCAGTGAAGCGACACAACTGACGCTGCAGGTCACATGATGACAACAACATGGCGAATTTCATTCATACCACCCATATTCATATTATATAGGACTTTTTTAACAGTAATGTAGTACCTACTCAGACAGTTTCGATTTCGGACGCAGGGAAAGCTGTATTAACATAACATAAATATTATCTACATGAAAGACTTAAAGTGCCATTATTATGCTATTTTAAAGGTGAACTATGCAGTTTTTTTAGCTTAATTTACCTTAACTCAACAGCTAGCAATGGTTATATGACTTTTTTTCGGGTTGAATGGTGGTCTTCTCGCACCCCCCTAGCGCTTGAAAATACGGCCAATAGAAACACGTCAATTTCGCAAAAACTCCCATTTATTGCAAAAAAGTTTTTACGCTCGCCTGAGGAGGTTTTTCAGGCAATTCGAAAAATAAATATTTCGCTAAACTGCCATGGAAACAGTTTTTGCACATTAACAGTCACCTGACGTAGATGACGCGGTGTGTTTGGACAGAATACGAGACAGAGCTCTTTATTAAACTCATAAAAGACAAAAGAATTACAGGAATAATGGATTCTAAACCTCAAAGAAATGCCACAATCAAGACCTCGAAGCAGATCTGAGAGAGAAACACCCAGAAACACTCATTTGAGCCGCTCCAGTATAAGGGTCTTTCCTTGCCGTTAATGCTGTGATAACACACATACGTCTCCTATATAGTAATAATAATGGCCAGTGTTGCTGCTGGGATATTAGTAAATTTCCCAACATCTGTCGCCATGATTTTTGGAATGAAAATTAAGTTTTAGTCGCATAACATCGGTTAATGGAAACGCCGTCATTTCGCAAAAGTTTTTTGTCGACATTAAGAAAAAATTGCAAAAGTTTTACGCAAATCTGTAATGGAAACGCGCCTACTGTAAAGACAGTAATGATGACCTCAATTTTTGACCATATCAATCCGAGAGCGAGTCCCATGATGAAACATTAGAAGATCTAGTTATTGAACCTGAATTAGTAATTAGTAACTCCTCCTCACCATCATCATTAACAAGAGGACATCCATCAACATACCCATGTGTATATTTCTAATTTATTGTGATGCACATGCGGGAACTGTATTAACTGTATTAATAACGGTGCATATGTTCGGCCAGCACTAACTTGAGTGACTGATGTAACATTAAAGTTTACAAAACAAATCTTACTCCATCCTTTATGTTTACTCAAAGTAGTGAGAATGACAGACAATCTGCATTAATAGACACAGTTTTAGGTAACAGTGGCCCAAAGCTGATTAAGTATTTCATTAAGACAGTAGCGTGAGTTAGCCAGTTAGCAGAAGACTTTCACAAAACTACGTATTTTGAACTCCCAGTAGAAAATACATCAATGATTAATCAAACTTACAGGTTGTGATTCTGAGGAGCAAAGCAATTAATCTGGTCCAAATAAACTAGGTACTGACCCACATTTTCATGAGCAAGCGTTTGTCTTTTCTAGTGATGTAGAACCATCACACGATTCGAAACACAAACGACCCGTATTGGCGGTTCAGATTCAATTCTTTCTTTTGGGAGACAAACTTTATTTATCGTGCAATTTTACAACTTTGCACAACGTTTACATTCACAAACAGTTAGCCTATATTACACACTGCATGAAAGGGAATATTCTACAAATAGGGCACTTTAAACTTTAAGGATTAGAAATCCTTCCTTGACAATTAACTAAAGTAAATAAGTTCATGTTGAAGTACTAACATCACTTTAAAAAAAATCAATCAGGTCAAGCTGGCTTTGTGTGCAGCACAGAGAGTGAAAGAGGAAGATCGGCTAACAGCGAAATGTGAGTTTCAGCACAGATCTGACAGAGGAACTGGAAGTATGTTGGAAACCAGAACAGAGCCACAGGGTTAAAGCTAGCACACACACATTAAACTTTCACCACAATATATAACATGAATCTCAGGTTAGTTAACAACAATGAGCATACTGATGCTTAAACAGGAAAACCATAGGCTATTAGCCTGTATAATCTCACATTAAGGATAAATTAAGACTTGGTGGAACAGTAAAAATACTTAAAAAAAAACTACAATTAAAAAGAAAAAAATGGTTTAAAATGGTCAAATAATGTTAACATTAAAAATCAACTAGCAGATGAAGTCTACATCTGCAGTCTGCGCTTTAATTCGTGTGGTTGCAAAACCACTGCGTCCCCATTCGCATAGGCTATTATCCGTCCTAAATAGTAGGACTATTCAAAAATGAGAATTATTGTGTCCCAAATAGTAGTAGCCTATGTTGAGTAGCTCACTCAAAATATGCCCGGATGGTCTACTTTTTCGATTAAAATCTGAAGTGCAGATACGTGAGCATTTTTAATAACAATAATAATCTATCGCTAATATTGCCTACAACTTGGACTAGGATTCGATTAGAACTACAAACACGAATAAAATGTGTTTTTAAAAAAACTACAAACATGGCGGATGTGCGAGTCCGACGGTGAAGTGCAGAGATGAAGGGGTTTGAGTCCTGACGAAAAGACATTTATTCAATGTTATCCGCGTCATATTTAATCTGCAACAGCATTGTGAGTTTTTTTAAAGATACGTTTGGTCATTAACTTTTAAATGCATTATTAATTTGCACTTGCAAACTGTAAACACACTGGAGGGTCTCCGAATAAATCTCTCTCTGAAACTGTAGGAATTTAAACAGATTAAGTCAAATTAAATTAAATTTGGATTATTTTAATTGTGAAA
The DNA here is from genome assembly GCF_964197995.2 of Scardinius erythrophthalmus. NCBI lineage: Eukaryota > Metazoa > Chordata > Actinopteri > Cypriniformes > Leuciscidae > Scardinius > Scardinius erythrophthalmus. Next base: position 34,682,258 of record NC_138240.1, read on the forward strand.
GATGATTGACAGGGCAGTTTAAACGGTGAGTGAATGAATGTAACTAAAACGACAGAGCTGTCCGTTAAAGGCCCTGTCCCAAATGGCGCACTTCATGCGGACTTTCGGTCTCGTGGACTTGAATTGCGCGTGCTCGCTGAGTCTACGAGTCCGTAGGCTGTCCCATTCAGCATTTTACCGCTCTGAAGTGTGCTCAGCAGCGCCCCCTTTGTGCCCTTGAAGCGGTCTTCCGCGAAGTGCAGATACGTGAGCATTTTTAATAACAATAATAATCTATCGCTAATATTGCCTACAACTTGGACTAGGATTCGATTAGAACTACAAACACGAATAAAATGTGTTTTTAAAAAAACTACAAACATGGCGGATGTGCGAGTCCGACGGTGAAGTGCAGAGATGAAGGGGTTTGAGTCCTGACGAAAAGACATTTATTCAATGTTATCCGCGTCATATTTAATCTGCAACAGCATTGTGAGTTTTTTTAAAGATACGTTTGGTCATTAACTTTTAAATGCATTATTAATTTGCACTTGCAAACTGTAAACACACTGGAGGGTCTCCGAATAAATCTCTCTCTGAAACTGTAGGAATTTAAGTCCGCACTTCATGCGGACTTTCGGTCTCGTGGACTTGAATTGCGCGTGCTCGCTGAGTCTACGAGTCCGTAGGCTGTCCCATTCAGCATTTTACCGCTCTGAAGTGTGCTCAGCAGCGCCCCCTTTGTGCCCTTGAAGCGGTCTTCCACGAAGCCCGCATAGAAGCAGGCTTCACGCACTTTAACTACCCAGGAATCCTTGCGAAAGGCCAATCAGACAACAGATGGGAGGAGATTTCACTAGCGGATAATTGTTGACATGGCTGAGAAGAAAATATTACGGTTTTTATGACCTAAATGTACATTTTATCAGTGGTTACCTACAGTTTATACAAACATTATGGTAATCGACCAGTGGTTGATGTCTCAAACATAATAATAGCGCGTTTAATAATACGATCGCATTATGATTCATTAAATAAATAATGGCAGGGCTTTACTGAGTCATATGTAAACATAGTATGAATATTGAAACCTGTAAATTCATCTGAAACTCATGCACATTTTCATTATGTTTTAAAATTGCAATCTTAGTTCAAATGGAACATTATGTATTATTATGTACAACTGTATACATCATTTAAATAAGCATGGTGTATCTATTGTCTAATGCCCAGGTGATATGCACAATATCAAAATATAGAACTGTAAAATTAGGCTGTGTAGTTGACATGGAGATAAGACGTTGGAGCGCAAAAAATGTGATTTCTCCTGTCCAACAACAACCAGGCCTGTATTTCTGTCAGTAAGGTTATTTTTCACTCTGATTTCTCTGAAAATAAAAAGCTAGATGATATATTAAACTTTTTCTGTACGATGGGTAAATATCATATTCACAAAGCAAGATACCTTAAATTCAAACCTAGTTGCAAATTTTTTGCTTATGATTTACAGTTATTCTTCACTTCAAAAAATCCCCTCCAATAAAAGAGCTTCGAAAATATCCTGTATTATAGAACAAGTTTTATATAAATTGTAAAAATATTTTATTTACTGTTATTATTTACTTTCATTTTCTCTGTATCCCCACATGTTCATTGTTTTGTATTTTCATTGTAATGCAAAAAAAAACAACAACAACAAAAAAAAAACAGCCCGTTATTTCCGGCGTGCTGATCAAGTCTGTCCCAAAAATACCTCTCAATGCACCCTCGTGCACTCGCGCCAAGGGCCCTATAGGTCTGCACTACATGACGTCACCAAAGTGTGGACTCTGAGGAAGTCCACAAGTCCGGAGTGTGCCATTTGGGACAGGGCCAAAGATGACGAAGTAGTGTGTCCCACAACTTGCTATATATATATATATATACTTCACATACACAGTACATACTTTTAGGGCATAGTAAGTATAAGACGCAGCACAGGAATTCAAACTTTGACAACACTGACCTCTAGTGTTACACATAAGAACACACCAGTGCAAAAGCATTAATAAACAGTGTAAAAATGTGACCCTCTCTCCTTATCTTTAGTGAAGGTTATGAGTTCAGAACAGAGGTTATGTGGCTGTTATTAATCAAATATAATCGATTTTTAGGACTGAGGTTCTCAACCAGGGTGCCGGGGGCCACTAGGAGGCCTCAGCCAACATCCAAGGCTGCTGGATGACTTAAAATATAAATTATCTTAAGAATAATATATTAAAACAATTTATATTAATGTCTGGAAACAATTGTGTTGGAGCATGTGTTGGACTGACGGGGAACCAGTGTTTTAGAATATTAATCCGAGGAACACGTGAGAGAACTCAGAACGAGGTTTTCAACTTTAGCTGTATTTAAATTACTTAATTCCATCTATAAAGCAGTTCTGCAAATAAATAAATAAATAAATGAATAAGATGTCATCATCCAGCTCAGTTCAGTTATCATACAACAACAGTATCAGTACAGTCAGATAATATTGTTGAAGATTAAGTGTTTTCATAATTACTGTTTACTTTCCTTAGGGTTACTTGATAAATATTTATTTTGTTTCATTTGAGAATAATACTATCAGTTTTAAGCGATCATTTTTTTTTAAATATATTTTTGTAAAGAGTTTTAATAGGCACGTGACAGACAAATAGGCTATGCCACGCCCCTAAATGATCAAACCTATCAAGGTGAAGTGCTGCTCTATTACGTCACGCCAACGATAAAAAAGACCCGCGACGCGACCGTCGCTCGTTGAGCTTGACGCGACGCGGGTCCTGGATGATGAAGTCGCTCACGGAATAAGGTCTTGTTTTGGATGACTGTGACTGTGACTGTGACTGTTTGTTTGCTGCACGATGCAACGGGACCAGTAACTTCGCACGCGCTGTTCATTCATTAACAAAGCGTCGTTAATTAGAGCGCGATGCGCGCGTGAGCAGCAGGAGGACACTCAGAAGAGCGCGAGGTCTAGAGGAGGATCATAACTTCACATTTATAAAGTGTTAGAGCTATCTGGACTCTGGAAACTCTTCGAGGTGAGTCGCAGTCTTTGTGTTCACAAATTGAGTTGATATTGATATCGATTTGCGCTTTACATTCAAGTTGACGAAGTTGCAATGAATGAGCTGAGAATTTAAAGTTTAAAATGCACTGGATTCATCAAGACATGTTCATGTTCATGTTCATGTTCATGTTCATGTTCAAGACATGCATCGTTGCATTAGGTAACATTATATTCTTTACTTACGACTTAAAGTATGTAAAGGTGGAGATATTCGATTCAAATCGCATTAGTTAACCTTAGGTAATGCATTAACTAACATTAACAATGAGCAATACATTTGTTACTGTATTTGTTCATGTTTGTTAATATTAGTTAATAAAACTACAGCTGTTCATTGTTTGTTCATGTTAGTTCACAGTGCATTAACTAATTTTAACAAATGCAACCTTTGATTTTAATAATATATTAGTAAATGTTGAAATTAACATTAACTAAGATTACTAAATCCTGTAGAATGCTGTATTAATTCATGTTAAGTAATGTAGTAAACTAATGTTAACTGATGAAACCTTATTGTAAAGCGTTACCATAATCCATCATAAAAACAACTGATTTGCACACCATACAGTTAAAGCATAAAAAAATAAGTTTTTATTGCAATAACAATAGGGGAATACAGAGTCATACAAAACACTCTAATCTATAAAAATATCACAATTATGTATTTTGTATAAAAAAAAATGACTCCTACATCTAATACATCAAGTATCCTCTTCCACAGCTGAGTCTTTACAGCTTTACGATTGTTCTGGATTGAAGTCAGAGAGTCGTAAGAGTCTCCTGATTCTCTCAGTGACACACAGTGGGAAAATCCCAGAGTAAAACTGGGAGTTGTGAAAAATATGATACCCTGGTGTTTGGCCAGATGAGAAGTTTATCTATGTATCATCTTTTAATTAATTTTATAACTGCATCATATATGTGACCCTGGACCACAAAACCACTCACATGGGTCAGTTTTTGGAAATTGAGATTTATGCATCATCTGAAAGCTGAATAAATAAGCTTTTCATTGATGATGCTTTCAGATGATGCATAAATCTCAATTTCCAAAAATTAACCCATGTGAGTGTTTTGTAATCCAGGGTCACATATATGATGCAGTTATAAAATGCAAAACACCAGTGTATCATATTTGTTAGGATATGACAATATTTGGCTGAGACACAACTATTGAAGATCTGGAATCTGAGGGTGCAAAAAAATCGAAACATTGAGAAAATCGCCTTTAAAGTTGTCCATGTTCGCGATTGTGCCGCAAAAATAAATGTTTTATATATTTACGGTAGGAAGTTTACTAAATATCTTCATGGAACATGATCTTTACTTAATATCCTAATGATTTTTGGCATACAAAGAAAAATCGATCATTTTGACCCATTCAATGTATTGTTGGCTATTGCCACAAATAAACCCATGTGAGCATGTGGTCCAGGGTCACACATCTCCTTTAATTCCTTTTATAGGCTAACTGTTTTAATTTCCCCTGCTTTTATTTTGTGAGTATTTTAATTCCTCTCTGTGTAAAGCACTTTGAAATGAAGTGTGCTGTATGATGAACAAACGTGCCTTGCCTCCTCAGCCTCTGCTATGGTGAACAGCCAGGCTGCGGGCGGTGCGTGTGTGTCCAGGGCGTGCGCGGGCTGCGGGGGTCGGATCGCGGACCGGTTCCTGCTCTTCTCCATGGAGCGCTACTGGCACACACACTGCCTGAAGTGCTCGTGCTGTCAGGCTCAGCTGGGAGACATCGGGTCCTCCTGCTACAGCAAAGGAGGAATGATCCTCTGCAGGACCGACTACATCAGGTACAACCCAACATGAGGGCTTCATTTAGGGTGCTTTCACACTGGGAAAGTCCGCTAGTTCACTTGCTTTGGTTTGGTCCGGACCAAATACAATGTTAATTTTTACAAGTGTGGTTCGCTTTCACACTGCCCTTTTTGCAAGTGAACCAAAACCACACGTGTGCTGAGGTCATCCATTCTTCGGACAGATTTTCGAACCGTAACCAGAGTTAGGGCCCTTTCACACCAATCTTGTTTAGTCTGGATTTTTGGACTTTTCAGTTTGATCCGAATCAAAATTACAGGTGTGAATCCTCCCCCGGACTACGGTCCGCACCAAACAGACCGAATTTGGTCAGACGAAAAGAGGTAGTCTCGGTCCGGATCAAACTGAACAAAGGTTTGGTTCGTTTCTAGTGTGAACGCATTTTCTGTATGGTTCGGACTTTCAGAACATTTACTGGAGGTTCCGGTGGTTCCCGCAGGATTGCTTGCCGTCTTCTCCTCCTTTCCTGCCGGCGACGATTAAGTGTTCGCACGACGAGGACGTTCATTTGGCGAATGTGAACTAGCCTCGAGTATAGTCGATGCTGCAGGTCGTAGTGCCGTAATAATAACAGTATAGTGGCAACGATGTGCGTCTGTTCATTCATTCTTGTCAAAGTTTCCCGCCGAACCGACAACACGCTGACGTCAGACGCACAACCGTTTACAAACCAGTCAATGTCAAGATGCAGCCCATATAGATGATGACGATGGGACGTAAGTGTGTCATGTAAAGTTCTTTAGTGCGTTTGCATAATTGCAATGTGAAACCAAACCAAAACTTAACGAATGTATAAAATGTATCAAACCGTGAACCTTGGTTCAGACTTTCAGGTGTGAAAACGCCCTTAGTTTGGAACCGGACCGAGACCACCTCTTCAGCTGGGTTTCGCTTAGTGTTGTCAAAAGTACCGACTTCGTTACCAAGTCGGTTCTGAAATGTAAAAAATGTGACGCTTTAGCGCTATTGAGCGGAATCGTAAACGCCTCTGATTGGCCATTGTGTTCACGAGCTCATTGGATATGTCTGTGATTGGCTACAATGATCGACACACGGAGGTGTTTGAAAGTGTTTTGAAAGCACACCGATCCACTGATAGACGAAAGCTCCCGTGTGTGTCTGTGCAAGCGTTCGCTGAAGAGCGTCATTGATGTATATTTACAACATGTTTCTGAAGCGCTGATCATTGTAGCCAATCACAGACATATTTGATGAGCGCGTGAACGCAATAGCCAATCAGAGGTGTTTATATTAACTCAACAGTGCTCAGTGTCACATTTTTTTAAATTTCAGTATAGACTTGGTACTGAAATCGGTACTTTTGACAACACTAGTCTCGGTGCCGTTGTTTGGTCCGCACGAGCGATTGCTGTATTCACACATGCCCAAAAGATCCGCACCAAAGGGTGGAAATGAACTTGAGTGTGACCGGAGTGAATACACCCTTAGATTGATTCAACTAAGATCAGATGACACTTTAGCTAGTTTTAAAATCAGAGTATTTCTGTATGGCCCAAGCTGGGATCCTAGCTCAGAGGTCATGACCTTTTCAACTACATCCAGCAATTCATCATATTCAATTCAATTCAATTCACATTTATTTATATAGTGATTTTCACAATACACATCGTTAATTGACATTATTGACATAGTCGGATGGTCAATTATTTTAGTAAATCTGGAAACACAACGCTTTTATAATGCATTGCATTTTTAATGTTTTAATTATGCTTTGTAATTTACATATTATTATAATGCATTGTATGGTCTCATGAATAATTATAACCACAGTTATAATACTTATCGTTACACCTTTATAGAGTATAATGCATTAAAATGCATTTCAGTCAACCAATTTCAGGTGTAACAAGGAATCTGCAAATATTTTAATGCATTTTAACTTTGGTTACAGTTATTTATGAAAAGATACAATGCATTATTTATAACATACCTTTTATAATGCATTATACATAAAGGCTTTAAGGAAAGTGTTACCGTAAATCTCTTTTAATTATTAACTACTTTTAATTGCTAAAAAAATGATTATTCTCGATTATTGTTGAGACCAACCATTCCCCTCTGTTACTCAAGTTTTGGTGTATAAACACATTTTTCACAGTTCCACTTTATTTTAAGGTGTCTTTGTTACTGTGTAATTATACATTTAAGTACTGATTAATATTAAGTAACGGCATGTACTTACTATAGGATTAGGGTTTGGTTTTAAGGTATAGATTGCATGTAATTATGCACAATCTATAGTTATTACTCTAGTAACTACATGTAAAATGTGTAACAATGATACTGTCAAATAAAGTGTTACCCGTTTTGTTTTTTATATTTTGGATCGTTTAAATAAGTCTATCACTTATTGCAAACCAGCATTTGGTCCTGTACTTTCTGGTCCTATGGAGTTATACCATGATTTAGGTTTAATTTGTAGCCCTGTTACTTGTAACCATGTTTACATTTTATTATTATTATTATTATTATTATTAATATATATATATATATATATATATTAACATATATATGTTAAACTGTGTGTTTAGACATGCACATAATAATTTTGTTTGTTTTTTCACCTTTTAAAGAACCTAATTTCACAGATCAAGCACAAAAATGCTGTTTGGAGTTGCTTATATATTTTTAGAAGTCATTTAATTGCTCTCTGAAAACCATAAATTCATCAGGTAGTCTGCATAATTTAAAAACTCATCTCACACTCTTAAAATACCATGAAGTGATTTAGTTTTAACAACTAATAATGAGTGTGAAAAAGGCTTTTAACTCATAGACCCGTATTTTTTCTTTTTTTTTCACCTCCACATTTAGCAGTGACCACGTTCAAAATCTTAATCATTATAACAAAGACGTTAGTCGATAATGAGACCGTTTGAGACGAGAGTCTCCACAGTCATTTGCAATTCAAAAGTTTTCTGAAGCTGTAGTTGTCATGCTATGCTGACGAGCATTTTGTTCTTCTGCTGATTTGCATCGGTCTCATTTGCATCCAGCGGGTGTTGATGATCTCTACAGATGCGCTCTCTCTCTCGTGCTCACACAGACAACATCAGATGCGTAGATGCGTCACACACACCATCGTTTAATGTTAAGCCTGGTGTGTGTCAACACTGCTGAAGTCACAGCTGCACTCCTGCAATAAAGCAAACTCCATTTGTAAAGTATATTCAATGTGCTTCTTCTCCCTCGTGTGTTGCAGGTTGTTCGGGCACACCGGGGCTTGCAGCGCATGTGGTCAGTCCATCCCCGCCAGTGAAATGGTCATGCGCGCGCAAGGCAACGTCTACCACCTCAAGGTCGGTTATGTGAAGCGTTGTAAAGGGCCAGTTCACCCCAAAATAAAGATTCTGTCCTTTACTCACCCACATGTCTCTCCAAACCCTGAATTATTTTCTTCTGAGGAACACAAAAGATTATGTTTGGAAGGATGTTTTTGTCCATATGATAGGATAAAGTCATTACACTTTGTTTTAAGGTGTCTTTGTTATAGTCTAATTTTACGTTTAAGTACAGAGTAGCAACATATATCACTTTAGGGTTAGGAATAGAGTTTGGTTTGGTTTAGGGTTACACCGTCCTAACTACACACTCCACGATGCACATTGCACAATAAAAGGTATTTTCAGGTTAATCAGAGTCCTAACCAGCGTCGACGGCGTCACGCAACGATTCTATTTTAGAAACGGTTTTTATTTTTCTGCGACGTCGCGCTGGAACAACAAACACAAAGTGTGGTGATGATAATCTCAGGTGCTGTTTATGTGCTTTATTTAATGTTAAAAGCGTGTAATGTGACTTTGAATATCATTTAGTACTCCAGCTTTGTAGCTGTAAAAGCAACAATGGATAATTTACCTCAGATCTTGAAATTAAACAAATGGAAACGAGAACATTCAAACTGTGAACAAACAAGTGTATTCTTTGACAAAGATTGTTTTAGTAACTCAGTAGCGTTTGTGTTTGAAAAATGTTTAAATGGTGTAATATTTATGATTTTGATTATGTAGCTACTTATCTTGCGAGTGCCGTCGAGATTACTCTGGTGCTGCGAGACTCCGCCCACACGCTGTTCTGATTGGCCAACTCCGCCCACACACTATTCTGATTGGCTGACTCCGCCCACACTGTTCTTATTGGCTGTGGGTTTTGATTGATTTCGCAGAGGCGTCGCATCTAGTGTGGACAGACAAATTATTTGTCACTGAAATCTTATCGCATCGCGTCTGGTTAGGACACGGTGTTCGCTGCACGAAATATCAAAATTATCAAAATATCACAAATGTACAAATCAAGATATGCATATCGCAAAGGCTTGTGATAACCACATCGCAAAGGCTTGTGATAACCACATGTGATAACCACAATCAAAAAGTCCAAGTTGTAGGTTGACGCAGAGAGTAGACTGGACTCGTGACCATTACATATGTGTGACATGCTTAATGTTATTAAGTGCAATAAGCGAAGGACTCACGCGCGCATAGGAAGCCACCTCACGGCACAGGACGGCTCATGATCCCGAATTCAGTTCACCGGGCCAAAAACACACAATTTATGTCAAAATGCCCGTCTTGGTAAGTTTTCACATAAACCCAGTCAGTTATATTAAGTGAAAGTAAACAGTTGAGAAAGAAAATGTGTGTGTGTATCAGTATATTGGATCTGTGCATTAGCTCTTATGGTGCGTTCACACCGGACGCGAACAGCGCGTCAGGCGCGAGTGATTTCAATGTTAAGTCAATGCAAAGACGCGTTACGCGCGTAAAAAATTCCTGCGGCGCAAATGAGGCGTTTAGCGCATCGCGGTAGACGCGAATTCGCCTCATTCGCGCGTCAAGTTCGCGCGAATTGAGCGTCCGGTGCGCTAAACGCGTTACGCGCGAATGATTTTATTAGTGCTTTTTGTGCATTCACGCGTTTGACGCGAATTCGCGTCTGCCGCCCGAGTTGAAAAATCTGAACTTCTGCGTCAATTCGCGCCGCGTTAACCAATCAGGCGCCTGCTTGCTGCATCACGTGGTGAACTGACAGTTTATAATGTTATTTTATGTTTGGCCTCAATACATTATTTTGTAATATGACTAAAATGCACAAAAAAGCAAATCTTTCACATAAAAACTCGATTTCAATATGAGAAATACTCATTTTTTTTATTGAATGCTATTTATTCCATATCTATTCTAGATTATATGAAACTTTATTAATCTAATGTAAAGACAACAATCACAATTTAGTGTATAAAAACAAACAAACAAAAAAATCACAGGACAGGTTTCACTTTTGGAGGCTGGCTCCAATATCACGCAGCCCTAATTGCATGTAATTATGCATAATTCACTGTTATTACTACAGAAATTCCATGTAAAGTGTATAACTGTAAAATAACGTGTTATCTAATAAGGTCCAATAATTGTATAGACAAAAAAAACATTAAAAGCTTGTTTTATGTTCCACAGTTGAAAGTCATACAGGTTTGGACGACATGAGGCATATCAGAATTTTAGTTTCTTTGCTGAACTATCCCTAGTACTACATTTTGTGTGTTTCTAAATAGCAGATGCTCATTAGAGCTGAATTAAATGTGTGAAACATCATTATTTATTTATTTTTGTCTCATAATAGTATGCTACACTACATCTCTGGATAAAGCCTAGCTATATTACAGCTTCTCATAATGATAGTGTTCTCATTCGTTTAAGATTGAGCTGACCTTGGTTGCACATTGATCACCTTATAAAAAATCATTTTGAGCACTGAGCCAAGGCAGTTTGTGCAGTGAAGGCTAACCCTGACTAGCAGCTCTGTGCGCTTTAATAAAATGCACTGCTAATAATTCAGCACTTGAAGCAAGGTTTAAGGGATAAAAGTAGTCATTCCTCTCTCATCTGTTCCAGTGCTTCTCCTGTGCGACGTGCAGAAACCAGTTGGTCCCCGGTGACCGATTCCACTACGTAAACGGCACCATATTTTGCGAACACGACCGGCCAGGAGCTGCACTCCTTAATACGCACCTGCAGAGCAACCCGGTCCTACCCGACCAGAAAGTGAGTGCATGCTTTTATTTTACTCTTTAAGGTCAATATGGTCTTCAGTCTGTAGGCCATAACCAGGGCTTGACATTAACACCCTCCAACACGCCAAATGTGTGTGTGTTTCAGTGGTGGTGTGTAACGCAGTCACTCCTATAAGACACTTTGGCAGGTTGAATTTCATATAAAATTATTAATTGTAGTCTTTTAATAGTCTGAAATAATAAATTAAGTGCAATGTAGTGTTGTCACTAATATTGATTTTTCAATACATATCAATACTGAAATATCTGAAATACTCATTTCCCACAGAATAGACACACGATACCAGCGTCTCTTTCTCTCTCTCTCATCTCTCCGACAGCGAGTGACACACAATCCCGCCTCTCCTCACTCACTCCTTTCATTTGCTCCGGATGAATATTGCTGGTGTAACAGGGCTTTAATTCGCCGTGGGATTGCGAGTATTGTGCATAATTTTACTCATTCCGGCAGATTTTGTGCTCAAACACCCAAAGTACGGCACATAAAGCTATGGAAGCTTGTTTCCGCCACAGAATAAAACATTTTAAAAGATAATTGCGACTTTTTATCTCACAATTGCGAGTTTACATCTCGCAATTCTGACTTTATTTCTCAGAATTGCGTGAAATAAAGTCGCAATTGCGTGTTATAAAGTCAGAATTGCGAGATATAAAGTCAGAATTGTGTGAAATAAAGTCAGAATTTTTTCTCGCAATTGCAACTTTGTCACGCAACTCTGACTTTAGAACACATAATTGCGAGTTTATATCACAATTCTGACATCTTTTCTCATATAAAGTCCCATTCTAAGGGGGAAAAAAGACAGACTTTTTTTTTTTTTTACCTCAGAATAGTTTATATCTCACAATTCTGACTTTATAACATGCAATTGCGACTTTATATCTCCCAATTGCGACTTTATTTCTCAGAATTGCGACTTTATATCTCGCAATTGCGACTTAATTTCGCAATTGTGAGAAAAAAAGTCAGAATTGTGAGATAAAAAGTCGCTATTATTATTTATTTACTTTTCAGAGGTGGAAACAAGCTTCCATATAAAGCTGCCTCTCAGTATTGATTGAGTTCTTTTTGCTGCTTATTGCTCTTAAACAGTCAAACACACAAAATAAAGTTAAAATGCCAGTCTTGGCGAATATTCACATAAACAGTCAGTTATGTTTTAAATGAACATAAACAGTTGAGGAAGAGACGCATGTGTAACAGTATAATGGATCCGTGCGTCAGGTCTTAAAGTGACAGCAGCCTAATATTCCTGCTGCAAAAATAATGAGATAATATAAAAAATATCTATATTGCAGCTTTTCCCATGGTATCGATGTCAAAATTGTGGCCAGTGAAAATGCTGAATAACTTTGGAAAACCACTAGTCACAGCGGCTGCTGAGCAAAAAAGCTAATGTCAAGCCCTGAGTATGACTATTAAAGTGTGTCATTGTGGATGAACATTAATTTTGACCAATTCTTATGTTTTGTAGGTTTGCTGAAGGACTCCCCTCCGTCTTCGCCTCTTCCTCTCTCTATTTACCCTCCAGTGTCCTTTTCATCACTGCCATCCTTCAGACACTGATCCTTCGATGCACTTACAGTTTTACAGACTTAAGAGTTTCTTTGAGAGCGAGTTTGGGATGGAAACGTTTCTGTGTATCTGACATCATATCTGACTCTGTGGTGGACTCTGCAGTGTCTCTGTTGGTGATATTGTGGCTTTCTCGCCTCCTGAAAACAGAAGTAGCACGTCTATTTACTCACAGGAAATCCTGTCTGTCTCAAATCTAACCTCACAGAGAAGACTTAATCTGAAAGCAATGAAGTCAACATGAAAACTGCGTTCTCAAGCTATTTCTCTTCCATGTGTCTGATTTAAACAGGATGCTCATCCAGAAAACATGTAGGGCAGGACTTTAGAAAATAAAGAAATGCTATCACAATCTAAAACGGAGACGTTGAAAGGTAAGAAAGCTGGTGACGTCAGCTGAAAAAAAAAAGTTATTTTAGAGGTTATTACATTTTCTTTCGTTTTTATAACACTTTTTTTTTCTCCCTTTGAAAGGGTAACAAAGCTCCGTTGTCACTTCATAGTTTTCACTTGAGGAACATCCGCCTGGAGTTGAAACTAGGCCCGCCAGTTATTTTTACTAAGTACTTATGATATTAAAAGCCCAAATTCAATAAACACCTTATTGATGATGCATACTATGGCGAGCAGATGAACCCATGAATATATTTCTCGTTAAATGTTTCCCATTGAAAATCATTATAAAGAAGAAAACGCTTAACCATTTAGAGCACGTTGTGGGCTCATCTGATCGCCTGTATATAGTATGCATCATTAATAAGCTGTATATTGAATTTTATCTTTTAATTTCACTGTTTTAAGGCACTTTAAGTGTTTAAGAACGTCCCGCTGTTTTTAGTGACTGAAATACTGCAGCAGGTGCTGGATATGGATCACAAGGGCACAATTTTCTTCACATATCATTGTTTTTCTTCTTTTGAGATGGAAAACTAACATTCCTGTGCTGCAGTTCTGCCCTCCGGGTCTCTGCGCCAGTCACATGACATGACTGAAAACTATGAATAGCGACGTCTGAAGCACAGATCACACATGAGTCGCTTTCTGTTGGTGAATTCTCACAGATTGCTATTAAAATAACTGGATTTCACAAAGCAACAATAAACGTGACCGCACTTTAACACCTAAAAAGTGCATTAAGAAAGTAAACTGGGTCAATTGATTTCATGTTGACAACAAAAACAGGGTTTAGACATCGTTCAGGGTGTAGAATTGAATTGTAAATATGTTTTTATACCCTCTCTGTAACGGTTGAATTATCTGCTCAACATGTGATGTCTATTTAAGGTGTACTTCTCCAATAAATGGGAAATGCAACAAAACCCAGCCGTCAAGAATGAATTTGTTGTCCCGTTTTACCCTCCAGATTTCAGTGTTCATTGTTTATGGCTCCTTCTGCTGTAGTTATTAGCGCTGGTCTCGGTGGCGCAGACCTGATTACCCAAAGGCTTGGCATGAAAAGGGCTTGAGCTCGGACCATTACAGAAGCAATTAAATGTGAGCTTGGAGTGTGTAAGTTCATTGTGAGTGTCGTATCTGTGCCGGTGTATCACGGGGGAGACTGAACTCTGCTCTGATCCTGTGTTTGAGTTTAATAAGGCCTAATCTAACGCCTGGTTAATTAAGAGGCAGTCGCTGCTTTCCGTTCGCTGCCTCCAAACAATCACACGCGTTAAATGTTTACCATGTCGCAATTAAAGTACAGACACACTTCTTCACCCCGTCTCCTCCTCACAACCTCCTGCCCTTGAGGAAGCTGCTTATAAACCACTGGGACATTGCTCTTCTCACTTCTGATTGACATGCAGAAATTTACATTTTGTGGAATTGATACCCCGTTAATATATACGTTAACGACGTTATACAAATATATAAAAATAACGCTAATAGTGCGTTATTTTAGTGTGAATTTGAAGTGTTTCTCACATCACAGAATTTTTTTGCGGTTGTATTTATACAGGTTAATGCCTTTTAAATGACAATAAGTTGACTAGTAAACATGTAATGTTATTACACCAGCTGAAAGAGATTTAAATGGGGTAAATGACTTTCTAACATACATATTGAGTGTGTTTACACACACACACTATATATGTGTGCATGTACTGTATGTGTGTGTATATATGTACACATGCATGCATACATACACGCACATTCATGTATATATAATATACATACATATTGTGTCTATGTATATAATTTTGTGTGTGAGTGCATACATGTGTATATTTACACCAAGGCTGCATATATTTCATGAAAAAAAAAAAGATAATTTGTGTCATAAACAGTTGTGGACAATTTGAATGGAAATTTCTATTTCATTTATTTGAAACAGAATATTTTTGTGTGTCTTTATTACATTTTTAATCAATTTAATGCATCCCTGCTGAATAAAAGTATATATTTAAGAAGTAAATATTTCTTAACCCCCCCACTGACCTCAAACTTTTGAACGACAGTGTATAATTTTACAAAAGCTTTCTATTTCAGATAAATGCTGTTCTTTTGAACTTAGTTTATCAACTTAAAACATTGTCCACAACTGTTTTTAACACTGATTATAATCATAAATGTTTCTTGAGCATCAAATCATCATATTAGGATGATTTCTGAAGGATTATGTGACACTGAAGACTGGAGTAATGATGCTGAAAATTCAGCTTTGATCACAGGAGTAAATTACATGTTACTATATATTCACATAGAAAACAGCTATTCTAAATTGTAATCATATTTCACAATATTACTGTTTTTGTTGTTGTATTTTTAATCAAATAAATGCAGCCTTGCTGAGCAGAAGAGACTTTCAAAAACATACAAAACAGATCCCAAACTTTTGAACAATGTGTTTGTGTGTGTGTGTGTGTGTGTGTGTGTGTGTGTGTGTGTGTGTAGAAAATTATTAATCTGCATTAGTCAAATTAAATGCGTCGTATTTGCATTAATACTTTTTAATGTCTCATGACAGCAAAAGGCACCATGAAATTCTTAAAGACTGAATCTTGTAGGAAAGATGCGGCGATACGTTCTGTAAATTAGTGAGCTCCAAAATGGCACCTTAATGCGCTTAGTTTTGTCCCCTGACGTCGGTGTAGGTGCTGATACTGCATCAATTATTCATTTCACATTCGATTGAAAAGCATCAGGCAAATTCATTAACGTATGCAAATGATCACAATTGCAATTATCTTCATATCTTGATAAGTAAGGAAATCAAAACCTCGGCACAATTTGAATCCCACCGTGCCTCAACTTACACTCTGCATTCAAACCAATCAAGCTTCATCTGCATATTCCTAATTAACCACGCATATTCACATGCCAATTAGAGGGTCTGAGAAAAAAAGCCTCTTAGTCAACAGGCATTATCATCTATCAGGAAAAAGTTTGCAGGTGTATGAATTGCTATGCTGCTTCTCTCATGGAAAAAGTGTTTATACTCACTAATTAATCATATTAACACATGCAAATGAGTCTAATTGGCAGAGTTTCCATGCCTCATGCTGTGAAAAACTGGGAGAGAGAAGAGTATGGATATTTTTACCAGCTACCGACAAAGAACATTTAGGAACGCTTTGTTTTTCTTCTCACTCGTTCTGTATCTCGCACAGGGCCGCTGTCTTCCGCTTCAAATCATTCATTTCTAATGCTTGCTGTGATCATCATATATCCGCTATGGAAGTTTGTTTCCGCCACAGAATGAAAAATAAAAAGGTCACTGGGACTTTTTATCTTACAATTGCGTCATATAAGGTTGCATATTTATATAAGAAATAAACTCGAAATTCTGACTTTATATCACACAATTTATAATCACTGGCTTATGGTAACAGCCGCATCGTTCCAGTGGAAGAGTGACCTTTGACCCGACGCATGACGAGTGACCTCTGACCTGACGCCTGACGAATGACCTCTGACCCGACGAATGACGAGTGACCTCTGGCCTGACGAATGACGAGTGACCTCTGACCCGACGCATGACGAGTGACCTCTGACCGACGCATGACGAGTGACCTCAGACCCGACGCATGACGAGTGACCTCTGACCCGACGCGTGAAGAGTGACCTCAGACCCAAAGCATGACGAGTGACCTCAAACCCGACGCGTGAAGAGTGACCTCTGACCACAAGTACCCTCAGACCCGACGCGTGAAGAGTGACCTCAGACCCGACGCATGATGAGTGACCTCAGACCCGACGCATGACGAGTGACCTTTGACCCGATGCATGACGAGTGACCTCAGACCCGACGCATGACGAGTGACCTCAGACCCGACGCATGACGAGTGACCTCTGACCCGACGCATGACGAGTGACCTCAGACCCGACGCATGACGAGTGACCTCAGACCCGACGCGTGAAGAGTGACCTCAGACCCGACGCATGACGAGTGACCTCTGACCCGACGCATGACGAGTGACCTCAAACCCGACGCGTGAAGAGTGACCTCTGACCCGACGCATGACGAGTGACCTCAAACCCGACGCGTGACGAGTGACCTCAGACCCGACGCATGACAAGTACCCTCAGACCCGACGCATGACGAGTGACCTTTGACCCGATGCATGACGAGTGACCTCAGACCCGACGCATGACGAGTGACCTCAGACCCGACGCATGACGAGTGACCTCAGACCCGACGCGTGAAGAGTGACCTCAGACCCGACGCATGACGAGTGACCTCTGACCCGACGCATGACGAGTGACCTCTGACCCGACGCATGACGAGTGACCTCTGACCCGACGCATGACAAGTGCCCTCAGACCCGACGCATGACGAGTGACCTCTGACCCGACGCATGACGAGTGACCTCAGACCCGACGCATGACGAGTGACCTCAGACCCGACGCATGACGAGTGACCTCTGACCCGACGCATGACGAGTGACCTCAGACCCGACGCATGACGAGTGACCTCAGACCCGACGCGTGAAGAGTGACCTCTGACCCGACGCATGACGAGTGACCTCTGACCCGACGCATGACGAGTGACCTCAGACCCGACGCGTGAAGAGTGACCTCAGACCCGACGCATGACAAGTGACCTCTGACCCGACGCATGACAAGTGCCCTCAGACCCAAAGCATGACGAGTGACCTCAGACCCGACGCGTGAAGAGTGACCTCTGACCCGACGCATGACGAGTGACCTCTGACCCGACGCATGACGAGTGACCTCTGACCCGACGCATGACGAGTGACCTCAGACCCGACGCATGACGAGTGACCTCTGACCCGACGCATGACGAGTGACCTCTGACCCGACGCATGACGAGTGACCTCAGACCCGACGCGTGACGAGTGACCTCAGACCCGACGCATGACAAGTGACCTCTGACCCGACGCATGACGAGTGACCTCAGACCCGACGCATGACGAGTGACCTCAGACCCGACGCGTGAAGAGTGACCTCTGACCCGACGCGTGAAGAGTGACCTCAGACCCGACGCATGACAAGTACCCTCAGACCCGACGCGTGAAGAGTGACCTCTGACCCGACGCGTGACGAGTGACCTCAGACCCGACGCATGACAAGTACCCTCAGACCCGACGCGTGAAGAGTGACCTCAGACCCGACGCATGACAAGTGACCTCTGACCCGACGCATGACGAGTGACCTCAGACCCGACGCATGACGAGTGACCTCAGACCCGACGCGTGAGGAGTGACCTCTGACCCGACGCATGACGAGTGACCTCTGACCCGACGCATGACGAGTGACCTCAGACCCGACGCGTGAAGAGTGACCTCAGACCCGTCGCATGACGAGTGACCTCTGACCCGACGCATGACGAGTGACCTCAGACCCGACGCGTGAAGAGTGACCTCAGACCCGTCGCATGACGAGTGACCTCTGACCCGACGCATGACGAGTGACCTCAGACCCGACGCATGACGAGTGACCTCAGACCCGACGCATGACGAGTGACCTCTGACCCGACGCATGACGAGTGACCTCAGACCCGACGCATGACGAGTGACCTCAGACCCGACGCGTGACGAGTGACCTCTGACCCGACGCATGACGAGTGACCTCTGACCCGACGCGTGACGAGTGACCTCAGACCCGACGCGTGACGAGTGACCTCAGACCCAACGCATGACGAGTGACCTCAGACCCGACGCATGACGAGTGACCTCTGACCCGACGCATGACGAGTGACCTCTGACCCGACGCATGACGAGTGACCTCAGACCCGACGCATGACGAGTGACCTCTGACCCGACGCATGACGAGTGACCTCAGACCCGACGCGTGAAGAGTGACCTCAGACCCGACGCATGACGAGTGACCTCTGACCCGACGCATGACAAGTGCCCTCAGACCCGACGCGTGAAGAGTGACCTCAGACCCGACGCATGACGAGTGACCTCTGACCCGACGCATGACGAGTGACCTCTGACCCGACGCGTGACGAGTGACCTCAGACCCGACGCATGACGAGTGACCTCAGACCCGACGCATGACGAGTGACCTCTGACCCGACGCGTGACGAGTGACCTCAGACCCGACGCGTGACGAGTGACCTCAGACCCGACGCGTGATGAGTGACCTCAGACCCGACGCATGACGAGTGACCTCAGACCCGACGCGTGACGAGTGACCTCAGACCCGACGCGTGACGAGTGACCTCAGACCCGACGCGTGACGAGTGACCTCAGACCCGACGCGTGATGAGTGAGGATGTTTCTTTTATGATGGAGCATTCGATAGTTGTTTCAGTCTTTCGTTTACATGACAACAGCGTTTTGAGTGACTGAAAACACAAACTTTTGAAGACGGGTTTCAAAACGGCCTCTCTGTAAACAACAAAACAGCGTCATCTTCTACAGAGATTCGTCAAGCACATGCGTATCACATGTTCAGTCTATAGACCTTATGTAGCCCCGCCCCTTTTCAGCACTGCGCTCACTGTCTTTTGACTTCCGGTGTGTATTTTCACAGCGATCTTGTGTATTTATGAATGAGCGGCTCGTTTTAAAATCTTCCCGGTCTATTGACATTTGTTAAGACTTCTACTTCAAACATTACATGTTTCTCTGACGCATAAGGTGTATAGTGTTTCATCGCCATTTAATGGTCTGGCAGCAGAATGCAGCGTTTTTAGTCGTTTTCGCGGATCCGTGTGTATGGGGATCGTTTTGACAATGTTCTCGTCTGTGCGCGGAAAACTCAAAGGAAAACTCCCCGTCTTAAGCATTTCCTTGTCGTGTAAACGTACCCTCACAGTCTCTATCTCGACGAGTCTCGACGTTTTGACAAAACAACACTTCGTGCTTGGTGATCCTACATGTAATACCAACTCATTAGACTGTCATATCACAGGAGGGTGCGGTCGGTTGTCCCTCAGGTCTCCATCAGATCGCTTTCTAGAACATGTCTCCTCAGCGTTAGCCAGTAATGAGCCACTTGTGCAGTGAATCAGTGGGGCCTCTGCGACAGAGAGACAGACTTGACAACTGTGAACTTCCCAGAGCAGAAGATGTCAGAGAAGGAGAGAAAAAACCCCAGCTCCTCGTCCAATCAGAGCGCTCTGAATAATTAAGGCAATCGGCTTAATTAGCTCAATTACGTTAATTTGACCACGGAACATGGCCATATGGTGAAAGGAAACAAAAGAGGGGGGAACTAATTAAAAGTAAAATAATGAGGATTTTAATTAAGCTTTTCCCCAGACGTCAGTGAGAGGGGATCTGGTGCAGGAGAGAGTAATTAAAGTAGTGTAGCGCTGGCAACATTTCTCTCTCTCTCTCTTGCTTTTCAGTCACTCTCTCAGAACTGTGAGGGCTCAATCGGTCTAATTAAATCTGTAAATAAATTAGCTACATGGAAGCCTGCTTGAGTTGACACCCCCCCCCCCCCCAACACAAACACTCTCCCACACGCCTCTCCTATCTTTATCTCCGTTGCATGGCTTGCGGGTGGGGCGGAGGTCTACCTCACATTTGTTTCCACCTAAATATCGCATGCGAAAGTTGTGAAATCTTCATGCATTGCGTGTTTTACTTCAAAAACTCCCCTATTGTTGTTTTCACCATCAACATACCATTTACTGCAGTAAAACTGTCGCAGCTTGAATTTTGAATACTAAAAAAGTGCATCCATCCATCATAAAAGTAATCCATATGACTCCAGGGGGTTAATATCCATAATATAATATCCATTAAGAAAAATATATCCATATTTATAACTCTATAACCTACTATAACCACTGCTTGCAAAGGTTGTGAAATCTTAGTTGTGTATTTTACTACAAAAACACTATTGTTGTTTTCACCCCTTTAGATTCACCCATTTACTGCAGTAAAACTGTCACAAATTGCTATTAATGACCACAATTAATTGAAGTAATATTTTTTTTTCATATTCGTTTACTATGGTTTTACAGTAGTGACTGTGGTATTTTGACAGAAAGCATGGTTACTATGGTGCATTTTTAAGGATGTTTATTATATGCAAATATGTATTTTTCCTTTTCCTCATAGCCATTTAAGGTTTCTTTTCTCAAGCATATTTGTTTCTATTTCCCCTAATTTAAACCCTATATGAACAATGTGCCTATGGTGACATTTCTGCTAATTATTATGTTGCTTCTTGCACGTTTTGCGACACTTTCAAAGTGAAATTTCCAGTGGAAGGCACTAAAAGTGTGTTCAGTTTGATCTGAAACTGATGAGTGCGAATCTGGCAACATTGGGTTGGTTGCTGTACGTATCGTTGCAGTTTGGAAATTAAATACCAGATGAGTGCTGTTAACAGGTTCATTCTCTAGCACATTTGAAAAACCGTACCCCCTACACTAAACCCGACACTAAACTTAACCAATAGTGTTAACAAAAGCAAACATGAGATAAAAATGCATTTGCTTAAGCATGTCATTTTAGCTGGTGTCTACCCAAGTGCTCAGCATCGAATGTGCAAGTTTACTACATCAGAAAAGTTGTACATTTAAGGCTGGTTTTGTAATGTCAAAATGAATATAGTTTACAAATCATGCACTGTGGTTAAAGTATGGTTATGGTTTTGATGTCACAATATATTCTGCATGGAAACGTGTCAAAAATAGGTCTTTAAAATAAATAAAAATATTTTTCCTCACACAATTCTCAATCATGTGGATTACTTATGAAATGTCTGGATTATGCCCGTGAAAACTGGTGGAACAACGGTAAATTTGACGCACCTTTGCTATTGTTCAGTGTTTTTTAGTTGTTGTTTTTTGGACATTTGTCAACATGTTTGACCCATGACCCTGTTTGTTTTCTTAATGCACTTTTCTGGTGTTCAGGTGTGGGCAGGTTTAATCTTGCTCTGCAAAATTTTATCAGTCCGTGAAATCAGGAGTTTTTTCACCAGGGCGAAAAAGTTCACAATGCAAATTTCTCATGTTCGATTGACCTACAGAAAACTGCATTTTGAAAGTGACTCAGTTTGAGTTGTTCCTCATACAGTACATTGTTACACAATAAACAAGGGACTTTTTTTGCAAGCAAAATTTTTTTAACTAAAATGACCAGCGCCTTTAAGGCCCACTGAAGTGCCTTGAAACGCGCAGCATTATTCAGTGTGTTGAGGTAATTTCCAATGAAACAGGAAGACAGGGCGGGGCATATCGAACAGCTCCTCCCCTTTTTAAGAAATAGCCAGATTAGTTTATTTCACAGCTCGGCCAGAGCCGTTGAGCCACAGTTTCCTCCTAATCTCCTCCATATCACTTTAAAATACAGCATTATGTGCAGAATTCAATGGGTCTGATACATTTTATGGTCTGAGCGACTCGATCACATGATCCGCTCTGTGTATCGTGTCTCTGGACCGAAGCTGGACCGAAACTTCACAGATGTTATCAGGGTATTTTTTCCACTACATTTTGGAGAAAAACTGACTAAATATAAGTGGAATCAGCACATCCGCCTCCCATGCCAGAAAACGTTCGGAGCGAGTAGAACCGATGGGTTAGGCTACACAAGCACCGTCTATCTGGGTTCACGATACCATTCAGGCTCAGAGTCAGCACAATGAGAACCAGACATATAAAAACCATAGACTGTAAAAAAATATGGATGTAGTGTCCGCGACGTCACCCGTGGGTTTCTGAAGACCGTTTTTGAAGCCTAAAGTGGGCGTGGCCGACCGTCGCCATCTTAGCAGCGCTTCACTCCCGAATTTATTTATTTTTACAGTCAGACAATGAGCTGAGGTAACGTGACGGCTAACAGACAGCAGACAAACGGCTAATTATGACTAATGACAGCAGCGGGAATCCACCCGTCACTCAAAAGTGGACACCCTTAATTATGCAGAACTTTAAGGCTTAATATAATTTAAACGGATGAGTTATACAAATATTCACCCCCCTCACAGTCGTCATGAAGGGCAAAATTAGCTATATAGACCAAAGCCTCTTTTTGCTCCAGGCTGTAAACATGTTTTTTTCTGCTGTAAAGTTGTGCATTTTAACATGGGGGAGATGCAGATTCGACTCACTTTTGCAGCCAGCCTCTAGTGGCCATTCGATGAATTGCCGTTTAATTCACTTCCGTGTTGGTTTCAAGAGAGAGACAGGGAGGACGGCGTTTCCATTAATTGATGTTATGCGACTTAAATGTTATTTTTGTCGCTGCGTTTCGCTGGTAGTGTGAACGGGGCTTAAACCTTCAGTCCATGACACACAAATCTCCAATGCCTTTGCTCATCTACACTCTCTGCTTTTATCTCTGTTTACTTGAGTTCGAGTCTGAGACCGGCGCTGACTTCCACAGGCACGACATCAGATGCAACATAAGCCCTTTATATTACCTATATTACCCATGATGCCCTGCTCGCCAGTTTCCGTCCCTGTTAACAGAGTCCGATCAGCATGTCGAACTGAACTCTCGCTTTAAGGGCTGATTTGCCTGTAATATCTCATTACACCAGACCTTGATCACGTCCTCTCTTCTTCTGCGTGCCCCCAGCCCCCAATCCTTTTTACTCACATTGATGGCACATTTTTAATTAGAAAATGCATTCAGACTGACAACAAAGTGATTTGCATATTAAATTAACAGCTACTTACATTTCATGGTGCCTGGCAGAGGAGTCGCTTACAAAGAGGGTGAGAGAAAATTGTGTACCCAGACTGCCATGGAACAACTTTTTATGTACCTTTTATGTGCACACATCCTCAATTATGAATTTAAATGAATAAACTGATGTGATATCAACTCAGTATAGAGCTTAGGGGGTATGTCTTTTAGGGTTTTGGGGTAAAATTTGCACACAGATGTAAACAATTAGCCTATTCAACATTCAGGAGGTCCAAATATAAAGCTGAAGACAATTAAAAACTGCACATTTTAATGAAAATTGCAATGAAAATTTCAGTAGCAATAAGGTTCATTAGTTCAGTATGTTGCATGAGCTAATAATGAACCTCACTTATACCGCATTTATTAATCTTTGTTCATGTTAATTTCAACATTTACTAATACAACATTAGTAAAACATTAATGCACTGTGAACTATAACATGAACAAACAATGAACAGCTTATTTTTATTAACTAACATTAACAAAGATTAACAATTATAGTAACAAATGTATTGCTCATGGTTAGGTCATGTTAGTTAATACATTAATGTTAACTAATGAACCTTATTTGTGAAGTGTTTATCGGTTTTATTTGGTAGCATGAGTTACAACACTAGAAAACATGAATGCACACTGAAAAATACTTCTGCAGCATTTGTTAATCTTCAACATTTACAAAAACATTTTTTAAATTAAAAGTTGCATCCATTAACATCAGGTAATGCACTGTGAACTAACAATGAAGAGTGTTTTTATTAACTAACATTAACAAAGATTAATCAATGCTGTGAAGTTAAATTGCTCATTGTTACTTCATGTTAGCTAATGCATTAATTAAAATATCTCTCTCTTCACCTAGCATGGCGAATTTTCCCAACACCTTATCAATCCCAGTATTTTTGGCCCATCTTTTTCTCCCACTTCCCTCTTGATTTAGGACGGTTTACAGTGATAGTGTCAGTGTTGTGTCGGTTCGAGGGCCCGGGAGAATCGCTGTTCTCGTCTCGTTCCCCTCGGGGAACCAGATGCTGCTATGAGCCCCAGAGATGGCAATGTAACAGAGGACCCTGGCTAAATAAAAAACATTAACAGCGACTACAGTGAACAAAGATTGGCTGCTTCTAAGCACTCCCAAGTATCGGGTCACGATTAGGATGTTGTTGATTCAGATTCGTCTCTAGACTGTCAGGAGAGTTTGACACAGAGCGTCATCCTGTACGTTCTCCCCTGTGAGGGAAGTAAACAAGACAACTAATTATTAAAGACCTACTGGTATTAATTGAACATTAATGCACTTGGGTCATTCCTACAGTTTGTTCAAATTTCAATTAAATTATTTTTCAGTCTTGTCAGAGGGAGTCTGTCAGTCATAAAAACACACTTAAGCTGACTGGTTAACCAATAATCCTGGCCAAATATTTTTACACATTTTATTAAATATTTCCATGACATTTGTACAATGCAATGTGTAACAGGGTGGACCTTAAAGGAATAGTTCCCCCAAAAATGGAAAATATGTAATTATTTACATTGTTCCAAACCTGAATTAATTTCTTTCTTCTGATGAACACAAAAGATTATAGTTTGAAGAATTTCTGTAACCAAAACAGTTGTTGGACCCCATTTACTTCCATAGAGTGGGAAGAATAAATACTATGGAAGTTAATGGGGTCCATCAACTGTTTGGTTACAGAATTTCTTCAAAATATCTTCTTTTGTGTTCAGCTGAAGAAAGAACAACTTGAGGGTGAGTAATTGTTGACAGAATTGTAATTTTTGGGTGAACTGTCCCTTTAACAGGGTGGATATTTTAAAGTTCCCTGTAGTCAATTATTTTATCCCTTGAAACTCACCTTTGATCATTAAAATGACACATTTAAACGTTTTTGTCTCAAACTGCTCTGAGACACGAAGGTTGAGGATCCAAATGCAGTTTTATTGAACAGAGGATAATCCAAAGACGTAATCCAGAAAACAGGCAAGAGGTCAAGCGGAGCTCTGGGCCTGGAGCCGGTGTGGTGAAGAGATGAGTCCCAGCGAAGTGATAAGTCCCAGCTTAGGACCCCAGTATTATGCCTGATCTAAAGCTGTTCTCACGATTCTTATTGTAATCAATCAAGCTTTAAATCATGTAATAATCTTTTATTTTTATCCTGATTATTTATATAGTTTAAGTGAAAGAAATTGCATTTTTAGGTATGTTTTGCGACATTGTTAATTGTTATTAAGCAATAAGGCATTATGGGCCGCAACTGACTTTGTACACCGACGCATGTATCATTCCTATTTTGCACCCACGCACAGCGGACTTTTCCCTCCACAGAAGCACGTCGGTAAACTAGGAAATACACTTGCACTCCCCAGGGCGGTTCAGCGCAAAGAGAAGACGTGTTCCAGCGCAAAGGTTCACTGATGCTATTTTGCAGGTTTAGAAAACAATTCCGACACTGACCAGGAAAAACCTAGTCTAATGTTAGTGGCGCGTTGTGCATGATATTCATATGCTATTTTAAGGGCGCATGCTTGGCCATAATGTAGCGTGTGCACAACTCGCATACACTTTGATTCTCTCATCTACACACAGACGCAGCAGTTTTCATTTTTGCAAATCATACATTATTACAATAGATAGATAGATAGATAGATAGACAGTTTATTATAAAATCATAAATCTAGCTTACACATTTACCCAAATTATTATACGCCTGTTTAACCGAAGCTAATTTGGGTGTGTTTCTCCATCCCCAATGTCACTTCTCTGTGTTTTACGGCCCTGGCGAGAATGTCAGTCTCCTCGGCTGTGAACCGCTCCTGGCACGCGCCTGGCAAATCCGCCGTTATAATGGCAATTCGCCATGGAACAAGCGCGCCTGCTCTTAAAGGGAATGTGAGATGATGCTCTGATTGGTTTATTTCACGTTACGCCCAAACCACACCTATGAGTAATGAAGCTACTTCAGACCAACCCATTTTAGATTTGCGTCGGGCGCAAGAGTCATTTATCCCAGCGGTATAATAGCAACAGCGCCCAAGACCGGCCCACAAAGTTACTTGCGTTTCGCGCTTGATACTTGCGTTTCAGATCGTTAAAATAGGGCCCTATATATGTAAGGGATAATGTAGAGCAACCCCGACAGGCTGATCAGGACAGTCTTGAATCAGCCTGAAGGGGTTGTATTCGCTATAACAATCGCCTCGCTCTATATTATCCCGCTTATAACATGGCTACCTACCTACGTTATCTCTAATCATTTCGGATAGCTGTATGCTATGCTACTATCTAAGCTAACTAAAAAACACTAAGAATGAGAAATATTTAATTTCACAATCTATAGCTTCGGGTGTAATAGTATATGAAACATATAAGTTAAAAGATATTAATGGTCATTATAATGTAGTTCAAATGACTTATATAATAAAGTGATATCTGATGTGTAACCAGGCACTAAAGCAATTACCCATAAAGCGTGCTTTGAACCAATTGGATTGCTTGGGTCCTAAGCTGGGACTCATCACTTCGCTGGTACTCAACACTTCACCACACCGACACTGGGCGGAGCTCTGGGGCTGAAGCCATCTCTAGAAGTTGGTCAGGGGCTGGAACCGGCGTGTGTGCTGCCCAAACACACAAGACAGCCGTGGCCCATATGGTCAGCACTGCAACCTCCAAGGACTCAGGCACTGGGCGGCGGCCATCTTGGCTGAGGGCTCAGGCGTGGCGACAGCCATATTGTTCGAAGACACAGTCGTGGAGGCGGCAAGCGGCAACATTCTAATCTGAAAAATGAAGCCTACCCGGAAGTGTAGAAAATCCGCTAGCGCGAGGTCCCAAAAGGGAGCAAATGTCCATAGCCCCCATGTTAAAATGTCTGTTTTCACAGCATAAATTCATGTTTTTACAGGTTGGTCCCATGGACTTTTATTGTATTTTTCGATAGGTTCCGAGTGCCTGACAACCATGAGGGCTGTGAATGTTTTTCTAACTCGTTAGTTTAGATCGTATTTAGATATAAAATGTATGACACATAAGGGCGTGGTTAACTTTGATTGACAGCTTGATTGACAGCTGACAAGGCAGCGCCAAGGAGAATGACAACATAAGAAGCGCCATTTTTTTACACAGTTGAAATATAATACTACTGTTTCTGTATCATGAAATGTAGTTTTAAGAGTTTTTCAGGCGAGAATGTAGTTGTTTAAAGCTCAAATCTGTGGTTTATTTAAAGATTTATGAAAATTTTATCCAGTTGTGAGATCCAGCGATGACCGGGCGCTTGACGCTCATGTACCCCGCCTGGAACAGCCTTTCCTCGGCTAGTCGTTCTGGCGTTTGCCGCTGACTCTGGCGTCTCTGTAGTGGTTAAACATGAGATATAATTCGTCTTGTGTGTATCTAACGGGCGATTTTTGGTCTCATGAATCTATCATTTGTTCCCTGGCCAATCGTTTTGGCTGAGGGGAAGTTTCATAACTTTATAAGTATTTAACTTTACCGTTGTATGGTTAGACTAGAGCGCTGATGTTTGACTGAATTGTTTGCTTTATTTGTATAGCTTCTTGTACCTTTTACTTATACTTTTATAATGGCTAATATTGATAAAACTGAAATTTAACAAAAAGAGACTGGGTTGAGTTTTGTCATTTTAAATTTTAATACAACGAAGATGATCTGTAATGTTGTTTACTGCAAAATCTGTTGTTTAGTACAAATGCACATATTGCCTGGACCATATTAAAATGTTTAATGTTTTTATATTATATTTAAAACGAAAAGAGGCAGGTTTGTGTTTTATATTTCGTTTTGTTATAAATATGCAAACGTTATATGCAGTGAATATAATCAATACGCGTTGCCTGAACCACATTTTTGTGGCTATAATGTTTAAGATTTCTTTAAATGAAACGAAAAGAGTTAGTATGGTGTTTTATAACATATTTCGTTGCCTAAAATATACACAGAGATAACCGGAGTAGCAGAGCGAGCTGAGACGCGCGCTGCGTCCTTTACCCATATATGGATTGGCCAGAAGGTGGGCGGGGTTAGGATTTCCCAAGATTTTCCAAGATGGCGCCGCCCATACCCCCCCATAAACGGCTTCAAAACCGTTAGGGTTAGGGCACAGGGACACAGGGGTACAGGGTCACGGGGCACAGGGGTACAAGGGCACAGGGGTACAGGGTCACAGGGACACAGGGACACAGGGGTACAGGGTCACAGGGGTACAGGGGTACAGGAAAACGGGAACAGGGGCATAGGGTAACAGGAGTACAGGGGCACAGAGGTACAGGGGTACAGGAAAACGGGCACAGGGGCATAGGGTCACAGGGGTACAGGGGTACAGGGTCACAGGGTCACAGGGTCACAGGGTCACGGGTACTGGGGCACAGGAAAACAGGGGCACAGAGGCACAGGGGTACAGGGGCACAGGGGCACATGGAGAAAGGAAAACCCAAGAACAGGCAGAGATCAAAACCAAGAACACGGGAGTAACAGACAGAACGCTCAGAATTGCAGTAAACACTAAACAAGACTTCACAGGGAATAAATGTAAAAACCAGCTATTATAGGGTGAGTTAAACAAGGTAATGAGACACAGGTGAATGTGATAATGGACGATAGTCTGAAATGAAAACTTTAGCGTAAGTTCTGCCGGGAAGACTCAATTGTTACGTCACTTATTAGCTTCTCATCTACCCAATCATGTTCTAATACTTGTAGTATAAAAGATCGGTACTTACACATTTCTGAGTTCGCAGATGCTGACGCCTTCATTCACCTCCATCCTCCCCACCACCACCAGGATGGTCCCTTCCCATTCCTCCCAGGGGGTCACCTGCGCCCCTGCCTTCGTCTTCAGGCAGGAAATGCAGATTCCATACCTTCGGATTGCGAGCTATGGATGGGGCCTACGCCAAATAACTTTATACCATAATACTTGCTGGGCTGTTGATAAATGCATACTTGTTACGTTATTTTGCCTCCCGAGTCTTTCTGGTAGAACTAAGGATTATGAGGAATGGAGTCTGTGGATGTGTGGTATTGTCTGTGGTGGAGTGTCCTCTGATGGTAATCCTAGGCACTCTCACTTGTGATCGTTACAGTTTAATTCTTGAAAAAAATTTCTTCATGACCTTAAATAGCTTGAATGTAACTCAACACCCTTGCCTCATTTAGTATACGCGGTTCTATAAATATGCAAATGAGCCCCGCCTCCACTCACTCACTCAGCTCAGAGATCCACTGGTTGACGATCACACGTTGATCTGAGGTAGTTTGTGACGTCAGAAACACCAGCGATTTCAAAGAGTAAAATGGGTTGGTCTGAAGCAGCTTCATTATTCATAGGTGTGGTTTGGGCGTAACGTGAAATAAACCAATCAGAGCGTCATCTCACATTCCCTTTAAGAGCAGGCGCGTTTGTTCTAAAGCAGATTCCTATTATAACGGCGTATTTGCCAGGCGCACGCCAGGAGCGGTTCACAGCCGAGGAGAGCAACGCTCTCGTCAGGGAGATTGGGGATGGAGAAACCCACCCAAATTAACTTCGGTTAAAAAGGCGTATGATAATTTGGGTAAATGTGTAAGCTAGATGTATGCTTTTATAATAAACTGTCTATCTATCTATCTATCTATCTATCGTAATAATGTATGATTTGCAAAAATGAAAACTGCTGCTTCTGTGTAGATGAGAGAATCAAAGTGTATGCGCGTTGTGCACACGCTTCATTGATTATGGCCAAGCATGCGCCCTTAAAATAGCATATGAATAACATGCGCAACGCGCCACTGACTTTAAACTATTTTTTCCTGGTTAGTGGCGCAATTGTTTTCTAAACCTGCAAAATAGCATGAAGGAACGTTTGCGCCGGAACACACCTCCTTTTTTGCGCTGAACCGCCCAATGAGCGCAAGTTCATTCCCTAGTTTAGCGACGTGCTTCTGTGGAGGGAAAAACGCGCTTTGCGCGGGTGCAAAATAGGAATGATAGATGCGTCGGTGTACAAAGTCAATTGCGCTGGGTGCAAGATAGGGCCCTAATTTTACCTGGTCAAAAACAGCTCTGTTTTCAGCACGCCGTTTAAGTGCATGTGTCTTTAAATGATAAAGAGCTTTGCTCACCCCGCCCCTCTGTTCTGTGCATACACCGTTTGTAACAATAACACAATAACCATAACGCATTGTTCATTATAAACGTGGGATTATGAATTATATTGAGAACGTCGTACATAGAAAACATGCCGTAATGTACCTGAGTGTAAAAATAGCCGCATTCATCGTGAAGCGTGCAAGCGATTTGCAAAGATTATAAATATTAATATAAAGGTTAATAAATTGTTACACTCACTTCAGTTCTCCTGGAGGTGCAGCAGGAACGTGAATAGTTGGTACTGATCCTTTTTTCAGGAGCAGCTTTTTAGCAAAAACAGCTTTTTACTGACCTTGTTTATAAAAATCTTTTTCATGGACATATTGTGTTTTACTCTGTTAGAAAAGTGTGCTAAACATGAGGAAAAAAGAGAACATGAGAGAGAGAGAGAGAGAGAGAGAGAGAGAGAGAGAGAGAGAGAGAGAGAGAGAGAGAGAGAGAGAGAGAGAGAGAGAGAGAGAGAGAGAGAGAGAGAGAGACAGAGAGAGACATGATTCTTACTATGTTCTTTCCCTCCAAGGAAATGATGTCACTTCTAACAAGTCATATGATTTAGGGTATTTATACGCTTAAGCTTTTTAAATTTTAAGTAGCACCAAAGTAACAGGGTGGACTGGAGTTTGAGGGACATAAACTAATTTAATGGTTTTACACATTTTTTTTATTTATTTTTTTACTTTACGTCAACCAGAATAAGTAAATCCTAATACTCGAAATTGCTAATTTAGAAATATTAGTATGTAGCCTTTTCTTCAGAGTAAAGTTGAGAAAACATAATTGGGGACATGGGAATTTAACTGTCAAGTGCTTTTTAAAATTAATTATTCTCATTAAAAATGTGTGTTAATTGTGGTACATCTATGCATGAAAAGCCATGTGGCATGAAAGTTGATTAACATGTAAAATATGCGGTATTGGGGACAAAATAATCCACCAAACTTCCCACATATAGTATATTAAAGCAGTAAGTCATGCTTTACAGTGATTTTACCCTTTAACTGTGGTAAACATTTCTGTATTGCATTGCCACTGAGTTGCTTTTATAAAAATATACTAGCAAGACCCCACTGATAAAAGATAAATATGTTCAATAAATATCATATTTTTATATTTCTAATATTATATTATTATAACTAAATTAAATTATTTAAAAAAAATAGTAAGGTATATTATTTCAACATTATTTTATTTTTATTTGCTTCAGACACGGCTCATCCAATCAGATTCCAGTTCTTTGTCTTGATTCATGAAAGATGGGTCAGACATTAGCGAGGTCATCATCTAACTGAGACATGTGAAAGCGCATATACTATAATTGTAAAGGACTCCAGTTTCTGTCCTTTTGCATGCACTTTTTCTCTCTTGTTCTCCCTCTCTTTATCCATCTATCTATATCCCCCCAGCCCAGGTGGGTTTGACTGTTCATTAGCACCCTGTGAAGAGGAACAGATGCAGATAGAAACACCTTCACACAAACACACGCAGGCTGACATCAGTAACTGAGCACACAATTACAGTTTCAAGACGCTGAATATCACCAAGATTCAGTTCACAATTAGAGACTTTATTTTAGTGTCTTTCTCTCACTCTTTGTCTGAGTTCTGTGATTATTAAAGTTGAAGTTCATGCAAAATGTCATGCTGTAGGATATACTTTCATCCATGAAACACAAAAGGAGATATTATGCAGGATGTTCACGCTGCTCTTTTCCAAACAACCAAAGCGAATGGAGACCAAAAGCACCATAATATATAATATAAATAGGTAATATGAATTTTTCACTATAATGCAAGTCTTCTGAAGACACGTGAATTGCAGTTTCATTTCAAAAGTCAATCTGTCAAATCTCATTAAAATGCAATATGTGAACATCACTAGCCACGTTTCCATTACAGATTTGCGCATATCATTTGCGATATTTTCTAAATGTCGATAAAAACTATTGCTAAATGACAGCGTTTACATTAACCGATGTTATGCAACTAAAATGTAATTTTTTCCTCTAGCGATAAGTCATTCATAAAAAATCATGGCAACAGATGTTAGTAGGTTTACGTATCTCAGCCTCCGCACTAGCCATTATTATTAATGGAAGGAGGCGTATGTGATACAAAAAGACCCACTGTGAGCGGCACAGATGAGTGTTTCTCCCTCCTTCTGCTTCAAGATCTTGAGAAATTGTGGCATTTCTTTGTTGTTTAGGATCCAGTATTCCAGTAATACTTCTGTCTTTTATGAGTTTAATGAAGAACTCGGCCTCGTCTTCTGAATAAACATACAGTGTCATCTTTAAAGAATGATCAACTTTCACATACATCAGGTGACCTGTAAATGCTCAAAAACTGTTTCCATTGCAGTTTTGTGAAATATTCCTTTTTTGAATAGCCTGAAAAACCTCCTCATGCGAGCGTAAAAACTTTTTTTGCAATAAATGGGAGTTTTTGCGAAATTGACGTTTCAATTGGGCGTATTTTCAATTCGCAATTTCAATTTGTGCAGTTTGAAGGGTAATGGAAAAGCGGCTATTGATGGAGAACGCAATTAGTGAGTATGCAGAAATTAGATTTTTAGTGAATAACGATTTTGTCTGTTCTTCATCATGCAGGTAATAAATTTATTAGAAAAACTAGCAAATGGCAATTTTTTTACTTGCAATTTAGTGCTTAGTGATTTAGAGTCTTGCTTTTATTATATGGAAAAAAGGAGTGTGAACATTCTTTAAATTATCTCCTTTTGCTTCAAAGAAGAAAGAAAGAAAGATAGAAAGAAAGAGGTTTTGAATGACATGAGGGTGAGTAAATGATGACATTTCTGGGTGAACTAACCCTTTAAAAGCTTCAGTAGTTTTGTAGTTCCCACTTTCACACACACGTTTTGTCAGGTGTTTTGCTGTCGACGCTTCTCGTAGTTAAATGTCAGTTGGTTTGACATTTTAGAGAGCGATATCTTTCACAAAAAGTTGAAAAGAGGAGCGAGCCCTTCCTGGGGCCTCCGAACTCTTTGTCACACACACTCACACACACACGCACACACACACACACACACACACACACACACACACACACACACACACACACACACACACACACACACACACACACACACACACACACACACACACTCACACTCTTGCTGAGACGTTCACAGGTGTGTGTGACACAGACGGGGGTGTATCTGAAACAGACAGGAGTAAAAGGCCGAGAGCGAAGGGTCCCGTGGCCCGAGAGCCTGTGAGAAAGAGGACAGACTCAGATTAGATAAACCAGAGATACTGCAGAATAATGTTCTCTATAACCTGAAAATGGCAGGGCTGGGGTGAGGTGTGTGTGTGTGTGTGTGTGAGTAAGTTTGTGTGTGTGTGTGTGTGTGTGTGTGTGTGTGTGTGTGTGTGTGTGTGTGTGTGTGTGTGTGTGTGTAATATATGTAAATGCCAGTACAGCTCCTCTGAGGGAGCCCCACCTCTCTGAACCACAGCTCATCTCTCTCGTTATCATCGTTCACACACCTGCTCACACAGACAATGGGGGCAGTAAGTGTGTGTGTGTGTGTGTGTGTGTGTGTGTGTGTGTGTGTGTGTGTGTGTGTGTGTGTGTGTGTGTGTGTGTGTGTGTGTGTGTGTGTGTGTGTGTGTGTGTGTGTGTGTGTGTTATAGAGGAAACAAGAACAGACCTAGCAAGGTCAGAAGAATCTCCATCATAAACGCGTTGACCTCGTCTGCTCTTTCATCTTTTCTAAACAGTCAAACAGTGGTTTGTTTGTTGCTTCAGTGAGAGTGTACATCTGTGAGTATCTTGATAAACAGTCACTTCAGTATCTCTGTGTGAGATCTTTTTGGTTTTCAACTTTCAGTAGTGCATCTTACCTCAGCGATTATGGTTGTGAATGTGTTTGTGTGGCCTGTATCAGTTATTTCAGAAAGTGCTGTTGTAACATGGGAGATGAGGAAAAAATATATTTCAATACTTTTGCATTCTCTCGCAAATGTTTTGCATTTTCCATGGAACTTTTTGTTTATTTGCAAAATGTTTGCAATCTTTCAAGAACCTGTTCGCTCGCAAAAATGTTGGGTTTTGTTGGAGGATGCAAAGGTTTTGCGAGTGAACACAAAGGTTTTGCAAGTGAACACGAAGGTTTTGTGAATGAACACGAAGGTTTTGTGAGTGAACATGAAGGTTTTGAGAGTGAACGTCTCGGTTACATATGGTAACCCTCGTTCCCTGAGGGAGGGAACGGAGACGTACGTCGTGGTGAACGACGAATAGGAATCTCGCTAGAGAGGCCAATCTACTTTGAGTGAAACTAAAACAAGCCAATACACATTGGCGTGCAATCATTTGCATCAGCTGTGCAGCCTCACAGCGCAGGTATTTAACGAGCAGCTGGTGAGATTGCACTTTAGTTTTTTGCTGAGGAGCCAAGCCTGAAAGCTGGTGGCCCAGCGGGAAGCGGCAGATGTGGCGACGGGACGTACGTCTCCGTTCCCTCCCTCAGGGAACGAGGGTTACCATATGTAACCGAGACGTTCCCTATCGTTCGGTCACTACGACGTACGTCGTTGTGAACGACGAATAGGAATCCCTACCAAAGTGCCACAGCTGCTGCACCCCATCCAGCGCCCTGGGCAAGCCTCTACACCTTCTTGCCTGGAAGGACGATAGGAGAGGGCTTACACCAAGAGTATCCTTCACTGTTGTTCCGTGATAACCCATACAGTGAGATTATTGGATAACACTGGGAAAGCGTGCCCGAACTGAGGGAGGGGAACGCTGCGGGAACCACATTCTTAAGAAGAGTTATGTGGGAAAACACATATGGACTAACCCAAGGGTTGTACTGCATGTGAATAATGGGTGACTTAGCCCAAGGGAAAGACACGGGCTTCCGTTTAGGAGCAGCCGTGGAAGATATACACATATGGGATCCGTGTAGGGTCACACATATGGGACCCAGCCTAGACCCGGTTCTCAAGGATTCAGCGGGTAAAGGCCTGGCACCAGACGCTCCGCCACGTCCGGGCCGAGGGTGTTTGGAGGACTCGACAGGTTAACTCTGGAGCAATAAGGGTGCACAGTAGGGTGCAGCAAGCCGACAGAGCCGGTACTCACAGTGCTTCTACCCGTTTAGGGTGAGAACACGGGAGGACACGGGCTCTACACGTAGGCTATAGTATCTAGCGAACGTGTTAGGTGTCGCCCAGCCCGCAGCTCTACAGATATCTGTTAGCGAGGAGCCACATGCCAGCGCCCAAGAGGATGCAACGCCTCTCGTGGAGTGTGCATGCAACCTGAGCGGGCAGGGCACGCCTTGAGCTTCGTAAGCCAAGGCGATGGCATCCACTATCCAGTGGGCCATCCTCTGCTTGGAGACAGCTTTTCCCTTCTGCTGGCCTCCGTAACAGACAAAGAGCTGGTCTGAGGTCCTGACGCTTTGGGTTCTGTCCACGTACATACGCAGAGCGCGAACGGGACAGAGCAAAGCCAGGGCTGGGTCTGCCTCCTCCAGGGGCAGCGCTTGCAGGTTCACTACCTGATCTCTAAAGGGAGTGGTAGGAACCTTGGGCACATAGCCAGGCCGGGGTCTCAGTACAACATGGTTGTCACCCGGCCCGAACTCTAGGCACGATTCGTCGACCAAAAATGCTTGCAGGTCCCCTACCCTCTTGATCGAGGCCAGTGCAATCAGCAGCAAAGTCTTCAAGGAGAGAAGCTTCAAGTCTGGCGACTGCAAAGGCTCAAAGGGAGCATCCTGAAGTGCTCGGAGCACCAGGGAAAGGTCCCAAGAGGGTATGGAAGGGGGACGAGGAGGATTTAATCGTCTCGCCCCCCTAAGGAACCTGACGACCAGGTCGTGCTTTCCAACTGTTTTGCCATCTATTTGGTCATGATATGCTGAAATAGCAGCAGCATGTACTTTAAGGGTGGAGGGAGACAGCCTTCGCTCCAACCCTTGCTGCAAGAAGGAAAGCACTGACCCTATCGAACATCTTCGGGGGTCCTCTCTGCGGGAGGAACACCACTCGACGAATAGGCTCCACTTCAAGGCGTACGCACGTCTCGTAGACGCCGCTAGCGCAGAAGTGATGGTGTTAAGTACCTCTGGGGGTAAGTCACCTAGAACCTCCGCGTCCCATCCAGGGACCAGACATGGAGTTTCCAGAGGTCCGGACGCGGGTGCCAAAGGGTGCCCCGTCTCTGAGTCAGAAGTTCCTTCCTCAGAGGAATGGGCCAGGGAGGGACTGTCACAAGGAGCATGAGCTCTGGGAACCAAGTCCGGGTGGGCCAATAGGGAGCCACCAGAAGGACCTGCTCCTCGTCCTCCCTGACTTTGCACAGAGTCTGTGCAAGTAGGCTCACTGGGGGAAATGCATATTTGCGGAGGCCCCGGGGCCAGCTGTGTGCCAGTGCATCCGTGCCGAGTGTTCCCTCGGTCAGGGAGTAAAACAACCGGCAGTGGGAGGTTTCTGAGGAGGCAAACAGGTCTACCTGAGCCTCTCCGAACTCTCTCCAGATCAGCTGAACCACCTGGGGGTGGAGTCGCCATTCTCCCGGGAGCACAGCTCGTGATAGCTCGTCGGCCACACGGTTGAGCACACCGGGGACATACATGGCTCGAAGCGACCTCAGATGCTTCTGACTCCAAAGGAGGAGATGTCGGGCGAGTTGCGACATGCGACGGGAGCGTAGGCCACCTTGACGGTTGATGTACGCAATGGTCGCAGTGTTGTCCGTACGGACCAGCACGTCTCTGCCCTGTAGCGGCCTTTTCAGGCGGCTCAGAGCGAGACGTACTGCTAGCAACTCGAGGCAGTTGATGTGCCACTGCAGTTGGGGGCCCGTCCACACCCCTGACACTGCATGCCCGTTGTACGTGGCACCCCAGCCTGTGGCAGAGGCATCTGTGAAAACCACAGCATGCCTGGACACCTGTTCCAAGGGGACTCCTGCCCGGAGGAACGAGGGGTCTGACCACGGACTGAAGGTCTGGCGGCACGCCGGTGTGATTGCCACCCGGTGAGTGCCGTGATGCCACGCCCATCTCGGGACTCGGCCGTGAAGCCAGTGCTGAAGCGGTCTCATATGGAGCAGGCCGAGCGGAGTTACCGCCGCAGCCGCTGCCATATGCCCCAGGAGCCTCTGAAAGAATTTCAGTGGGACCGCCGTCCTGCCCTTGAACGTGTTCAAGCAGTTCAGCACCGACTGAGCGCGTTGCTCTGTGAGGTGCGCTGTCTGTGCGACCGAATCCAACTCCATACCGAGATAAGAGATCCTCTGCACGGGGGCGAGTTTGCTCTTCTCCCAGTTGACCTGAAGGCCCAGCTGGCTGAGGTGCCTGAGCACGAGGTCCCTGTGTTCGCATAACTGATCTCGAGAGTGTGCTAGTATGAGCCAGTCGTCGAGATAGTTGAGAATGCGAACGCCCTGTTCTCTCATGGGAACAAGGGCCCCCTCCGTGACTTTCGTGAAGACACGGGGAGACAGGGCCAGCCCGAAGGGCAGGACCTTGTACTGATATGCTCGACCCTCGAACGCAAAGCACAGAAACGGCCTGTGTCGAGGAAGAATCGAGACATGAAAGTACGCGTCCTTCAGGACGATCGCTGCAAACCAATCTTGGGGACGGATGCATTCGAAAATGCGTCTCTGCGTGAGCATTTTGAACGTTAGCTTGTGAAGGCTCCGATTCAAAACTCGCAGGTCCAGGATCGGTCGTAACCCACCACCTTTCTTGGGTACAATGAAGTAGAGACTGTAATGCCCTGACCTCATATCGGCTGGAGGGACCAGCTCTATCGCGTCCTTCGCCAGTAGGACTGTGATCTCCGCGCACAAGACATGGGCATCGGCTGCTCTCACTGTAGTGGAGTGGATGGCCCGGAACTTGGGGGGACGCCGGGCGAACTGAATCGCATAGCCGAGCCTGATGGTCCGAATGAGCCAGCGAGATGGACTGGGGAGCGCTAGCCAGGCTCACAGAGACCGTACAAGCGGGACCAAAGGGACCGTAGGCGTACCCGGAGGGGGGCAGCGAGGTGGAACACGGGCTCGGCTCGGGAGGCTCTCGGCTCGGGAGGCTCTCTCTGGGAGGCGGCCCGTAGCAGAGTCTGCGTGTGCTGCGCAACACTTACCTGGTCCCACGAGGCGGGAGGTGCAGGAGACGGCTTGGTTGCGTTCTCGAACTGCACACTGCTGCCTGCTGGCGATAGAAGAGGCGGATGAGAGTGGTGAGGATTCTCTCCCCCCACTACTCTCCGGGCCCTCTTCGGACCCAGAGATGGAAGAAACTGCTCTTTTATTGAAAATTTGGGTACCGCTGGTTTTGAGGCCAGCGGCGGAACAAAAAGAAAAGGAAAACAAAGATTTTCCACCCGGCCCTCTTCTGGGGGATGGAGCGATGCAGTCATCGTCTCCTGGAGAGCAGTCCCTGCCATCTCTGGGTCGCCCGTCCTAGGGCCGCTTGCTCCTGACTTTTGCGCCCTTCTTAGCGGGGTCCTGGACGGGCTGGGCGGCCCGCCTGCGACTGGCTCCACGGCGCCGTTTGGATGGAGGCTGCTGCTGCGGCGCGGGAGCAGGGGAAGACGCAGGAGGCTGCCCTCGGCGACGAGCAGACTGAGGAGCCGCAGACGGAGGGGTGGGAGCAGCAGCTGGCCGCCGTGGCAGGATGTGACGGATGGCCTCAGTCTGCTTTTGTACAGCCGAGAACTGCTGGGCGAAGTTCTCGACCGTGTCGCCGAAGAGGCCGGTCTGGGACATGGGGGAGTTAAGGAACCGGAGCTTGTCGGTCTCCCGCATGTCCGCCAGACACAGCCAGAGATGGCGTTCCTGGACCACCATGGTGGACATCGCACGACCCACCGACCGCGCGGTCACCTTCGTCCCACGAAGCGCGAGGTCCGTCGCGATACGAAGTTCCTGAAGAACTTTGGGATCATGACCACCCTCGTGCAGGCTCTTCAGTGCCTTGGCCTGATGAACCTGCAGCAACGCCATGGCGTGCACGGCAGA
This sequence comes from Scardinius erythrophthalmus, assembly GCF_964197995.2. Taxonomy (NCBI): domain Eukaryota; kingdom Metazoa; phylum Chordata; class Actinopteri; order Cypriniformes; family Leuciscidae; genus Scardinius; species Scardinius erythrophthalmus. The sequence goes on from NC_138240.1 coordinate 34,722,053, forward strand.
GGCAGCTCCCCCACAGGCCTTGTAAGCCTTGCCGATTAAATCGGACAAGTACTTACAGGCCCGTGAAGGGAGACACGGTTCTCCGGGCCAAGTGGAGTTAGGGCACAGTTGCATAGCAACGGCCCGTTCCACTGGCGGGATGCGCGTGTATCCCTTAGCTGCCCCGCCATCAAGGGTGGTGAGGGAGGAGGAGCCACCGGAACGGTTTCTGGCAGTAAAAGGTGCCGTCCACGTCCCCGTAAGCTCCTCATGCACTTCCGGGAAGAAAGGCACTGGGGTGGGTTGCTGAGAACCAGCGCGCGCCACCCCGAGATACCAATCGTCCAACCTCGAGGGTTCGGGACACGGTGGAGGATTCCACAAAAGGCCGACCCCGTTGGCGGCCCGGGAAAGCATGGCCATCATCTCCGGGTCCGTCTCAGGCACCATTGACATACCCGAGGGAGGCAACGGCGCCGAGTCGTCATCCGCAGAGAAGTCTGACCCACCCTCCGATGCAGCGATCGACATCTGATCCTCACAGGGAGCCCCAAAGGAGACAACCGGTACACACCGCGAGGATGGTCCAGCTCTCTCCAATGGGGGCTCAACTGGCTGCGGAGCATGAGAGGGGTGAGGGCTCCTAGGGGGTTGGTTCCCCGAAGGAGACGCGCTCACAGTGATCCTCAGGTCACCCATGTCACTGCCCGAAGCAACCCTCTGAGGAGGATTGGATCGAGGCAGCGGCACGGGGACTCCGCCCCTTTGCAGGAACGTGAGTCTCGACCGCAGCTCCGCGATGGTCATCTTCCCACAATGGGTACATGACTCATCCACAAGCGCTGCCTCAGCATGTTCAATGCCCAGACACACGAGGCAGCGTTTGTGACCATCCCGTGAGCCCAGGTAACGACCGCATCCAGAAACACACAGATAGAAAGTCATCTTTAAAAAGACGCTCTCTATCTGTGTAAGCTCTTTTAGGGACTGCTCTCACTGGTGCTGAAACACGCAGGGGAACAGTCACTGCGAACACAGACAGGAATGTGCACCTGTCTGTGCGCTGTCTCTCTCTCTCTCGCTGGCAGGTCTTACCAGCTGTAAAAACAGCTTTTAAGCGCTCTGATGGCGCACCTTACCAGCTGTTATAACAGCTTTTTTGTTTGCTCAGTATGTAACAAAAACAAAAAAGACAGAGAAAAGAAGAGAGAAGAAAAGAAGACTGCTCACGCTGCCGTGTTGTAATGCCCGCACCGGGAAGGAGAGGTCCAATAAGGCTCGTCAAAGTCACACTCTGTACTGTAGAACGCATCGAAGTGCTTGGCTCTGAAGCAAAAAGCTGAAGTGCAATCTCACCAGCTGCTCGTTAAATACCCTCGCTGCTAGGCTGGGGTGCGTTTCCCGAAAGCATCGTTGGCCAACTATGGTCGCAAGTTCATCGCAATGTCCATTGAACTCTATTGGTAACGACGGAACTTGCGACCATAGTTGGCCAACGATGCTTTCGGGAAACGCACCCCTGCACAGCTGATGCAAATGATTGCACGCCAATGTGTATTGGCTTGTTTTAGTTTCACTCGAAGTAGATTGGCCTCTCTAGCGAGATTCCTATTCGTCGTTCACCACGACGTACGTCGTAGTGACCGAACGATAGGGAACATGAAGGTTTTGTGAGTGAACGGGAAGGTTCTGAGAGTGAACGGGAAGGTTTTGAGAGTGAACCCGAAGGCTTTGAGAGTGAACACGAAGGCTTTGTGAGTGAACGGGAAGGTTTTGAGAGTTAACCCTCTGGAGTCTGAGGTGTTTTCTGGGCCCTGGAGGTGTTCTGACATGCTCTGACATTTGTGCTTTTTTCAGTTATTTATAAACATGTTAATGGCAAAGGTGTAAATTCACTCTATATAGCACAAACAGGGCTACCAAAATATGTGATCACCATGCATGTATATTTTTTTATTTTTAAGAGAATAATGCTTATGCGTGGTTATTGAAAAAATTAAAAATGAAAGTTGCTGAAAGAAGACCTCAAAACTCATAATAAATATGCATGAATAAGACTTTTGAGAAATGGATGTTCTTCCTTCGAGTTCTGGCTTCAAAATTATGTGAAAATAGTCTTGCTTTATCGTTCAGATAAAACAATACATTGATTTAAATTGATGTAAAACAGGTTTTGCTTGGAAAGCCATTATGCGAGTGGGCGTGAACAAGGAGTGGTTTACACCTTGGAATACAAAATGTCCCACCCATTATGCATAATGACTCTGCATAATTAGCCATTCATTCAGGTGTGACTCTGACTGACTGAGCCACAATGCAAGGACAAAAAATTAGAAGAAGACTTATATTGACCATTTAAGATTTTGCTTACATCTATCTTGTAAATATGTTTTGCTATTTTATTAAAAAGGTTACAATTACAACAATAATTAAAATTTCAACAATATTTCAAGTGTACTCTTTCTTTGTAAAAAAAAAAAAAGATTATAGGCCTACATTTTAGGCCTATCTATGTATTCATTAGTTTGAATATAGCCAAAATTGGAACAGCTAACATCTTAGTTGATGACTTTATTTTATATATATATTTCAACATATTTCAGTCGATTTTTACTCATCTCAGTATAGTAATACAGTTTGCTAAAACATCATCATTCATTCACACACGCGATTTAAATTTAAACTGTCTTTTTGCGAGCTGTGGTAAACAGCGCGCATCTCTGCCGTTCATTCATCAAAAACAGAAACCCGATTCACGTGAGAAGAAAAAAAAACAGTATTCCTCAGCTCGCTCCTCGATATACGCGCACTTCTGAGGTACTTTTTTCATTATTGTTATTGCTCACAGCGCTGCTGAGACGGTGTTAAAGTAATGATCTGAATAAACTGATATGTGGGCGTTCACAGGTTTGCTTGGATTGCCTCATTCATTTGCGTTTGAATAGTGCGCGCTCTCCGTAGGCGGAGTCACATTACATTTGAATTAGCTCTAATGAGGTCGACTGGAATCGCTCTCTTTTAATACAGATTTTACAACATGAGAATATTTGTTTTTTATATAAATTACTTCATTTAAGAGAAGAGAATTCAAGCTTCATGCCTGTATGTCTGTTTGCCTGTTTGACTGAGTATTCGCTGAGTTATTGTTCATTTTCGGACGCGTTTCAGAATGGACGACACTGGCAGATAGAAGGCAGAACTCGCATCACGTTTATTTTTCTTTATTTGGCAAAAAGCACAACACTTTGTTTTTATTGTGAGTATACACAAAAATAATACACATTTAACAGAATCGATTGATGTATGAAACTTGTTTTGTAAAATCAAAGTCAAAAGAGTATTTTGGGTCTCAATTCAACTCATAAGGAAAAAAGCGAGCAGATCACGCCGGCGTGATCTCCGACCTCTGAGGGTTAACCCGAAGGCTTTGAGAGTGAACACGAAGGAACACGAAGGTTTTGTGAGTGAACGGGAAGGTTTTGAGAGTGAACGGGAAGGTTTTGAGAGTGAACACGAAGGCTTTGTGAGTGAACCCGAAGGTTTTGAGAGTGAACACAAAGGTTTTGAGAGTGAACACAAAGGTTTTGAGAGTGAACGGGAAGATTTTGAGAGTGAACACGAAGGTTTTGAGAGTGAACACGAAGGTTTTGCGAGTGAACACGAAGGCTTTGTGAGTGAACACGAAGGTTTTGTGAGTGAACGGGAAGGTTTTGAGAGTGAACACGAAGTTTTTGAGAGTGAACCCGAAGGCTTTGAGAGTGAACACGAAGGTTTTGAGAGTGAACACGAAGGTTTTGTGAGTGAACGGGAAGGTTTTGAGAGTGAACACGAAGGCTTTGAGAGTGAACACGAAGGCTTTGTGAGTGAACGGGAAGGTTTTGAGAGTGAACACGAAGGCTTTGTGAGTGAACGGGAAGGTTTTGAGAGTGAACACGAAGGTTTTGTGAGTGAACGGGAAGGTTTTGAGAGTGAACATGAAGGCTTTGTGAGTGAACACGAAGGCTTTGTGAGTGAACGGGAAGGTTTTGAGAGTGAACCCGAAGGCTTTGAGAGTGAACACGAAGGTTTTGAGAGTGAACACGAAGGTTTTGTGAGTGAACGGGAAGATTTTGAGAGTGAACGGGAAGGTTTTGAGAGTGAACACGAAGGCTTTGTGAGTGAACGGGAAGGTTTTGAGAGTGAACCCGAAGACTTTGAGAGTGAACACGAAGGTTTTGAGAGTGAACATGAAGGTTTTGTGAGTGAACGGGAAGGTTTTGAGAGTGAACGGGAAGGTTTTGAGAGTGAACACGAAGGCTTTGTGAGTGAACGGGAAGGTTTTGAGAGTGAACACGAAGTTTTTGAGAGTGAACCCGAAGGCTTTGAGAGTGAACACGAAGGTTTTGAGAGTGAACACGAAGGTTTTGTGAGTGAACGGGAAGGTTTTGAGAGTGAACGGGAAGGTTTTGAGAGTGAACACGAAGGCTTTGTGAGTGAACGGGAAGGTTTTGAGAGTGAACACGAAGGCTTTGTGAGTGAACGGGAAGGTTTTGAGAGTGAACACGAAGGTTTTGTGAGTGAACGGGAAGGTTTTGAGAGTGAACATGAAGGCTTTGTGAGTGAACACGAAGGCTTTGTGAGTGAACGGGAAGGTTTTGAGAGTGAACCCGAAGGCTTTGAGAGTGAACACGAAGGTTTTGAGAGTGAACACGAAAGTTTTGTGAGTGAACGGGAAGATTTTGAGAGTGAACGGGAAGGTTTTGCGAGTGAACACGAAGGCTTTGTGAGTGAACGGGAAGGTTTTGAGAGTGAACCCGAAGACTTTGAGAGTGAACACGAAGGTTTTGAGAGTGAACATGAAGGTTTTGTGAGTGAACGGGAAGGTTTTGAGAGTGAACGGGAAGGTTTTGAGAGTGAACACGAAGGCTTTGTGAGTGAACGGGAAGGTTTTGAGAGTGAACACGAAGGCTTTGAGAGTGAACACAAAGGTTTTGAGAGTGAACGGGAAGGTTTTGAGAGTGAACGGGAAGGTTTTGAGAGTGAACACAAAAGGTTTTGAGAGTGAACACAAAGGTTTTGTGAGTGAACGGGAAGGTTTTGTGAGTGAACACAAAGGTTTTGTGAGTGAACACGAAGGTTTTGTGAGTGAACACGAAGGCTTTGAGAGTGAACACGAAGGTTTTGAGAGTGAACACGAAGGTTTTGCGAGTGAACACAGGATTTGCGAGTGAACACAAAGGTTTTGCGAGTGAACGGGAAGGTTTTGCGAGTGAACACGAAGGTTTTGTGAGTGAACGGGAAGGCTTTGAGAGTGAACACGAAGGTTTTGAGAGTGAACACAAAGGTTTTGTGAGTGAACGGGAAGGTTTTGAGAGTGAACACAAAGGTTTTGTGAGTGAACGGGAAGGTTTTGAGAGTGAACACAAAGGTTTTGTGAGTGAACGGGAAGGTTTTGAGAGTGAACACAAAGGTTTTGAGAGTGAAAACGAAGGCTTTGAGAGTGAACACGAAGGTTTTGAGAGTGAACATGACGGTTTTGAGAGTGAACGGGAAGGCTTTGAGAGTGAACACGAAAGTTCTGAGAGTGAACACAAAGGTTTTGTGAGTGAATGGGAAGGTTTTGAGAGTGAACACGAAGGCTTTGAGAGTGAACGGGAAGGTTTTGAAAGTGAACGTGAAGGTTTTGAGAGTGAACAAGTGAACACTAAGGTTTTACGAGTGAACTTGAAGGTTTTGCGAGTGAACACAAATGTTTTGAGAGTGAACAATTCTTTGTGAGGGAATGCAAATTTTCTTTAGCAAAAAATTTCTCAAGTGAACAATTTTGCAAGTGAACACAAAAGATTTTGTGAGGCAATGCAAAGTTTCTCGGGCAAATGCAAAAAAATTTATTTCTTTTTGAGGCAATGTAAAGCTTCTCGTGTGAACGTAATGTTTCTCAGGGGAACAAAACTTTTGAGATCTTTGCAAATGAAAGTTTCTCGGGGGAAATGCAAAGCTTTTACGGGGCAATTTTCTTCTGGGGCAAACACAAAGTTTCTTAGGAGTTTTGGGGGGCAAATGCAAAACTTTTTGCAAGAGAACACAAAAGCATTAAAATTAAAAAAAGGTTTCTTAAATGCACAAAATTTATTTACATTTTCTCATGCGTTCCAGTAATGGTATCAGCCAATTAGCATTATGTCATTTTCCTGCAGCTCCAGAGTAACATGCCATTTTTGGCTCAGGGATTGGATTAAAAACGTATTTTTCCACGAGTAAATGCAGCAGATTTCAAAATGCATAGGGTTCAAGCGCTAGCTAAGCAATTGCCATTGCGATGACTGGTAATGCTAATGTAGTTTTCCCCAGTTATTATAAACCACCTTGTCTTCTTCTCTGTGAATACTGTCATGGTGGAGTAACCTTTAAAGCTGTTAAAGTCCATTGAATTAATTACCTGAATAATTACACATCTAATTTGGTACAGATATTAAACCTCCCTGAGGTTTGTTACAGCCACAGTAACGCGCGCGCGCACACACACACACACACACACACACACACACACAAGCACAAAGTATGAACAGTTTGCAGCTAGTCAAGCACTTAGGCATTGCATATTAAGTATTTTTCAGGTCTAACATTTGATGTACATTACTTTGCAGTTCTACATTAATCAGATACACAACACATTTAACAAACCTGTCGAATGCAATTGGACCAACAGACAAAATCTGTGTGTGTGTGTGTGTGTGTGTGTGTGTGTGTGTGTGTGTGTGTGTGTGTGGTTATTGTATAAGTCACAGAGGAATACTGATAAGACTTTTGGAGCCAGACTATAGACACTATACAGCAGACAAACTGATGACTGAGCAGATACTGAGGGGGACTGGTTATCTCTCTCTCTCTCTCTCTCTCTCTCTCTCTCTCTCTCTCTCTCTCTCTCTCTCTCTCTCTCTCTCTCTCTCTTTCTCTCTCTCTCTCTCTCTCTCTCTTTTTCCCCCTTTACTTTTAGTTAGAAATCTTTTAAAACATGAAAAGAGAACTGGGGCAAGCTGTCACACTTTTTACAGGTTATTAAACATAACCCTCTGGTGCTCTTCGAAATTTTTTACAATATTATTATTATTTTTTTCTTCATTGGAATGATACGAACTTGGTAAAGGTTTTGGCACTTGCTATGTAAAAAAAAAAAAAAAAAAAAAAAACCATGGACATGATTCGAACAGGTCAAATGGTCTTGAAAATAACTGTCACACTTGTGCTCCCCGCGGTCAAAAACAAGCGCATTAGAAATGAATGGGAGACGAATTTCATCTAGTGAAAACGTTTGGTACTGCGGCCAAACAAAATCTTACTGAAATCAAATTTTTTTGAGATATCAGGCTCAAATTTTGGACACAACTTGTTCAGATTTATGGCTTTGATTTTCTCACAATTTTTATATGAAATATATATATATTTTCAAAAACTTATATTTCATATACAAATTTTAAATAGTATTTTTGCACAATTTTCATAACAATAAACGTACAATTCTGTAACTTTTTTTAAGTTCAGTTTTTAAAACTTTTGTCACTTCAGCAATAATCTGCCAAGTGTTTCTTTGAAAAGAGATCAAACTTAAGTCTGTGCTCTAAAGCATTCAAGATTTAAGACAATTTAAGTTGAAAATTTAATTTTCATTTCTATGCTCAAAAATTGAATAAATGGATTATAAATAAAGTGTAAAAATAATTTAGTACCCTAAAAATACAAAATAATAAATTAAAAATATTTTCGAACTAAAATATATTACATTAATTTCATTGAATTAAAAAAAAAAAGTTCTGTCATTTTTGACTGACACACAAACAGCATTAGGACAAGGTGAACACTGTTTGGATGAAGAATTAGTATGTGTCTGGAATAGTTCACTCCATTATGAAAATCTCTGTCATCAAATCAGTGTGAACTGTGCAAATGTTTGAAATAACATGAGGGTGAATAAAGGATTGCAGAATTGCACTTTTAGGTGAACTATCCATTTTAAGAGGGCATTTGTGGTAGTGTGTTCTTTACCTCAGGGTGACGTCTCTAATCAATCTTCTCTTTCCACAATGTGTGTGTGTGTGTGTGTGTGTGTGTGTGTGTGTGTGTGTGTGTGTGTGTGTGTGTGTGTGTGTGTGTGTGTGTGTGTGTGTGTGTGTGTGTGTTTAGAGGGACTTTCTCCGATCCCCTGGGTAAATTCCTGCTGGTGTGATAGCAATCAGGATAAGCAGGGAAGTAAGGAGGTGGTTCTTCCATAAACAGACACTTAAGACCAACTGAGGCTGTGAATAATTACTGAGCTGAAATGTAATATGACTGATCATTAGATCATCCTCACTGTCATCTCGTAGTGTAATTGTTGACACCATTGTCACTGACATCATCACTGTCTTCCTCACCATCCTCTGGTGTTTCTTAAAGTGACCCCATGATGCTTTTTTTGAATATTACCTTCCATGCAGTGTGTAAGTTTTTGTGAATGCAGAGTTTCAAAGACCAAATGTAATTATTTGGTTTGTGTTGGAATTGATATGGTAAAACCGACACCATCGTTACTGTTTGTATCACTGTGTATCAAGTGCTGAGGAAGAGCTGAAATTCAGATATGCTAATGGTTGTTTGGCTTCTGATTGGTCTTATCTGCCCTGCAGAGAGCTCCCTTTGAGCCCTTGCAATCAGTTGAGCTTAAGTTCCTCTCTATGAAGACAGCGCTCCTGGTTGCATTGGCCTCCATCAAGAGGGTAGGGGACCTGCAGGCATTTTCAGATGACAAAGCGTGCCTATAATTCGGGCCGGCAAATTCTCACGTGATCCTTAGGATACGTGCCCAAGGTTCCCACCACTCCCTTTCGAGACCAGCCTTGGCACTGCTCTTAGAAGAATAGAATGAGGCATTTATATAGCGCTTTCATATGTACTACTGTACACCCAAAGCACTTTACTATCATATCAGGGGATGTCTCCACATCCACCACCAGTGTGCAGCATCCACTGGGATGATGCGACGGCAGCCACAGTACAACGGCGCCAGTGCGCTCACACACACCAGCTATAGTGGAGAGAGGAGAGAGAGTGATAGAGCCAATTCAGTGGATGGGGATTATTAGGAGGCCATGACTGGTAAGGGCCAATGGGTGGAATGTGGCCAGGACACCGGGGTTACACCCCTACTCTTTACTAGCCTGGTTAAAACCAGACCAGTCTCAGTAGTAACTGAGTTATGGTCTGGCAAAGCTTCATTAATAACTCATTTCCAAAGGGGCGTCACCAACGGACGTCGCTCAAATGCCTCTGGGCGCAACTATAGACCTAAAACCAATCGGAGCGATCGTCATCGTGTAAAGCCATATGCTGTGTCCCAATTCACCTAAGTTACACTACGCCATAAAAGTATGTACTCTTTTTGTGAAGAAAATGTATTTACTTTTGAATGTGTAGCAAAAAAGTAGGCAAGCTTTGGGACAGACTACTTCGTCATCTTTATCGGACGGATCTGTCGCGTGCATCCTGTCATGTAAACTGCCCTGTCAATCATCTTGTCACAGTTAAAATCCTCTATTAAATGTAATTTCCTACCGTTTCGGAGAGAAATGTAGTAGCACGTTCATCTGCCAGTGGGTCTTTCATGGAGACTGTCCTCATGTTTTTGCAGTTTGAATATAATAATGCATTTAAAAGTCAGTGTGCTTCACCAACGGACGTCGCTCAAATGCCTCTGGGCACAACTGGATAGACCTAAAACCAATCAGAGCGATCGTCATCGTGTAAAGCCCGCCCCAACGTTTCTGATTGGTGCCTCGATTTGGACGGATTAGAAATGGGCTCTTTGCCAGACTACTTGCAGAGCAAATCTAAATTTGCCAGAAGTTTGTCTGGGTTTTCCCAGGCTAACTCTTTACGAGAAGTGCCATGGGATTTTTAATGACCACAGAGAGTCAGGACCTCGGGTTTACGTCTCATCCGAAGGACGGTGCTCTTTGACAGTATAGTGACCCCATCACTACACTGGGGCATTAGGACCCACACAGACCACAGGATGAGCGCCCCCTGCTGGCCTCACTAACACCTCCTCCAGCAGCAACCTGGATTTCCTAGTAGTCTCCCATCCAGGTGACCAGGCTCAGCCCTGCTTAGCTTCAGTGGGCAACCAGTCGTGGGCTTCAGGGTGATGTGGCTGCTGGCTGCTGCTCTGTCCAGTACGCGCCCTCCATGCTTACGTAGACAGAACGCAGTGTTTCAGGACCTCAGCTCTTTGTCTGTTATAGTGGGAAGCTGAAGGGAAAGGCTCTCTCCAAGCAAAGGTTGTCTCACTGGATAGTGGACGCCATTCCTTTGGCATACCAGCAGCAAGGTTGACCATGTACCCTTGGGGTTCGGGCACACTCAGAGTGTGGCCTCCTCTTGGGCTCTAGCGCATGGCGCCTCGCTAACAGACATCTGCAGAGCTGCAGGCTGGGCCACACCTAACACATCTCCGAGTGGAGCCAGTGTCCTCTTGTGTCCTCGCTTCAAGTATCTGCTCATCTTCGCTTGCTCGCCATTCCACTCCTCGGACTGGATACGTGCGATATTCTCCTCAGGTAGTTTCCCAGAGAAGCCCTGAGTTCCTCCAGCACTGTTGACGTCAGCGCCAGAGTTACGCCACCGGCAGCTTTCGTGTTGGCTACGTGCCTCCATGTGCATAATTCCTCAAAGATGATCTAGACAAATACATGGAAACTATCCAAAGCTCTGCTAATCCCAAAGCATTGAAAGCTGTATCTCTATATTCATGCTTTTTGTCCTCTTAATGTATAAATGTATTGCATTATTCTTGGTTTTTTTTTTTTGTTATCCTGGCAACTTATTTGTGTCTAATCTTCTTTTTTCTTTTCTTTTTTTTTTATGTTTATCTGTATTGCATGGATGCTTTGTAATGTTTAATAAAGAATAAAAAATAAAGCTTTGCAGTCTGTAGTACCAGATACAGAATTGATTAGTTGATCTCTCGGGTTCGAGTCGTTCGGTTTTACGTCACGTAACTGTATGTTGTTATTAGGCTAGGCTATAGGTATCTTTATCAAAGTGATTTTCCCCATCATAGATAAAGTTTAAAGCATTCCCAACTCTTTAGTACCACATTCATATGGAAAAGAACCATCATGACAGGAATTCCAAAAAATGATAAATTGAAAGAAATAAAAAAGCTATAATCTGAGGCCAAAAACACAGCATGTAACTGTTAAAAACCGAGTCACTGGTAGTCCCGAGTCATATTAAAGATTTGTTTAAAATGAACAAATCGTTCATGACCAACCCATCGCTAAAGTTATTCTGATTCAACATTTACATTTACATGAATTAAAGGTATAGCGGAGGATCTTTCCGAATTTTAGATAAGAACCGCCCTCTCCACTTTTTGAAAAAATGCACATGCGCAACACACTACATGCTCCCGAGAGGGAACGCCTATTAAACGTGTGCGAGGTTCTCCTCGTGCACGCTCTGTTTACAAGTTGCTGTCGGCATCACTCATACAAGATTATTTTCCAAAAGAAGATTTGCAATTTTTTTACCAAATAGCATGCCAAACTTTACCTGTCGAGTAGAAACTTCGCGACTGAGGCATCAGTGGGAAGCCCAACCTGTGTTTTCAGCGCACGCCATCGTGTGAAACAATCTCCCAAAAACACTCTGATCTTGTTTCTCTCTTCTGAGGCCTTTCTCTTCTTCTCATACAGTTAGTACAAACTTTTTCTCTTGCGACCCTCAGACATTTTCAAAGGACCCGGTGAAATGGCGAGCTTCAATGAATGGCTTAAACCGTAACTCTAGCACACCACCACACATAAACACCTGAAAGTGCGCATGCGCAGAAAGCGAAAACTAAGGGACGAGCACGTACGACGGCCTTACGTAAACATATCACCAGAATGATTGACCAATAGTTTACACTACCCACCCGGAAAAAGAAAATCCTCCGCTATACCTTTAACAAAAATAATCATGTGCACAGATAAATAATGTAAGAGTTCAAATGCAAAGTGCCATCTGAAATTTTCTTCTAGAATGATCATTTTTATCAAGCTCATATATTTAAGTTCAATAATTTCACTTAAATGGCAATGCAAATTACCTTATTAATTGTGAAATTGCTTTACTGAAATATACAAGCTTTATAAAAATGATCATTCTAGAAGAAAATTTCAGATGGCACTTAGAGGCTTTTGCATCTGAACTCTTCGTATAAACAGTGCAATGTTCCATAAGAAATAAGAATCATCCATTTTGATTTCATGGTGACTTTGAAACAGGCTAATAACACACAGTTATTCAATGTAATCTCTCTAAAGTGGGAGTGAACAGATGAAAGTGCAGAAAGAGGAGGAGGTGAGAGAGAGAATAAGGGTGAAAGACAAGAGTGGTGTAGATGACGGCAAGTTGGGGGCTTTGTTTATAACCGAGATGAAGTGGACCATCACAAAAGGAGTCGAGCAGAGGCTGGAGGAGTGATAGAAAGACTGATTAGAGGAGAGAAAAACAGTGAAAATGAGGACAAAGAGTCGTAGTTACATTCCTGTACTGAACTTAGAGTAATACAGAGATGTGGAAAAAGCCTGTGTACTGAAACATATCTCACTGTACGCATAACTTCAATATCTGTCCAACCGATGACAGGACAATCTGTTGGGCAATAAAAAGCAGAGATGAAACTAAGCTATCGGCGCCGCCATCTCAATAACGTGCTACACTTGAGCAATGAGGGAAAAAGATGAGTAGTTGGCAAGGTGAAGAAACATCAAACAAAGGAAATGTGACAGAGAGAGGCTGAACATCACGCTGAGGAGATTATACTTGATTTAGCATGAAACCTGATTTATAGAGGATATGTAAAAGTGTTCTGGCAGTCTGCAATACTGTATAACTCTACACTTCCATATTATAGGAGGAATCATAAAAATGTCTGTTGGTTAGGGTTTGGTTTAGTTGCATGCAATTATGCATAATTTAGTTATTACTATACGGTAACTACATGTAGCGTGTAACAAGGACACTGTAACCAAAGATTTTATATTTCACCACTTTTGAAGCTCAAATTCTATTTGAAAATTCGGCATACTTCGATAGTTGGAACTCCAAACGCCTTCTGCGAAACCTTAGAGTCCTAAGACATTCATGTGATTGTAATAGTGTGAAATAAATACTTAAAACTTGACAAATAAAGTGTTTTGTATGTTTATGTGCATATGTGTGTGTTTCTAAAAAATGAGGGAGAAAGATGTTAGTGGCGAAGTGACGCACTCACACACACTCAAGACACTCAATCACTGACTCACAAACAGGCCCGGCTGCAGAATGAAATGACTGAGGGGGCATGTGAAATTGTTAAGGGGGCTTAACTTTATACCATCAATGAACAATACACAATAACTTGCTTAGTAAAAAAAGATAAGCCAGCTTCATTTATTATGCATATATTAACCCTTTCACGCTTAATTTTAATATTCTAACTGACTCTGAGTTTTTTCAAGGCGACTGTTATTTTAGAATTTAGAACGTTCCCCCTTAATGTTTCCATGGCAACGCGTCATATTTGTCACGTGACACACCGCGGATATATCGCTTTTATTTCCTTTTCCCTTTTTGATTCAAAATACTCACAAACTTGCTTATCATGTCATCAACTATCTGATAAAAAAAATGTGTATGTGAGTGTGTTTGGTCATTTAAAAACCTTTATAAATAATCTTGATCTTGATCTATAACGTGAGATGGCTGTTTCTTTGCGCCGCGTTCTGAGAATCCTGTGAGTCATCAATTTCTCCCGAAATACATGC
>NC_138240.1:34740839-34943339 GCF_964197995.2 Scardinius erythrophthalmus
AGTATGTCCTTTCTCTATAGAATAAAAAGTAATTCTGTGGCAAAAAAACATGGAAATAATTTGTTGTTTTTATCCTATTGTTTGAAACTATATTTATTTGCTTGGTCAGTGTCATTGTGTGTTTTGGTTCTTTTGTTGTTGTCGGCTGTAAAGACCTTTGAAATAACTGAGATCATTTGGCGAAGTGATATAGAACTGTAATGCGGTCAAAACCTGCTGGAACTAGTTTATCTGTGCGTTTCCCTGAAAATAACTGCACACCTTAGTGCAAAAAATGTTGTTAGTAAATGACAAAAATAACATTAACTAAGATTAACAACTGCTGTAGAAGTGTACATAACTAACGTTAACAGATGACCGTTATTTTGTCGTTGTCTTAGTTACATTCGGTCTGACTCCGTTTGGCCGATTTTTCAGTCAATTCCAAAGGGTAATAATTTTTTCTCATGGAATAACCGGTTTCAATCTGCACTGCAAAAGGTAAAATTGGCTGCGAAGTCCACTTTACATTGACTTTAAGTTCAAACTCTGCATTAAAAGAGACCTTGACTCAACCTGTACTGTTACACTTTAAGACTAATATTACTAGCACATAACTACAGTAATATCGTCAGCTGAAAGCACAATCAAATGAGCTAAAACATCTAACTAACAAACACTTGTTTGGTGTGGATGACTGGATGGACGCTCTCGGGCTGTAGGTCTGTTTCTGTCATCTTATCACCATCTAACAACCACTGTGAGTTTCCTCTTCGCTCTCCAGCTCTTATCACTCCATCATTAGCAGATGCAGACTCTTTCACATGTGAAACCTTGAGCGTTGTGTGTGATCAGGCCCGCACTGCAAACCCGAGGACCCCCTTCATAGTCGCCTATCTCGGTGCCACAAGAGTTTCTACCACAGGAATAATGAATATTTAAAAAGGAAATTCGCCCAGTAGCCTACTTTTTGACTAAATAACTTTTTTTTTTTAGCTTAAATAAGGATTAATATGTATTTAATTTATACAGTGGAGAATATGCAGTCCTATTTTACATTTGTTTACTTTATTTCTGTACCCGAAACTGTTAAACCTACCTGAAAAGCAAGTTTATGTTAAGTCTTTGTTCTGTAGTATTTATGTATTTATGTTGGCCTGCTGAATGTTACAGTTTTTTACGATTGTTTACACACTAAAATAAAAATTTCCACACAATTTGCAAAATTCTACTCCAAGGAGCAAAACACCTCCACAGATTTGCACAACATTACACACAATGTCTGCTTCACCCTTTTTGCAAAACATTACACACAGTGATTTGTAAAACTCTACACACATTTTCACACCTTAGACACAGTTAAGGATTGTGAGGTTACTTCCTTGTCATTACAAAGCCCCGGATTGCCAATGACAACACTAATGAACGAATTGGATAAACACAACCACCAGGTGTGGAAGCACACATGTGCTAATTTGAAAACGCAGCACTCAGGTGTGCTGTAAAAGGCAGCAGGTGAGTTCACCTGTCTTCAACAAAGATGGAAGGAGCTAGAAGAAAAAGAAGAAGAGTGAGAATGAGAGGGGGAGCTCAAAGAGGAGATGAAGGAGGTAGAGGAAGAGGAGAAGGAGGTAGAGGAAGAGGCCCAGGTAGAGGAAGAGGAGAAGAAGGAGATAGAGGAAGAGGAGAAGAAGGATATAGAGGAAGAGGAGAAGAAGGAGATAGAGGAAGAGGCCTAGGTAGAGGAAGAGGAGAAGGAGGTAGAGGAAGAGGCCCAGGTAGAGGAAGAGGAGAAGAAGGAGATAGAGGAAGAGGAGAAGAAGGAGATAGAGGAAGAGGCCTAGTTAGAGGAAGAGGAGAAGAAGGAGATAGAGGAAGAGGAGAAGAAGGATATAGAGGAAGAGGAGAAGAAGGAGATAAAGGAAGAGGCCTAGGTAGAGGAAGAGGAGAAGGAGGTAGAGGAAGAGGCCCAGGTAGAGGAAGAGGAGAAGAAGGAGATAGAGGAAGAGGAGAAGAAGGATATAGAGGAAGAGGAGAAGAAGGAGATAAAGGAAGAGGCCTAGGTAGAGGAAGAGGAGAAGGAGGTAGAGGAAGAGGCCCAGGTAGAGGAAGAGGAGAAGAAGGAGATAGAGGAAGAGGAGAAGAAGGAGATAGAGGAAGAGGCCTAGTTAGAGGAAGAGGAGAAGGAGATAGAGGAAGAGGAGAAGAAGGATATAGAGGAAGAGGAGAAGAAGGAGATAAAGGAAGAGGCCTAGGTAGAGGAAGAGGAGAAGGAGGTAGAGGAAGAGGCCCAGGTAGAGGAAGAGGAGAAGAAGGAGATAGAGGAAGAGGAGAAGAAGGATATAGAGGAAGAGGAGAAGAAGGAGATAAAGGAAGAGGCCTAGGTAGAGGAAGAGGAGAAGGAGGTAGAGGAAGAGGCCTAGGTAGAGGAAGAGGAGAAGAAGGAGATAGAGGAAGAGGCCTAGGTAGAGGAAGAGGAGAAGAAGGATATAGAGGAAGAGGAGAAGGAGATAGAGGAAGAGGCCTAGGTAGAGGAAGAGGAGAAGGAGGTAGAGGAAGAGGCCTAGGTAGAGGAAGAGGAGAAGAAGGAGATAGAGGAAGAGGCCTAGGTAGAGGAAGAGGAGAAGAAGGAGGTAGAGGAAGAGGCCTAGGTAGAGGAAGAGGTAGGGAAGGACTTATGCCATTGAAGTCATAGCCTGTGATGTGGATGAAATCTTATGGCCTGATCCAGCCAGACGGAGAGATGATGAATAGTTACAGTATTCTTGTTGCTTTTACAGTAGGTTTTCTTCAGAGTCAAAGTGTATGTACTTCATGCAGTAATTTTTATTTGTCTACAGATTTTATTTGTTTCATTGATTTCATTGTTGGTTGATTACTGTAACTGATTATGGTAAGAAATACTGTGTATGTATTGAAATAAATACTTGAAATATTCAGTCTGCAGCATCAGTGTTGTGCAGTGCTTGGTAAGTTTATAGTAGGCCTATTTGTGTACATTCTCCCTATATCTCAAACTAATCATGAAGAATGTTGTGGGTATGTCACTATTTTTTTTTTTTTTTTTTGTCATCTAAATTATCCCTTACATAACAATGTCTGGCCAAAAATCAGGTACATGCTATTTCCTAAAATTAGTTTTTTTACAAATGTGTTTTATATTTATCACAGCTGTGTGTAACTGGCTGAAATAGTGTCTGATCATTGAGGACTGTGTTGGTTAAATGAAAACTAATAGCATTTTCACAAATATGTGTATATGTTTTGACTGAAGTGTGTCATTTTGCAAACAATCTATAGGAATTATGCAAATTGAGTGTGGTGTTTGGATAATTGTGATTCTGTTTTGAAAAAAAGAACCCGGTTTTCAAAATTGCGTGTAAACAATTGAAAAAAAACTGTAAATGTTAAATCCAATAAACTCCTAATTACTGCTTATTAGTAGTTAGTAAGATAGTTGTTAAGTTTAGGTATTGGGTGGATTAAAGGATGTAGAATATATGGTCATGCAGAATAAGGCATTAATATGTGCTTTATAGGTATTAATAAACAGCCAATATCATAGTAATATGCAGCTAGTTAATAGCGAGAATTGGACCCTAAACTAAAGTGTTACCATTTATTTATATTCACTTATTTTGCTTTTATTATCAGTCTTGTTTTTGTTTTTCTGCAGCTTATTGTTAAATAAATGACTCATATATGGTTTTAGTCATATGGCCCAATCATAATCGAAAAATAAACAATTGTGATTATAATATTGACCATTTATTATGATTTTTACCGTAATCGAGCAGCCCTATAATGAAGACTATCCTTTCTGTTTTGCATTCCTTAGCAATTCGATGGCAAGAAGCTTGTGCAAGCAAACAATTGTTCTGAAAATGTTCTGTAAACCTGGTGCCATGATAAAATAAAGGGCTTGGAGATCAATAAAAGCTTTTTCCACCTGAGGATCCCCGATTTCCCCTTAACTACCTAAACTACTGGTCCTGCTGGGCCCACAGATACAAAGGTACAGCATCAATACCTGCAATTTACCATAGTGGTGTCTTTCTTTATGTGTGTGTGTGTGTGTGTGTGTTATCCTGCAAGCAGACAATAATTGGGATGCCACCAGTTTGCATCAATTCTGTGCAGTAGGGGACAAACAGAGGGCCATTAAATGTGCTTCAGGATAATCAAAGAGAAACGCTCGTCCTTTGTTTGAGCTGGTGCGCGTGAGTGAGCGGCACAGAGAGATAGTTGCCGACCAAGAAAGAGCCATGAGAAAGAGCCATGTCTTTTCGTGCTCGGAGGGGATCGGACCATAAGGTGCGATCGGCGTTTTAAATGATTGGAAGATTCAGTGTAATTTCTTCCATTCAGTGTCCTGGCTTCACACTGTGAGAATAATGGAGGCCTGAGAGAGCGTCTGGATGACCGCTACCGTCCTGCTGCTACGCTGAAGAGGAGGAGACACACACACACACACACACCAATCCCCTGTTAGCTCTCCCACAGTCACCTTCAGCTCACTGTCTGTCAACACAAGAGGAAAGATCGTTTGCACATTTACACTGAATAGTGAAGGTCTTTCGACAAACATTCGGACTGTGTTTGAAAGCCTTGAAACTTGGTGACTTTTGCTGAAATGATGCACTTTCAAAAGAGTTTCTGCATGAAAGCACGCATTAGTAATAATGGTATTTGTAGTGACAACAACAACCTCTATAAAAGTGACTTGTTTGCCCTTGTGTTATCCATTATATAATGTAAGTCTAACAATAGTAACATTAACAATATCATAATGTTCGAAAGCCTTGAAACTTGACTTTTGACTAAATTATGCACTATGCATGAGTTTTTGTATGAAAGCACATTTTAAGGAAACTGATTTCAGACAAGCTCCCAAGACACCATGCAATAATTTCTAATGATATAAAAGTAAGGATGTTTCCAATTTGTGCATCCCAATTTGCACGATTCTATACCATTTTATAGTATTAGTGTGAGTAGTGTGTGAAACGCCACTGAAATTCCAACAAGAAGAAGGACACTTCAAATACCTCAATGATGCACTTCACTTTTTTTGACAGATAAATGTTGTGGTTGCAGAATTAAACTGTATCATCTGATCATTTAAAAAAAAAATTGTTCTCTTAGCTTTAAAGTAGATAAAGGTTAGCTTGACTGTAATTCAACTACTTTAAAATATGAGTGACATGTAGCTTGGCAGTCACTTTTAAAAAAGAAGTAGTTTAGCATATTGAAAAGAGTAAAACAGATATAATATGCTTTAAAAGAATATACTTTAGTAACAGTGTAATGTTTTCAGACACTTAACTGCGTGTTATTTACAATTATTAAGTGCTTTTGACCCATCCAGTAGAAATTAAGCATCTTTATATGTAATTCATAAATATTTCTATTCTCATTGTAATATGGTTAAAGTGTCCTGCCAAACGTACTGACAAGTATTTATGAGAAACTAAAATATACTTCAGTGTCATTTCTATTGAAACTTGTATTTCACGTGTTTGTAATTACACATTTGTAATGAAGTTACACATTTATGTAATAAAAACTATAGTTAAGTAAGTACTTCACATGTGCTGTATGTTAGTCAACACATCAAAATCAGTGTACTTCTTCAGAGCATGACAAAAGTTTATTAAAACATGATGATTTAAAATTTACTTTAAAGTAAAACTTTTAATTTGACACTTAAGTGTGTTAAGTAACATCATGAAAATTTGCTCTCTTTAAGTACACTTTATTTCAGTAATATTATATGTGACCCTGGACCACAAAACCAGTCACATGGGTCAATTTTATGAAATTGAGATTTATACATCATCTGAAAGCTGAATAAATAAGATTTCCATTGATGTGTGGTTTGTTAGGATAGGACAATATTGGTCGAGATACAACTATTGAACATCTGGAATCTGAGGGTGCAAAAAAATCTCCTTTAAAGTTGTTCATTTATGTTGGCGATTGTGCTGCATTCACTCACAAAAATAAAAGTTTGATATATTTACAGTAGGAAATTTTCAAAATATCTTCATGGAACATGATCTTTACTTGATATCCTAATGATTTTTGGCATAAAAGAAAAATCGATAATTTTGACCAATATCTTGCCACAAATATACCCGTGCGACTGGTTTTGTGATCCAGGGTCACATATTATCTGCGAGCAGTTTTTAATATACTTTTAAGATTAGAAGTACACTACAAGTGCACACTCAATTAAGCGCACTTCTTCTTCACAAGGGTTTCTCCTTGACGGTTTGAGCACAGCCAAGAGCTCTTTTTCTGTCTGATATGTATTTCATTTCCAGATGTTCGGGCTGAAACAGCACACTTTAATCAGAGTCTGGCCCTCTTTTTCTACCTCCTAATGTTTTATAGATTCAGTCTCTCTTTCATTCTCATAATCTTGCTCTGGATGTGTCAATAGGAAGACTTAGCTATTGTTTGAGCCCCATCGAGGCCATTAGCCTAGCACTCCCAAACAGCTAAATTACCCTCTTTCTCTTCTCGTCTCATCCCTATTTTTACAGTAATAACACAGAGAAAATGTCCCCTCTTTTCTTCCGCTCGATGTCGTCCTCCACTTTGGGAAAGGGGCGATTGAGAGGGTGTAAAGATGAGCTGTGAGAGGCAGGGGTTTAGGCGTTTGGGGAGGAGGGAGATTGGAAGTGCCCTTGGTGCAATACAATAAAAACATCCTGTAATTTGCAGTGACTCCCTGCTCTTCTCTCTATCAAATCACACATGCTCACTCGCTCTTTTATCACTCTTTCCCTCCCTCTGTGTCACAGAAAAGATTTCTGATGTCTGCTAACCCATTTCAGAAATCACAGCAAATGGAAAAAGGTCATATGCAATAAAACAAAAAGTTATTTTAAAGAACGTGTCGGTTTGGTGTTCACGTTATGAAACAGTCGTGTCGTATTTACTAAAAGCACAGGTTAAATGTGAAAGGCATCATCTTCATTATTGCAATCTTCAATAACCTTATACCATTAAATGGTGCATATTAGTACCATAGAGTAATATGAACCCTTAAAGGGATAGTTCACTTTGAAATTAAATGTTGGTATGTTTTAGCTTACCTCAAGGGCATCCAAGATGTAGGTGTCTTTGTTTCCGCAGTAGTTTCAATTTTGATATTTTTAGATCAAACCGTTCTTGTCTGTCAGTCATATAATGCAGGTCTATGGTCACTGTATCAAAACACAAGCACAGAGTCCAAATTAAAACAATTCCCCATCGTCCAAATTAAACAATTCCCCATCGTAAGTACACATTGATGGCCTAAGACACGAAACGAGCGGTTTGTGTGAGAAAACGAACAGTATTTATATCGTTTTTACCTCTTGTAACACAGCCACGTCCAAGTGATTTGAGGGCGCGAGCGCATCCTGCTGTGTGACATGTGCACAGACTGGTGCATAGATTCATATACACTAGATGTCGCCTCGGCTACGGCAGTTCATTGGAACGGATGTCTTTAATGCGACATCTAGTGTATATATCTATGCACCAGTCTGCGCACACGTCACACACCAGGAGATGCCCGCACTTTTAATTTCAAATTTAATTTCAAAGTGAACTATCCCTTTAAAACCTTTCAGGAGTAAATAAGGTACAAGCTGTTGTGTTTGGTGAACATTTTTCTGAGAGCGACTTCATTTCTTAAATATGGTCTTTTCAACAGAAAACACATGAGTGACTTTTGTCTCAGATGTCCACTGAACATTTTCACAAAGCGTTGTAGGAAAAAACAGGTGGTTTGGGTTCTCCAACTCCTTTTTTTATTTTCGTTGTTGGCAGAATTGGTTTTTTACATGTTTTCTTTTAGGATTGCCTGTTGTGTTCTTGAATTGATCTTTGCAGGATGTCCACTTTTTAAGCGTTCGTGATCGAGGCACGGTTCGCACCAACCAATCTTTCTTGAGAAGAACCGGGCTTTGCGTGCCTTTATTCGAAAGTAACACACTTACTCGTAATTACATATCATACTTAGTAAGTTTCACTGACATTTTCCACCCTGATATTTTCAGACGGTTCAAAAACTTATTTGATAACACTTTACTTAAAGCTCCAATATGTAGGAATTTTGTAATAAAATTTCCAAAAATAACTTGCACAGTGTGATATATTTCCTCCAGTTGTGTACTTACAATATCTCAAAAGTCTCCAAAGATTTTTTATTTCAGAGAAATTCCGATTTTAAATAACTGGCCGTCCCGGAAAAGAAATGTCGCGCCTCAGTGACGCAATATCCCTTTTTTCCGGTGTGGACCATGTGATAGGATATTCCACCACACGGGATTTTTTTTTTTTTTTTTTTTACAACAACTTTATTGAGGTTTTTTTTCTTATCACAATAAACAATAAAGACGTCTGACAAAGAATAAAAAAAGAATAAAATAAAAAATATGACCCACCACACCGGAATATCGCATTGTCAAATGCGGAAGTGGTGGTTAAAGCGTTATAGCCATAGACTGTATGGTTATAGCTGTTATGGATCACGAACTCTTTGGCGAGTATTGAAGTGCCAACAAAACGAAAGCGTCCATATTCGGATACACTCAGACTGTGTGACAAACGGAGGAATAAAACCCGGATAAATATCGGCCAGGCGTTTCGAGATGGAGAGGGCTGCGCGACAATCTTGGACTTGACCGAGACTCTGCTCTCGCGAGTGTATTGATAGACAGGTAAGACATGCAACTGTCAATAATAGCACTTATAAACAAAGTTATATTGCTCTTTGTACTTTGGTAAGGCTTTTTATCACGTGTGGTGACCGAGCTTATGACAGTACAATTAAAATACAATCGGATATGATGTTAAAAAAAATATATTTAGTCATTACTTGCAAATGTTCGTTCAAATTTACTTTTAGATATTGGTTTGAACACGTTAAACAACACGGCATTAACCATAAAAACGTAAAACTGCACAACATTAACCAAACAAATCATTTGACAAATAGCTGTATGTTGTAACGGGATAATATAGCATAACATTTCACGTTCCTTGCAGTTCATTAATTATGATGAAATAAAATAATACGATCAGACATACAGGTAATACAAAAACGAATAAATTACCTCATCCGTGATCATGATTCATTAATTCCATGTAGATACATCGCTAGATGGTGAAAACGCATTAAAAACGACATCTCCCATCGTCACCTCCTTCATAGCGTCATCAAGCTTCGCCTTTGTTATTGTTGAAACTGCGCCCTCTTGTGGTCAAATACCAAAGTCGCATACTGGAGCTTTAAAGTCTGTATAAAAGTATTTTTTAATGCATTAATTATTCCTTGTAATGCATGTTCTTATGAGCAACTTTAACCACAGTCAATCACAATATTATAATGCGTTTTAACTTTGGTTACAACTATTAATGAAAATATGCAGTGCGTCATAATGTACTTTATTAATACCTTTATAATGCATTATACATAAAGGCTGTAAGTAAAGTGTTACCAGTCATTGTGTTTTTTTTTTTTTTTTACTCCTCCGTCAAATAAGAAGAAAGTTAGTCTTTATAGCAGCATCCAGAGCTTTGTTTGGACATGCATTGAAATGATCATTTACATTCTATTGTGAATAGATGTTTACATGAGAAATATTAATACATGCCACTTTCTTTTTCAGATTTCTAGAAACCATAATATTGGCATCAGTGTAAGCATTACAATTAAGTAACACAAGTTACATAATAGCAACGCATTACTTTGTGAAATAAGTGAATGTGAACATAACATTCAGTATTCGCACAAAATGAATCGAAACAGTAACATGCAAACTTTAACAAATATACTTTATGTATTTAATCTCACTTTATTAACTGTAAATTTGCATTTCCTTCAGCCTGAGGCTTATTCCTTTCACTTAAGGTGTGAAAGGGCCTTGACATTTGCCTATTTTTATTGTTAAAAGTAAACAAGCAAAAATTAACACTAAAGCAACACATATTGTCCAATTTACTCAATCATATTATTAGCGATCAATGCAACAAAATTGTTTCTCTTCTGAACTTGAATTCTTTTCTTTCAATTAACTTGTAATTCTCTAAAATGTGCAATCTATTAGATCGAACTATTGAATGTGAATGTCAAGAACTCGAAAATGATTTTTGCTGAAACTGCAGTTCCCAGCATGCTTTGCTTGAGACTTTGCTTGAGGAGAGTAAATATGTTGATATTAAGTGTTATTTTTCTGTTTTTGAGCAAGATGAAATAGGGGAAGACTTGATAGTGTTTATCAGTGTTTAATGTTCAATTATGTTGGAATTTTTATGCGTTTAAGTTACTGTTACAGAGATGAGTGGAGCATTTGCTTAGGCTGTGCATGTGCTCAACGAGTAATGCTTAGAACTTAGCATGTTAATAGTGCTATTGCAATTAATATTTTGTTAGCTATTTAGTACAATCTTATTATTCAGTCATGTGACACAGCTAGAACCAGTTCAATTTACATTTGTAGCACAAGTGTAGGCCTAACATTTTTCTGCATGCAGTCAGTGGGCTGAGCCAGATTCAATCTAATAATGACCGGACATGCCAGTATAGTTGTGTAATAGAGTCCCGAAACTTAATTATCTCGGTTTAGAGCAGAGAAAGTACAAACATGAGGTAAAACAATGAACGATATGAGACCAATATGAGAGAAAACTAATGACACAAGGCTTAAACATGCAGAAGACCAAACCTTCCTGACTGTCCCACACTTAGCAATGAGAGCAAGCACAGGCTTTGATCTCTATCTTAGATGCTTCAGGAAATGAGCTACGTATTAAAATCCTACATGACACACGAGCCCAGCGCTAAGCACAGCACGCTGTAAAAACAAACACACAAATCCCCCGCGCGCGCGCACATACACACACACACACACACACACGGGAACATCTGAGCGCTCTGCACTCGACAGGAAATTAAAAACCTTTTAAAATTACCCGTAAACCATAGAGGCTCCGAAATGAGAAAATAATCACTGAAAAATCACAGCGTTTTAAAGTGGACCGGTGAAGAATATGACGACGGCTGTCAATCTCTCGCGCCAACTCGCGCAGCGTGCACGCGCACTCCGCTGTCCTTTCCAAAATTATTTGCAAATAAATGTCAGCACCTTTGCAAATCAAGGTCAATCATTCAAACACGGGGGGTAATCATTTTAATTAAAAGAGACTATTAAGAAAGACCATAATTAAGGACCCTTCAATAGGCCTATCACATTGTGTTTCGTGTGATTATGCAGCTGTGTAGTAGGCTACAAGCTTATTAATGACTAGTGCACTTGGAATAATTAAGTCTAGTCTTATTAAAATTATTTAGTCTATCTACTCTGTGTGAAACTAGTAATGTGTCTACTTGAAACGCTCTGTGGGTGATATGGGCTACATCATGTTCAGAATATTAATGATTCATTAATTATCACCGTTTAAAATGCATTCAATGAATAATTCACACACATGGCAGCGAGCAACCCCATCTGATGTTGTTATTTCTGAAAAGAGAATAGGCAACAACTAAAGATATTGGACTGGTTGTACAGGTCATTTATAAGAGTAACAACGCCACCTAGTGGTCAGTAAGTCTGGAGGGGGGTATTTTTCTTTTAAAACACCCTATCACATGCATAGTTTTGAACACACACTGAGTTGTGTTTTATTAATTGATTTAATAGTAGTTGAAGAACAAAATGGAGATGCAATTATCAAAACCAGTGACAACTGCAAACTAATGCTGTAGACTTTTAATTAACGTGCCAAGGTGAATAGTGGATGGGCCTATGAAGCATCTCAAGCTTTTTTTAATGCTATATTTAATTTATTTGAGGAAAATTGCATTCATATTTGTTATATGATGCATTGACATTCATAAATTTTACTGTAATTGTGACATAATCATCATTTTAGGGACCAGTGTAGGCCTATGTGAAGAATTATTTTTTAGACAATTTATCATTTATTTTAGACAATTTTGCAAGTCTGCAAAACATTGTCTGCATGGTTTGAAATTAACTTTTTCACACACCAGCCAATTTAACTAACTTTTTAAGTTAGGCGTACCAACTGTTCAGACTTCTACCAAAACAGAAATATCAGAAAATAATTTAGCTTTATTAGAAATTCGTGATTCACAGCTGTACTTTGCGATTTTAATCCCGTCCGAATCTGCCAAGTCTGTGTTTTTCCTCACACAACCTCTGTAAAAATTCCAGGGCAAATTACCTGGTGTTTTCTGGGAAACTCTGAGAAATGCCAGTGTCTGTGATTGCTGATGTTCAATTATCCTAACGCTTCTCCTCGTGTGTTTTTGACCTACCTGAGCTACCGTGTGCGCACCAATCTTCGGCATGCTTTCTTTTCATTTAAAAATAACATATAGCCTACAATTAGCTAATAAATATTGCCAAAATCCCGGAAAGTAAGATTGATACTTGTTTAGATGAAGTTTACTTAAAGGTGCAGTCTGTAAGAATGAAAGCTAGTGGTCGGAATAGGTACTGCAGTCCAACGTCGCCTCGCATCGGGGGAGAAGCTGCACTTGAGCACGCCGAGAGAACTACAGCCGACTGTCAGCTAGAATGCGTGTTCTGCGCCTGTGTGTAAATGAGACAACTGTCTATAACAAATTACAAATACTCACGTTACTGTAATTAAGTCTTTTTTTTTTTTTTTTTTTTTTGAAAATGTACTTTTTTGAGTAGTTTAAAAATTGTGTAATTTTACTTTTTCTTGAACTACCACATTCAACTGAGTTTCTTGTTAGTTAAAAGTAGTAATGTTAATAGAGTGTTGCGCATTTGTTAGTTCTTCATTAATGAAGGAACAGTTTTCTAAAGTGGGTTACACTTTATTACAGTGTAATTATATATTTAAGTACTGAGTAATATTAAGCAACTACATGTACTTACTATAGGGTTAGGGATTAAGATTTGGTTGAGGGTTAGTTGTATGTAGTTATGCAGAATTTACTGTTATTACTATGGTAAGTACATGTAGCATATGTAACAAGGACACTGTAAAATAAAGTGTTACCTATTGTTAAATTTCAATGCACGTCAGCCTGATATTACTCTGAGCTTTAGGTTATAGACAAACACACTGTATAGACCCAGTGGCTGATGATCCTGGCTGCATTGAGTATTTATAGCTGTACCCGAGTCTGTCCTGGTGTCGTGTCCCGCAGGACTGTGTGTGCAATGAGCTCCTGGATCTGTTACAGACAAGGGAACTAAATATAGTCCGAGTCGGACAACAACATGTAAATCTCACAGACATCGGCTCACTCTG
Organism: Scardinius erythrophthalmus; assembly: GCF_964197995.2. Classification (NCBI taxonomy): domain Eukaryota; kingdom Metazoa; phylum Chordata; class Actinopteri; order Cypriniformes; family Leuciscidae; genus Scardinius; species Scardinius erythrophthalmus. The sequence continues at coordinate 34,754,133 of NC_138240.1, forward strand.
GAGAATCTCCTGTTGTGATTGTCCTTCGGTCAGCTGTTAACTAATCCGAACCGTTTAGTTACGGCATGATTCAACAAGGGTGAGTCGCTGGGCCTTCGCTGCAGTGTGTGTGAATGTCAGGTTTCCTTTCATTGATGATCGGAGCAGTAATGCAACAATCTGGACGTTTAAATGAAAGGCTTCTGCTGATGGTTTTGCTAGGTTAAGATGTTTCATTTCTTTGAATGTTTCGCCTGCTTATAGAGAGGTCAAATGCAACAATGGTTTCAACAATCAATCAATTTTTTTTAATCTAGTTTAAAATACACTTGCCAAGTTCTTAGAAATGTACTCTTTCTTTTCATGTTGGCTTTGAAAATGACTTTGAAAAGATCAAACTTTAATGACTGTAAAATAGTTTAAAGTAAAAAGTAAAAAATAATTATTTAAGAATTATTGAAGAAGTCTTCAAATTCTTGAAAAATATTTTTTTACACCTACAATCGCACAATTCTTCTGGCAGGATCATTTTATATAGCAAAATATCTGATGTGTACAGGTCGCTCTCACTCACCATTATTTGTTTGGTCTGAAACGTGAGTACTCTCATGTTTAGCCGCAGGACAGCAAATGTGAGTAAATTCTGTCATCTTGGCAGGACTGTGATATGAAGAGTGTGCAAAGTAACATATTTTAGCAGCTTTGTGAAAGTGAATAGCACATAACAGGCACAATACAGGTATAAACATGAATGTCTATCAACACTAATGTTTTAAACAAATATTCATTTTTTTAACTCTACATTTGTGCAGCAAAATTAACTTCAAAGAAGGTCTACATTTATTATTTTCATTCATGGAGATAACATGGAAAATGTGCCATGCTTTAGTGGAGGATTTCTGTCACCTGGTGGAAAACAAACACTTTTAACATGAAAATGACATGAAATTACCACTATAACCAGTAGATGGCAGCAGAGGACCACTCATGAGCACAAATGACATTTCCACTCCCTTTCATAGTTCTTTTCGCGTGTTTTGCTTTTGGATTTATTATAAAATTAATATTATGCCAATTTTTTAGCAATTTTGTAAAGTATAGCATGAGTAGGTAGTCACAAAGTTTCAAGCCATTTAGATCATAAATCATAATAAACCCAGATTTTAAAGTGGATGGGAAGCCGCATCATATTATGTAAACTGCATTTATGACAAAGAAATTATGTTTTATTAACGTAGTTCGGGAGGAACACATCAAAATAAGCTACTCTTTTGCCACCTGCTATCTACACTCACTAATCAACAAATACTCTAGTATCATCAGCTGTCTACACTCACTAATCAACAAATACTCTAGTATCATCAGATGTCTACACTCATTAATCAACAAATACTCTAGTATCATCAGCTGTCTACACTCACTAATCAACAAATACTCTAGTATCATCAGCTGTCTACACTCACTGATTAAAACAAATACTCTAGTATCATCAGCTGTCTACACTCACTAATCAACAAATACTCTAGTATCATCAGCTGTCTACACTCACTAATCAACAAATACTCTAGTATCATCAGCTGTCTACACTCACTAATCAACAAATACTCTAGTATCATCAGCTGTCTACACTCACTAATCAACAAATACTCTAGTATCATCAGCTGTCTACACTCACTAATCAACAAATACTCTAGTATCATCAGCTGTCTACACTCACTAATCAACAAATACTCTAGTATCATCAGCTGTCTACACTCACTAATCAACAAATACTCTAGTATCATCAGCTGTCTACACTCACTAATCAACAAATACTCTAGTATCATCAGCTGTCTACACTCACTAATCAACAAATACTCTAGTATCATCAGCTGTCTACACTCACTAATCAACAAATACTCTAGTATCATCAGCTGTCTACACTCACTAATCAACAAATACTCTAGTATCATCAGCTGCCTACACTCACTAATCAACAAATACTCTAGTATCATCAGCTGTCTTCACTCACTAATCAACAAATACTCTAGTATCATCAGCTGCCTACACTCACTAATCAACAAATACTCTAGTATCCTCAGCTGTCTACACTCACTAATCAACAAATACTCTAGTATCATCAGCTGTCTACACTCACTAATCAACAAATACTCTAGTATCATCAGCTGTCTACACTCACTAATCAACAAATACTCTAGTATCATCAGCTGTCTTCACTCACTAATCAACAAATACTCTAGTATCATCAGCTGTCTACACTCACTAATCAACAAATACTCTAGTATCATCAGCTGTCTACAATCAGTAATCAACAAATACTCTAGTATCATCAGCTGTCTACACTCACTAATCAACAAATACTCTAGTATCATCAGCTGTCTACACTCACTAATCAACAAATACTCTAGTATCATCAGCTGTCTACACTCACTAATCAACAAATACTCTAGTATCATCAGCTGTCTACACTCACTAATCAACAAATACTCTAGTATCATCAGCTGTCTACACTCACTAATCAACAAATACTCTAGTATCATCAGCTGTCTACACTCACTAATCAACAAATACTCTAGTATCATCAGCTGCCTACACTCACTAATCAACAAATACTCTAGTATCATCAGCTGTCTACACTCACTAATCAACAAATACTCTAGTATCATCAGCTGCCTACACTCACTAATCAACAAATACTCTAGTATCATCAGCTGTCTTCACTCACTAATCAACAAATACTCTAGTATCATCAGCTGTCTACACTCACTAATCAACAAATACTCTAGTATCATCAGCTGCCTACACTCACTAATCAACAAATACTCTAGTATCATCAGCTGTCTACACTCACTAATCAACAAATACTCTAGTATCATCAGCTGTCTTCACTCACTAATCAACAAATACTCTAGTATCATCAGCTGTCTACTCTCACTAATCAACAAATACTCTAGTATCATCAGCTGTCTACACTCACTAATCAACAAATACTCTAGTATCATCAGCTGTCTACACTCACTAATCAACAAATACTCTAGTATCATCAGCTGTCTACACTCACTAATCAACAAATACTCTAGTATCATCAGCTGTCTACAATCAGTAATCAACAAATACTCTAGTATCATCAGCTGTCTACTCTCACTAATCAACAAATACTCTAGTATCATCAGCTGTCTTCACTCACTAATCAACAAATACTCTAGTATCATCAGCTGTCTACACTCACTAATCAACAAATACTCTAGTATCATCAGCTGTCTACAATCACTAATCAACAAATACTCTAGTATCATCAGCTGTCTACTCTCACTAATCAACAAATACTCTAGAATCATCAGCTGTCTACACTCACTAATCAACAAATACTCTAGTATCATCAGCTGTCTACACTCACTAATCAACAAATACTCTAGTATCATCAGCTGCCTACACTCACTAATCAACAAATACTCTAGTATCATCAGCTGTCTACACTCACTAATCAACAAATACTCTAGTATCATCAGCTGTCTACACTCACTGATTAAAACAAATACTCTAGTATCATCAGCTGTCTACACTCACTAATCAACAAATACTCTAGTATCATCAGCTGTCTACACTCACTAATCAACAAATACTCTAGTATCATCAGCTGTCTACACTCACTAATCAACAAATACTCTAGTATCATCAGCTGTCTACACTCACTAATCAACAAATACTCTAGTATCATCAGCTGTCTACACTCACTAATCAACAAATACTCTAGTATCATCAGCTGTCTACACTCACTAATCAACAAATACTCTAGTATCATCAGCTGTCTACACTCACTAATCAACAAATACTCTAGTATCATCAGCTGCCTACACTCACTAATCAACAAATACTCTAGTATCATGAGCTGTCTACACTCACTAATCAACAAATACTCTAGTATCATCAGCTGCCTACACTCACTAATCAACAAATACTCTAGTATCATCAGCTGTCTTCACTCACTAATCAACAAATACTCTAGTATCATCAGCTGTCTACACTCACTAATCAACAAATACTCTAGTATCATCAGCTGCCTACACTCACTAATCAACAAATACTCTAGTATCATCAGCTGTCTACACTCACTAATCAACAAATACTCTAGTATCATCAGCTGTCTTCACTCACTAATCAACAAATACTCTAGTATCATCAGCTGTCTACTCTCACTAATCAACAAATACTCTAGTATCATCAGCTGTCTACACTCACTAATCAACAAATACTCTAGTATCATCAGCTGTCTACACTCACTAATCAACAAATACTCTAGTATCATCAGCTGTCTACACTCACTAATCAACAAATACTCTAGTATCATCAGCTGTCTACAATCAGTAATCAACAAATACTCTAGTATCATCAGCTGTCTACTCTCACTAATCAACAAATACTCTAGTATCATCAGCTGTCTTCACTCACTAATCAACAAATACTCTAGTATCATCAGCTGTCTACACTCACTAATCAACAAATACTCTAGTATCATCAGCTGTCTACAATCACTAATCAACAAATACTCTAGTATCATCAGCTGTCTACTCTCACTAATCAACAAATACTCTAGAATCATCAGCTGTCTACACTCACTAATCAACAAATACTCTAGTATCATCAGCTGTCTACACTCACTAATCAACAAATACTCTAGTATCATCAGCTGCCTACACTCACTAATCAACAAATACTCTAGTATCATCAGCTGTCTACACTCACTAATCAACAAATACTCTAGTATCATCAGCTGCCTACACTCACTAATCAACAAATACTCTAGTATCATCAGCTGTCTTCACTCACTAATCAACAAATACTCTAGTATCATCAGCTGTCTACACTCACTAATCAACAAATACTCTAGTATCATCAGCTGCCTACACTCACTAATCAACAAATACTCTAGTATCATCAGCTGTCTACACTCACTAATCAACAAATACTCTAGTATCATCAGCTGTCTTCACTCACTAATCAACAAATACTCTAGTATCATCAGCTGTCTACTCTCACTAATCAACAAATACTCTAGTATCATCAGCTGTCTACAATCAGTAATCAACAAATACTCTAGTATCATCAGCTGTCTACACTCACTAATCAACAAATACTCTAGTATCATCAGCTGTCTACACTCACTAATCAACAAATACTCTAGTATCATCAGCTGTCTACACTCACTAATCAACAAATACTCTAGTATCATCAGCTGTCTACAATCAGTAATCAACAAATACTCTAGTATCATCAGCTGTCTACTCTCACTAATCAACAAATACTCTAGTATCATCAGCTGTCTTCACTCACTAATCAACAAATACTCTAGTATCATCAGCTGTCTACACTCACTAATCAACAAATACTCTAGTATCATCAGCTGTCTACAATCACTAATCAACAAATACTCTAGTATCATCAGCTGTCTACTCTCACTAATCAACAAATACTCTAGTATCATCAGCTGTCTACACTCACTAATCAACAAATACTCTAGTATCATCAGCTGTCTTCACTCACTAATCAACAAATACTCTAGTATCATCAGCTGTCTACAATCACTAATCAACAAATACTCTAGTATCATCAGCTGTCTACTCTCACTAATCAACAAATACTCTAGTATCATCAGCTGTCTACACTCACTAATCAACAAATACTCTAGTATCATCAGCTGTCTACACTCACTAATCAACAAATACTCTAGTATCATCAGCTGTCTACACTCACTAATCAACAAATACTCTAGTATCATCAGCTGTCTACACTCACAAATCAACAAATACTCTAGTATCATCAGCTGTCTACACTCACTAATCAACAAATACTCTAGTATCATCAGCTGTCTACACTCACTAATCAACAAATACTCTAGTATCATCAGCTGTCTACAATCAGTAATCAACAAATACTCTAGTATCATCAGCTGCCTACACTCACTAATCAACAAATACTCTAGTATCATCAGCTGTCTACACTCACTAATCAACAAATACTCTAGTATCATCAGCTGTCTACACTCACTAATCAACAAATACTCTAGTATCATCAGCTGTCTACACTCACTAATCAACAAATACTCTAGTATCATCAGCTGTCTACACTCACTAATCAACAAATACTCTAGTATCATCAGCTGCCTACACTCACTAATCAACAAATACTCTAGTATCATCAGCTGTCTACACTCACTAATCAACAAATACTCTAGTATCATCAGCTGTCTTCACTCACTAATCAACAAATACTCTAGTATCATCAGCTGTCTACTCTCACTAATCAACAAATACTCTAGTATCATCAGCTGTCTACACTCACTAATCAACAAATACTCTAGTATCATCAGCTGTCTACACTCACTAATCAACAAATACTCTAGTATCATCAGCTGTCTACACTCACTAATCAACAAATACTCTAGTATCATCAGCTGTCTACAATCAGTAATCAACAAATACTCTAGTATCATCAGCTGTCTACTCTCACTAATCAACAAATACTCTAGTATCATCAGCTGTCTTCACTCACTAATCAACAAATACTCTAGTATCATCAGCTGTCTACACTCACTAATCAACAAATACTCTAGTATCATCAGCTGTCTACAATCACTAATCAACAAATACTCTAGTATCATCAGCTGTCTACTCTCACTAATCAACAAATACTCTAGAATCATCAGCTGTCTACACTCACTAATCAACAAATACTCTAGTATCATCAGCTGTCTACACTCACTAATCAACAAATACTCTAGTATCATCAGCTGCCTACACTCACTAATCAACAAATACTCTAGTATCATCAGCTGTCTACACTCACTAATCAACAAATACTCTAGTATCATCAGCTGCCTACACTCACTAATCAACAAATACTCTAGTATCATCAGCTGTCTTCACTCACTAATCAACAAATACTCTAGTATCATCAGCTGTCTACACTCACTAATCAACAAATACTCTAGTATCATCAGCTGCCTACACTCACTAATCAACAAATACTCTAGTATCATCAGCTGTCTACACTCACTAATCAACAAATACTCTAGTATCATCAGCTGTCTTCACTCACTAATCAACAAATACTCTAGTATCATCAGCTGTCTACTCTCACTAATCAACAAATACTCTAGTATCATCAGCTGTCTACAATCAGTAATCAACAAATACTCTAGTATCATCAGCTGTCTACACTCACTAATCAACAAATACTCTAGTATCATCAGCTGTCTACACTCACTAATCAACAAATACTCTAGTATCATCAGCTGTCTACACTCACTAATCAACAAATACTCTAGTATCATCAGCTGTCTACAATCAGTAATCAACAAATACTCTAGTATCATCAGCTGTCTACTCTCACTAATCAACAAATACTCTAGTATCATCAGCTGTCTTCACTCACTAATCAACAAATACTCTAGTATCATCAGCTGTCTACACTCACTAATCAACAAATACTCTAGTATCATCAGCTGTCTACAATCACTAATCAACAAATACTCTAGTATCATCAGCTGTCTACTCTCACTAATCAACAAATACTCTAGTATCATCAGCTGTCTACACTCACTAATCAACAAATACTCTAGTATCATCAGCTGTCTTCACTCACTAATCAACAAATACTCTAGTATCATCAGCTGTCTACAATCACTAATCAACAAATACTCTAGTATCATCAGCTGTCTACTCTCACTAATCAACAAATACTCTAGTATCATCAGCTGTCTACACTCACTAATCAACAAATACTCTAGTATCATCAGCTGTCTACACTCACTAATCAACAAATACTCTAGTATCATCAGCTGTCTACACTCACTAATCAACAAATACTCTAGTATCATCAGCTGTCTACACTCACAAATCAACAAATACTCTAGTATCATCAGCTGTCTACACTCACTAATCAACAAATACTCTAGTATCATCAGCTGTCTACACTCACTAATCAACAAATACTCTAGTATCATCAGCTGTCTACAATCAGTAATCAACAAATACTCTAGTATCATCAGCTGCCTACACTCACTAATCAACAAATACTCTAGTATCATCAGCTGTCTACACTCACTAATCAACAAATACTCTAGTATCATCCAGTGTTGGGTAAGTTACTTTAAAAAAGTAATTAGTTATAGTTACTAGTTACTTCTCACAAAAAGTAACTGCGTTAGTAACTGAATTACATCATTACAAAAGTAACTAATTACCAGGGAAAGTAACTATTGCGTTACTTTAAAAAAAAAAAAAAAAAAAAAAAGTTTAAATATGTGAAATAACTTGGATACCCCCAATATTAAATATGTTAAATGAATTAAATGGACACTAAATAGAACATCTTATTATTCTAAAACATTGTACACTAATCTACACTAGTTTAATGTTGCTGTGGGACAATGTGAGAGACACCTATTAACTTAAATATTAAAATATTATCACTACTATAATGGAACAACAAAACACAATCAATAGAACATTTAATATTTATTGCACAGACCATAACTGGCCAAGAATAAAGGCTAAAAATAAATCATGCTTCTTAAGAAATGTACCAAAAATAAATAAATAGTAATAAAAAAATATACATACACTAGTGCATATAATTAAAATGATAAAACTCACACACCTTTACAACTGGTAGACATTCTGTATAGCCTACTTGAAGTATTTTCTTCCTCACAATAGTAAGTTTAACAAAAAGTGCTCTCAATATAATACTGAACAATGTACCAACATAAATAATAATAATAAAATATAACCTTTTGGGGGTTTATTTTTATAACCTACAGAGAACGTCATCATCAGAGGTTATTTTAGCCAAATTCTAGTCATGTTTGCCGCACGTGTGTTTGAACGTTCGAATGTGTTTGAATGTTTGAACGTTCCCTGCAGGTTATTTTGGAGTTTGTTATAAACTAATCAAAACATTGCATATGATGTATGCTACAGAGATTATTCTAATGCTGAAATGTGTAATTTATTTATAAATAAAGTATTTATGCTCGGACACATTCGGTCTCTGTCGTGCACTATCTAGCGCGTTCTCGGACACACTTGGTCTCTTTCGCGCACTATCGAGTGCGCTCGCGGCATTCGCCTCGCTTATGTCCAGTCCGGCGCATCATAAACACACACACCAGAGAAAAAACTTTGCAGCTCATATGGTTGAGAGAGAGCCTACTCGGATGAAAACCGCTTCAGTGATCTCAATTATAGTAACGCCGCATTTTTATTGACAGTAACGGTAACGGCGTTGTAACGGAGGAAATAGTAATTAGTTTGATTACTCGTTACTGAAAAAAATAACGCCGTTAGTAACGCCGTTTATTTATAACGCCGTTATTCCCATCACTGGTATCATCAGCTGTCTACTCTCACTAATCAACAAATACTCTAGTATCATCAGCTGTCTACACTCACTAATCAACAAATACTCTAGTATCATCAGCTGTCTACAATCACTAATCAACAAATACTCTAGTATCATCAGCTGTCTACTCTCACTAATCAACAAATACTCTAGTATCATCAGCTGTCTACACTCACTAATCAACAAATACTCTAGTATCATCAGCTGTCTACTCTCACTAATCAACAAATACTCTAGTATCATCAGCTGTCTACAATCACTAATCAACAAATACTCTAGTATCATCAGCTGTCTTCATTCACTAATCAACAAATACTCTAGTATCATCAGCTGTCTTCATTCACTAATCAACAAATACTCTAGTATCATCAGCTGTCTACTCTCACTAATCAACAAATACTCTAGTATCATCAGCTGTCTACACTCACTAATCAACAAATACTCTAGTATCATCAGCTGTCTTCATTCACTAATCAACAAATACTCTAGTATCATCAGCTGTCTACACTCACTAATCAACAAATACTCTAGTATAATCAGCTGTCTACACTCACTAATCAACAAATACTCTAGTATCATCAGCTGTCTACACTCACTAATCAACAAATACTCTAGTATCATCAGCTGTCTACACTCACTAATCAACAAATACTCTAGTATCATCAGCTGTCTACACTCACTAATCAACAAATACTCTAGTATCATCAGCTGTCTACACTCACTAATCAACAAATACTCTAGTATCATCAGCTGTCTTCACTCACTAATCAACAAATACTCTAGTATCATCAGCTGTCTACACTCACTAATCAACAAATACTCTAGTATCATCAGCTGTCTACACTCACTAATCAACAAATACTCTAGTATCATCAGCTGTCTACACTCACTAATCAACAAATACTCTAGTATCATCAGCTGTCTACAATCAGTAATCAACAAATACTCTAGTATCATCAGCTGTCTACACTCACTAATCAACAAATACTCTAGTATCATCAGCTGTCTACACTCACTAATCAACAAATACTCTTGTATCATCAGCTGTCTACACTCACTAATCAACAAATACTCTAGTATCATCAGCTGTCTACACTCACTAATCAACAAATACTCTAGTATCATCAGCTGTCTACAATCAGTAATCAACAAATACTCTAGTATCATCAGCTGTCTACAATCACTAATCAACAAATACTCTAGTATCATCAGCTGTCTACACTCACTAATCAACAAATACTCTAGTATCATCAGCTGTCTACACTCACTAATCAACAAATACTCTAGTATCATCAGCTGTCTACAATCACTAATCAACAAATACTCTAGTATCATCAGCTGTCTACAATCAGTAATCAACAAATACTCTAGTATCATCAGCTGTCTTCACTCACTAATCAACAAATACTCTAGTATCATCAGCTGTCTACACTCACTAATCAACAAATACTCTAGTATCATCAGCTGTCTACACTCACTAATCAACAAATACTCTAGTATCATCAGCTGTCTACACTCACTAATCAACAAATACTCTAGTATCATCAGCTGCCTACACTCACTAATCAACAAATACTCTAGTATCATCAGCTGTCTTCACTCACTAATCAACAAATACTCTAGTATCATCAGCTGTCTACACTCACTAATCAACAAATACTCTAGTATCATCAGCTGCCTACACTCACTAATCAACAAATACTCTAGTATCATCAGCTGTCTACACTCACTAATCAACAAATACTCTAGTATCATCAGCTGTCTTCACTCACTAATCAACAAATACTCTAGTATCATCAGCTGTCTACTCTCACTAATCAACAAATACTCTAGTATCATCAGCTGTCTACAATCAGTAATCAACAAATACTCTAGTATCATCAGCTGTCTACACTCACTAATCAACAAATACTCTAGTATCATCAGCTGTCTACACTCACTAATCAACAAATACTCTAGTATCATCAGCTGTCTACACTCACTAATCAACAAATACTCTAGTATCATCAGCTGTCTACAATCAGTAATCAACAAATACTCTAGTATCATCAGCTGTCTACTCTCACTAATCAACAAATACTCTAGTATCATCAGCTGTCTTCACTCACTAATCAACAAATACTCTAGTATCATCAGCTGTCTACACTCACTAATCAACAAATACTCTAGTATCATCAGCTGTCTACAATCACTAATCAACAAATACTCTAGTATCATCAGCTGTCTACTCTCACTAATCAACAAATACTCTAGTATCATCAGCTGTCTACACTCACTAATCAACAAATACTCTAGTATCATCAGCTGTCTTCACTCACTAATCAACAAATACTCTAGTATCATCAGCTGTCTACAATCACTAATCAACAAATACTCTAGTATCATCAGCTGTCTACTCTCACTAATCAACAAATACTCTAGTATCATCAGCTGTCTACACTCACTAATCAACAAATACTCTAGTATCATCAGCTGTCTACACTCACTAATCAACAAATACTCTAGTATCATCAGCTGTCTACACTCACTAATCAACAAATACTCTAGTATCATCAGCTGTCTACACTCACAAATCAACAAATACTCTAGTATCATCAGCTGTCTACACTCACTAATCAACAAATACTCTAGTATCATCAGCTGTCTACACTCACTAATCAACAAATACTCTAGTATCATCAGCTGTCTACAATCAGTAATCAACAAATACTCTAGTATCATCAGCTGCCTACACTCACTAATCAACAAATACTCTAGTATCATCAGCTGTCTACACTCACTAATCAACAAATACTCTAGTATCATCAGCTGTCTACACTCACTAATCAACAAATACTCTAGTATCATCAGCTGTCTACACTCACTAATCAACAAATACTCTAGTATCATCAGCTGTCTACACTCACTAATCAACAAATACTCTAGTATCATCAGCTGCCTACACTCACTAATCAACAAATACTCTAGTATCATCAGCTGTCTACACTCACTAATCAACAAATACTCTAGTATCATCAGCTGTCTTCACTCACTAATCAACAAATACTCTAGTATCATCAGCTGTCTACTCTCACTAATCAACAAATACTCTAGTATCATCAGCTGTCTACACTCACTAATCAACAAATACTCTAGTATCATCAGCTGTCTACACTCACTAATCAACAAATACTCTAGTATCATCAGCTGTCTACACTCACTAATCAACAAATACTCTAGTATCATCAGCTGTCTACAATCAGTAATCAACAAATACTCTAGTATCATCAGCTGTCTACTCTCACTAATCAACAAATACTCTAGTATCATCAGCTGTCTTCACTCACTAATCAACAAATACTCTAGTATCATCAGCTGTCTACACTCACTAATCAACAAATACTCTAGTATCATCAGCTGTCTACAATCACTAATCAACAAATACTCTAGTATCATCAGCTGTCTACTCTCACTAATCAACAAATACTCTAGAATCATCAGCTGTCTACACTCACTAATCAACAAATACTCTAGTATCATCAGCTGTCTACACTCACTAATCAACAAATACTCTAGTATCATCAGCTGCCTACACTCACTAATCAACAAATACTCTAGTATCATCAGCTGTCTACACTCACTAATCAACAAATACTCTAGTATCATCAGCTGCCTACACTCACTAATCAACAAATACTCTAGTATCATCAGCTGTCTTCACTCACTAATCAACAAATACTCTAGTATCATCAGCTGTCTACACTCACTAATCAACAAATACTCTAGTATCATCAGCTGCCTACACTCACTAATCAACAAATACTCTAGTATCATCAGCTGTCTACACTCACTAATCAACAAATACTCTAGTATCATCAGCTGTCTTCACTCACTAATCAACAAATACTCTAGTATCATCAGCTGTCTACTCTCACTAATCAACAAATACTCTAGTATCATCAGCTGTCTACAATCAGTAATCAACAAATACTCTAGTATCATCAGCTGTCTACACTCACTAATCAACAAATACTCTAGTATCATCAGCTGTCTACACTCACTAATCAACAAATACTCTAGTATCATCAGCTGTCTACACTCACTAATCAACAAATACTCTAGTATCATCAGCTGTCTACAATCAGTAATCAACAAATACTCTAGTATCATCAGCTGTCTACTCTCACTAATCAACAAATACTCTAGTATCATCAGCTGTCTTCACTCACTAATCAACAAATACTCTAGTATCATCAGCTGTCTACACTCACTAATCAACAAATACTCTAGTATCATCAGCTGTCTACAATCACTAATCAACAAATACTCTAGTATCATCAGCTGTCTACTCTCACTAATCAACAAATACTCTAGTATCATCAGCTGTCTACACTCACTAATCAACAAATACTCTAGTATCATCAGCTGTCTTCACTCACTAATCAACAAATACTCTAGTATCATCAGCTGTCTACAATCACTAATCAACAAATACTCTAGTATCATCAGCTGTCTACTCTCACTAATCAACAAATACTCTAGTATCATCAGCTGTCTACACTCACTAATCAACAAATACTCTAGTATCATCAGCTGTCTACACTCACTAATCAACAAATACTCTAGTATCATCAGCTGTCTACACTCACTAATCAACAAATACTCTAGTATCATCAGCTGTCTACACTCACAAATCAACAAATACTCTAGTATCATCAGCTGTCTACACTCACTAATCAACAAATACTCTAGTATCATCAGCTGTCTACACTCACTAATCAACAAATACTCTAGTATCATCAGCTGTCTACAATCAGTAATCAACAAATACTCTAGTATCATCAGCTGCCTACACTCACTAATCAACAAATACTCTAGTATCATCAGCTGTCTACACTCACTAATCAACAAATACTCTAGTATCATCCAGTGTTGGGTAAGTTACTTTAAAAAAGTAATTAGTTATAGTTACTAGTTACTTCTCACAAAAAGTAACTGCGTTAGTAACTGAATTACATCATTACAAAAGTAACTAATTACCAGGGAAAGTAACTATTGCGTTACTTTAAAAAAAAAAAAAAAAAAAAAAGTTTAAATATGTGAAATAACTTGGATACCCCCAATATTAAATATGTTAAATGAATTAAATGGACACTAAATAGAACATCTTATTATTCTAAAACATTGTACACTAATCTACACTAGTTTAATGTTGCTGTGGGACAATGTGAGAGACACCTATTAACTTAAATATTAAAATATTATCACTACTATAATGGAACAACAAAACACAATCAATAGAACATTTAATATTTATTGCACAGACCATAACTGGCCAAGAATAAAGGCTAAAAATAAATCATGCTTCTTAAGAAATGTACCAAAAATAAATAAATAGTAATAAAAAAATATACATACACTAGTGCATATAATTAAAATGATAAAACTCACACACCTTTACAACTGGTAGACATTCTGTATAGCCTACTTGAAGTATTTTCTTCCTCACAATAGTAAGTTTAACAAAAAGTGCTCTCAATATAATACTGAACAATGTACCAACATAAATAATAATAATAAAATATAACCTTTTGGGGGTTTATTTTTATAACCTACAGAGAACGTCATCATCAGAGGTTATTTTAGCCAAATTCTAGTCATGTTTGCCGCACGTGTGTTTGAACGTTCGAATGTGTTTGAATGTTTGAACGTTCCCTGCAGGTTATTTTGGAGTTTGTTATAAACTAATCAAAACATTGCATATGATGTATGCTACAGAGATTATTCTAATGCTGAAATGTGTAATTTATTTATAAATAAAGTATTTATGCTCGGACACATTCGGTCTCTGTCGTGCACTATCTAGCGCGTTCTCGGACACACTTGGTCTCTTTCGCGCACTATCGAGTGCGCTCGCGGCATTCGCCTCGCTTATGTCCAGTCCGGCGCATCATAAACACACACACCAGAGAAAAAACTTTGCAGCTCATATGGTTGAGAGAGAGCCTACTCGGATGAAAACCGCTTCAGTGATCTCAATTATAGTAACGCCGCATTTTTATTGACAGTAACGGTAACGGCGTTGTAACGGAGGAAATAGTAATTAGTTTGATTACTCGTTACTGAAAAAAATAACGCCGTTAGTAACGCCGTTTATTTATAACGCCGTTATTCCCATCACTGGTATCATCAGCTGTCTACTCTCACTAATCAACAAATACTCTAGTATCATCAGCTGTCTACACTCACTAATCAACAAATACTCTAGTATCATCAGCTGTCTACAATCACTAATCAACAAATACTCTAGTATCATCAGCTGTCTACTCTCACTAATCAACAAATACTCTAGTATCATCAGCTGTCTACACTCACTAATCAACAAATACTCTAGTATCATCAGCTGTCTACTCTCACTAATCAACAAATACTCTAGTATCATCAGCTGTCTACAATCACTAATCAACAAATACTCTAGTATCATCAGCTGTCTTCATTCACTAATCAACAAATACTCTAGTATCATCAGCTGTCTTCATTCACTAATCAACAAATACTCTAGTATCATCAGCTGTCTACTCTCACTAATCAACAAATACTCTAGTATCATCAGCTGTCTACACTCACTAATCAACAAATACTCTAGTATCATCAGCTGTCTTCATTCACTAATCAACAAATACTCTAGTATCATCAGCTGTCTACACTCACTAATCAACAAATACTCTAGTATAATCAGCTGTCTACACTCACTAATCAACAAATACTCTAGTATCATCAGCTGTCTACACTCACTAATCAACAAATACTCTAGTATCATCAGCTGTCTACACTCACTAATCAACAAATACTCTAGTATCATCAGCTGTCTACACTCACTAATCAACAAATACTCTAGTATCATCAGCTGTCTACACTCACTAATCAACAAATACTCTAGTATCATCAGCTGTCTTCACTCACTAATCAACAAATACTCTAGTATCATCAGCTGTCTACACTCACTAATCAACAAATACTCTAGTATCATCAGCTGTCTACACTCACTAATCAACAAATACTCTAGTATCATCAGCTGTCTACACTCACTAATCAACAAATACTCTAGTATCATCAGCTGTCTACAATCAGTAATCAACAAATACTCTAGTATCATCAGCTGTCTACACTCACTAATCAACAAATACTCTAGTATCATCAGCTGTCTACACTCACTAATCAACAAATACTCTAGTATCATCAGCTGTCTACACTCACTAATCAACAAATACTCTAGTATCATCAGCTGTCTACACTCACTAATCAACAAATACTCTAGTATCATCAGCTGTCTACAATCAGTAATCAACAAATACTCTAGTATCATCAGCTGTCTACAATCACTAATCAACAAATACTCTAGTATCATCAGCTGTCTACACTCACTAATCAACAAATACTCTAGTATCATCAGCTGTCTACACTCACTAATCAACAAATACTCTAGTATCATCAGCTGTCTACAATCACTAATCAACAAATACTCTAGTATCATCAGCTGTCTACAATCAGTAATCAACAAATACTCTAGTATCATCAGCTGTCTTCACTCACTAATCAACAAATACTCTAGTATCATCAGCTGTCTACACTCACTAATCAACAAATACTCTAGTATCATCAGCTGTCTACACTCACTAATCAACAAATACTCTAGTATCATCAGCTGTCTACACTCACTAATCAACAAATACTCTAGTATCATCAGCTGTCTACACTCACTAATCAACAAATACTCTAGTATCATCAGCTGTCTACACTCACTAATCAACAAATACTCTAGTATCATCAGCTGTCTACACTCACTAATCAACAAATACTCTAGTATCATCAGCTGTCTACAATCACTAATCAACAAATACTCTAGTATCATCAGCTGTCTACAATCACTAATCAACAAATACTCTAGTATCATCAGCTGTCTTCACTCACTAATCAACAAATACTCTAGTATCATCAGCTGTCTACACTCACTAATCAACAAATACTCTAGTATCATCAGCTGTCTACACTCACTAATCAACAAATACTCTAGTATCATCAGCTGTCTACACTCACTAATCAACAAATACTCTAGTATCATCAGCTGTCTACACTCACTAATCAACAAATACTCTAGTATCATCAGCTGTCTACACTCACTAATCAACAAATACTCTAGTATCATCAGCTGTCTACACTCACTAATCAACAAATACTCTAGTATCATCAGCTGTCTTCACTCACTAATCAACAAATACTCTAGTATCATCAGCTGTCTACACTCACTAATCAACAAATACTCTAGTATCATCAGCTGTCTACACTCACTAATCAACAAATACTCTAGTATCATCAGCTGTCTACACTCACTAATCAACAAATACTCTAGTATCATCAGCTGTCTACACTCACTAATCAACAAATACTCTAGTATCATCAGCTGTCTTCACTCACTAATCAACAAATACTCTAGTATCATCAGCTGTCTTCACTCACTAATCAACAAATACTCTAGTATCATCAGCTGTCTACAATCAGTAATCAACAAATACTCTAGTATCATCAGCTGTCTTCACTCACTAATCAACAAATACTCTAGTATCATCAGCTGTCTACAATCAGTAATCAACAAATACTCTAGTATCATCAGCTGTCTACAATCACTAATCAACAAATACTCTAGTATCATCAGCTGTCTACACTCACTAATCAACAAATACTCTAGTATCATCAGCTGTCTACACTCACTAATCAACAAATACTCTAGTATCATCAGCTGTCTACAATCACTAATCAACAAATACTCTAGTATCATCAGCTGTCTACAATCAGTAATCAACAAATACTCTAGTATCATCAGCTGTCTTCACTCACTAATCAACAAATACTCTAGTATCATCAGCTGTCTACACTCACTAATCAACAAATACTCTAGTATCATCAGCTGTCTACACTCACTAATCAACAAATACTCTAGTATCATCAGCTGTCTTCACTCACTAATCAACAAATACTCTAGTATCATCAGCTGTCTACACTCACTAATCAACAAATACTCTAGTATCATCAGCTGTCTACACTCACTAATCAACAAATACTCTAGTATCATCAGCTGTCTACACTCACTAATCAACAAATACTCTAGTATCATCAGCTGTCTACAATCACTAATCAACAAATACTCTAGTATCATCAGCTGTCTACAATCAGTAATCAACAAATACTCTAGTATCATCAGCTGTCTACACTCACTAATCAACAAATACTCTAGTATCATCAGCTGTCTACACTCACTAATCAACAAATACTCTAGTATCATCAGCTGTCTACTCTCACTAATCAACAAATACTCTAGTATCATCAGCTGTCTACACTCACTAATCAACAAATACTCTAGTATCATCAGCTGTCTACACTCACTAATCAACAAATACTCTAGTATCATCAGCTGTCTACACTCACTAATCAACAAATACTCTAGTATCATCAGCTGTCTACACTCACTAATCAACAAATACTCTAGTATCATCAGCTGTCTACACTCACTAATCAACAAATACTCTAGTATCATCAGCTGTCTTCACTCACTAATCAACAAATACTCTAGTATCATCAGCTGTCTTCACTCACTAATCAACAAATACTCTAGTATCATCAGCTGTCTTCACTCACTAATCAACAAATACTCTAGTATCATCAGCTGTCTACACTCACTAATCAACAAATACTCTAGTATCATCAGCTGTCTACACTCACTAATCAACAAATACTCTAGTATCATCAGCTGTCTACACTCACTAATCAACAAATACTCTAGTATCATCAGCTGTCTACACTCACTAATCAACAAATACTCTAGTATCATCAGCTGTCTTCACTCACTAATCAACAAATACTCTAGTATCATCAGCTGTCTTCACTCACTAATCAACAAATACTCTAGTATCATCAGCTGTCTACACTCACTAATCAACAAATACTCTAGTATCATCAGCTGTCTACACTCACTAATCAACAAATACTCTAGTATCATCAGCTGTCTACACTCACTAATCAACAAATACTCTAGTATCATCAGCTGTCTTCACTCACTAATCAACAAATACTCTAGTATCATCAGCTGTCTTCACTCACTAATCAACAAATACTCTAGTATCATCAGCTGTCTTCACTCACTAATCAACAAATACTCTAGTATCATCAGCTGTCTACACTCACTAATCAACAAATACTCTAGTATCATCAGCTGTCTACACTCACTAATCAACAAATACTCTAGTATCATCAGCTGTCTACACTCACTAATCAACAAATACTCTAGTATCATCAGCTGTCTACACTCACTAATCAACAAATACTCTAGTATCATCAGCTGTCTTCACTCACTAATCAACAAATACTCTAGTATCATCAGCTGTCTACACTCACTAATCAACAAATACTCTAGTATCATCAGCTGTCTACACTCACTAATCAACAAATACTCTAGTATCATCAGCTGTCTACAATCACTAATCAACAAATACTCTAGTATCATCAGCTGTCTACACTCACTAATCAACAAATACTCTAGTATCATCAGCTGTCTACAATCACTAATCAACATATCTACCCAATCAGCATGAAAGCAAACCATATATAATCACAGTCAAAAACACTCTGTGTTTAGGCCAATTACCAAGATCAGAGCCCTCTCCCCGGATAGCACGCCAAATACGTTTACCAATTTAATCTATCCGACTTATTTGTAAGTGTGAACTCGTGAACTACACAGATATCCTAATCTATCAATAAATGCACACACATTGTCCTCTGCTTCTGACGCTGCGCTGCTATGGATTAAAATACAGGGATGAGCCGAAGCCTGCCGCCAGTTCCATGTGAGTTTTAAAGGGGACTGAGGCGATCACTAATTAGTGTACATGTTACGGAGTTAATCGTAAACTTTTAGGTGGTCTGGGTGGAAATTTACGGGGGCTGAAGCTCTCTTAAAACAAGCCTAGTGACGCCCTTGGTGTGGACAAGGCCTAAAGCGTCCCGAGCCTCGGCCGCGCTGAGACACAAAAAAAAGTACATTTACTTATTCAAAAATGTAGTCAAAGAAGAGAGTAAAAGTTGTACATATATTTGAAACTCAGTAAAACTACAAAGTAGCCAAAAAAGAAACTTAAATACAGTAAGTAATTACATTTACTCCAGTGGACAGAAGGCCAAACCAGAGAGAAAAATATGCTTTTTCAAACGTGTGGACAAGGTCTAAAGATTGAGAATCACTGACATGAGGTTTAATCTGAAGCATCTGATCTTGAATTTTCTTTTTATTCCCAAGAACCTGGATAATTCGAGCAGGCCGTTTATGTAGACGATCATCGTAAAGTCTAACATCTGACATGAGTGTGTGCTGAAGAGAGACGCTGTTGGACATTGACTGCTATAATCTGAAGTGATGGTCTTGTCGGACAGCGCAGTGATCGGCCGAGGCCTGAACAGTCCTGACCCTCTGGTGCGCGAGGCCTATTTGATGGCGTACGACTACATCAACTATATGACGGTGAAACCCGGCGTCCCGTTGGGTCCGGCCCCGTCCCGAGCCTCGGCCGCGCTGAGACACGCTGGAGACGAGCTGATCAATCGCTTCCCGATCTTCTTTCGCCGCTGGCCTCGTGTGTTCCAGGACGTCACGGA
This sequence comes from Scardinius erythrophthalmus, assembly GCF_964197995.2. Taxonomy (NCBI): domain Eukaryota; kingdom Metazoa; phylum Chordata; class Actinopteri; order Cypriniformes; family Leuciscidae; genus Scardinius; species Scardinius erythrophthalmus. The sequence goes on from NC_138240.1 coordinate 34,775,199, forward strand.
GCGAACGGCCTGCGCGACCCTGGTGTCGATCCTGGACGAGCACTTCGCCCCCTCTCGACGCCGGGAGCTGGCCTGGAGCGCGGTGCTGTCCGTGTTCGTTCTGGCGGGACAGCTGGCTCTGCACTGCCAGGAGAGGGGCATGTCTGCGGTCCTGCCCCAGATCCAGGAGTGTGTGGGCAGTTACGTAGAGAGAGTCGTCTGCCCCGAGATCAGGGACCGAGGAGGATGGGTAAGTGTCTTCTCTTCCCGTTAAAGGTGCTGGATGTAACTTTTTCTCTCTACTAAAGCATAAAAATACCATTATATGTTTGCATATACTGAGGAAACATGCTAAGTTCACATACTCGTTTCTCTGAAAACACTTCTACAGCCAGTTATTTTACTTTGAAATGTTTGGTTTGTTTTGGTCTGTGATATTGACGTTGCCAGTTTTCATTGTCCATTGCGCTTGTTCCTGTTGCGTGTCCTCAAACTGGCGACCCGTGTGAGCGCCGCCGAGTCTGAGGAGGCGGGGGAAACGACGATCTCCGATATTTTGAATTGGATTGCAGTACTTATTTCGACCACTAGTTGTCATTCTTACAGACTGCACCTTTAAGCATCAGGACCAAACGGCAACCTTCCTGTCTCCCTCTTGAATCCCTCATCCTTCCCTCAGGTCATTTTGACCCTGACATTATTTTTGATTTTTTTTTTTTGATTTTTTGAGTTTTTTTCCCCATGACTTTTGTCGCACTTGAACCAAAAAACACAAAAAAAATGTAATGGATTCGAGGAGTTTTTATGGTTGAAATTTTAAAAAGTAACAAATCCTTCCCTTGTGAATTTGACCCCCTTAGGAATGAATGGAATGCGAGGAATGCTTCAGTACACATATAAAAACCTAAAAATGCCCCAAATTCAAACTAAAAATGCAAAAACTTTACCAAAAAAACTATTTTATAATGTCTACATGTGTGTTTGAATGCTGAAGAACTGACTTTAGGACCCAGCGGAACACCTCGTTCCTCATGTAGACCTATAAGGCCATCTAGAGGCAAGAGTCATGAAATATCATGTCAATAGGTCGGCAAAGACTCCCAGTGTAAAATATTTTGAGCTGAATTAAAAGATTTATGCATGAAATTGTGAGTTAAATGGAATAGAAAAAAAGAATAAAAAATATTATCAAAATTAAATAAAATAAGTATTCTGGACAAAAAAAAAAGTATAATTTTAGGGCTTTGACCCTAAATGGAAGGATTAGTTACAGAATGCGTAGGTGCAGTTCATCAACTGGCCACTAGAGACAGGCTGCAAAAGAGAGTCAATCCCATAAACCCCCATGTTACAATGCCCAAATTTACAGCAGAAAAAAAAAACATGTTTACAGCCTGGTACAAAAAGTGGTTTTGGTCTATATTGCAAATTTTGCCCTTCATGAACACTGTGAGGGGGGGGTGAATATTTTATGCTAAATAAATGGTGAAATTATAACAGCATTTTTTCATTCTAAATTAATATCTAAATCATTACAATATCTGACACTTCAGTATAAATAGAAAAACCTAATGTTAAAAATGCTAAAACTTTCCCAAAAATTATTTTATAATATAAAATATAAAAGAATATTTTTAATAAATATATACCTGAATGCATACTGAAGAAAAAAAAAAACATCTCATTTGCTCCATATAGAGCTATAAGGCCATCTAGTGGCAAGAGTCATGAAATATCATGTTATATAATTTAATTTCCCACAAGAGGTCGGCAAAGACACACAATGTGGGACTTTTTGTGCTTTTTAAACAAGTTTCTGCAGGTATTGGAGTTATTTTGTATCGAAGTTGAAAGAAAGTTAAGAATGTGCTTAAATTATATTATTAAATTAAATTATTGATAAAATATAGTAATTTAGACGTAATATATATATATATTTTTACAAAAAATCTCCCAAAAAATGCATAAACAAATAGAATAAATATTATCAAAATGAAATGATATAAGCATTCTGGACAGAAAAAAAATAAGTATAATTTTACGGCTTCGGGTCATTTCGACAGGTGAGGGAAGGGGATGCTACTGCTATGCTTGGAAAAATAGTTTGTCCTATTAGTTTAATGCACTGTAACAAACTGATTTTTATTTATTTTCAGCAGAGAAAATATGAAAAGAAAAAAGAAAATCAAAATTTAATATGGCAGCTGTAGGAGCAAATTGCATCATTGGTAACTGTCTTTTCCCTCTAGGATGTGTATGTCATCAGTGTAATAATGCCCTGATTTGAGCAAAACAAGCATGATTTATCTAGTCAGAAATTCATGGTTTTTCATGCTTCTCTCATGGGACATATTTTATGACCATGTTTATTTATTTATTATCACCATCATATGCGTAGAGTAAACGAAACATTTGTCAGTTTATTTATTAGAAAATATTTAGTGCTGTGGTAAACTCTAAAAAATACATTTTATTCACCTTAATTTTAAGGTGAGAGTGAGAGCTCTTTTTAACTTGAATGTACACGTGCGACGCTTCCGCTGTTATTTTAGTATGTTGTAAACTGATATTTGTTATGATTTTATTTTTATTTATAATCGCAATTATAAATCATACAGCACATATTTGTACCGTTTACTGCAGTTATTCTTTAGCCATGGGAAGACGGGTAATTAATTGGAAGTCGCATTATTTCTGCGTAGCAAAATGAAGTGGATTTTTTATTACATATTGTAATTAAATGTTGTTGTTTTGTTTTTGTTAATAATATTGTTATTACATATCTAACTTTGTGCTTTGCTCTCAGTCGGGTTTTATCACTCGTTTTGGCGAGAAGCAGAATCTTGAAGACCAGGTGAAGAGGGCTTGCTGCTGGTCTCTGCTCTTGCTGTGTGTTGGGATCGTATCCTACTTTGTATGGACGAAAAGGAAAACTTAGACAACAGCGCCATCTGCTGAGAAACTGTAATAAAGACACTGGTGATTCGCTTGGTCGTGGTAAGCATAGGTTTGTATACGTAGATGCCGCTCCAGTCCAGACACGTTGGCGCGCCCGCCATCTTGCAACGGTCAGCGTGTCGTCAGTCACTGTAATCAATGATGCCAAAACATTGCACATGTTCGATTTCAATTTTAAATTTCCGAAGGAAAGAAATGGGATAACTTTTTAAAAGTGATAACGTGTTGGTTTCTGTTTTAAATGTAATAGCCTACTACATGTTTTTACTATGGTAGCCTACTTCTAATGTTTTTACTTTTAATATGGTAACTTGTTAATGTTGTGTTAGCTGACGCCTTTGTCTTTTTGCATTGTGTTAGTTTAGCAAAATCATCTGCTGAAGTCTATTTCAGAGATGAGGGGTGCCCAATCCTGCTCCTGCCGATCGACTGTCCTGCACACTTCATCTCTAACCCTAATCAAACACAGCTGCCTTTCATTTTCAAGTGATCCTGAAAACCTTAATTGATTGCTTCAGGTGTGTTTGATTAGGGTTGGAGATGAACTGTGCAGACAGTCGATCGGCAGGAGCAGAATCAGGCACCCCTGGAACACATAGGGCTGCAGACACTCAGTAAACTTGCTCTCACTGTCGTTCACTGGCCGGTATTGACCGTTCCAATATGGCGGAAACGGACGCTAATGAGGCATCAATGTAAGATCATGATAACATAATTATTTGAGTATTACTAGTTTTAAAGCTATAAACTCAAATTGTTATATAATGCTGTATAAGTAATTGTGAAGAATAAACCTTCATTTTTAAATTAAGTTTCTAGTGAGAACAGCTAATTGTAACCGTCCTTTGTCCAATTATGACTTAATACTGCTTAATTTTTTTATTTTTTTTTTGTTTGCTGTACATGACTGAAACGTTGGTCATTACCTCCCTTTGATATTAAAGGGTTTGCTCAATCTAAATTGGTTTCCTGCATTCTTCAGAATATCTTCTTTTGTGTTTTACTGAATAAAGTCGTTCATACAGGAAGATGAGTAAATTATACTATATTCAACGTTTCTGGTCACTACACAACTAAACCAGTTGTAATTAGTTTTGATAACTTAACACTTGTATCATGAACTAAGAAAAGACATACATTCTTCTGTATCCATAAACAATTCTAACAGAGCCTTTTCACTGTTAATTATTAAAATGCATTAATATGTATAGAAATTAACATCAAGATTAATAAATATGGTAAAAAACTGTTCATTTCTATTTCATAATAGTAACTGCACAGTTAACATAAAGAACCATGTTGTATGGGTTTAAAATTCTCCTAATAATGTAAGGAGGATTATAAAACTTGTGACTGGTAACGTAAATATACTTTGGACTGATAATGTTGTTAATGTAAACTCAACCAGTTATGTCTGGAGGCACACTCGACAGGTTTGACAAGGATCTGTGACCAGTAAAGAATAAGGATGGGTTCCTTTGAGTGCAAACTAAGTAAATAAAGAGAAAGACATCTTAACGGAAGAAAAAGTCTTTTAATGACATGTGTACACACATTTGAAGTGGATCAAAAAAAGGTAATCAAAGTTGTCCTAAGACAAAAACGGGTATTGTTGTAATTCATGTATAACTTTGATGAAAGGGTTTGATCTACTTCAAATGTTGACTACTGTAATTAAATAAAGAGGAAGACATTTTAACAGAAGAAAAGGCCTTTTAATGACATCTGTACAAACAAGAGACAAGAACAAAAGAAAATTGATTTTTTTCCTTGTACGAGAGCAAAATGATACACCTTGGAAAACGACATGTATATTAAGAGAGATCTAAGCCAGCTCTTCCTCTCCCTCCTCCTCAAACTCGCCCTCCTCTTCCGCGGTGGCGTCCTGATACTGCTGATACTCGGACACCAGGTCGTTCATGTTGCTCTCGGCCTCGGTGAACTCCATCTCATCCATGCCTTCTCCTGTGTACCAGTGGAGGAAAGCTTTGCGCCGGAACATGGCGGTGAACTGCTCGGAAATGCGCTTGAAGAGCTCCTGGATGGCAGTGCTGTTCCCGATGAAGGTGGCGGCCATTTTGAGCCCGCGCGGCGGGATGTCGCAAACGGCGGTTTTGACGTTGTTTGGGATCCACTCGACAAAGTAGCTGCTGTTCTTGTTCTGAACGTTGAGCATCTGCTCGTCGACCTCCTTCATGGACATGCGGCCACGGAAGATGGCGGCGACTGTGAGGTAGCGTCCGTGGCGCGGGTCGCAAGCCGCCATCATGTTCTTGGCGTCGAACATTTGCTGAGTGAGCTCTGGTACGGTTAGGGAGCGGTACTGTTGGCTTCCCCTGCTGGTGAGAGGAGCGAAGCCGGGCATGAAGAAGTGGAGGCGAGGGAAAGGCACCATGTTCACGGCTAGCTTGCGCAGATCGGCGTTTAGCTGGCCGGGGAAACGCAGGCAGGTGGTGACGCCGCTCATAGTAGCGGACACGAGATGGTTCAGATCGCCGTATGAAGGAGTGGTGAGTTTAAGCGTGCGGAAGCAGATGTCGTACAACGCTTCGTTGTCGATACAATAGGTCTCGTCTGTGTTCTCAACCAGTTGATGCACAGAGAGTGTGGCGTTGTAGGGCTCCACCACGGTGTCGGACACTTTAGGCGAGGGCACCACGCTGAAGGTGTTCATGATGCGGTCGGGATACTCCTCGCGGATCTTGCTGATGAGGAGCGTTCCCATGCCGGAGCCGGTTCCTCCGCCCAGAGAGTGTGTGAGCTGGAAGCCCTGCAGGCAGTCGCAGCTTTCGGCTTCTTTACGAACCACATCCAGGACCGAGTCCACCAGCTCCGCTCCCTCCGTGTAGTGGCCTTTAGCCCAGTTGTTTCCAGCACCACTCTGACCTGTAAATAATATTTAAAACATCCTCAATTTGTACAATTATATGGCATTTTGTTTAATTAATAACTAGTGTTGTCAAAAATATTGATATTTTGATACTGAAATATTGGAAATGGCTCTAATACTCTTTTTCTGGAGTACTGATACACTATCTCTTCTCTACGACAGCTAATTGACACACACCCGCCTCCTGTCACTCACTCGTCTTATTCGCTCCGGTAGAATAGCGCATAATTTCACCACTTAATATGCATGCACCACTGATCTATAGAAGTTGCACTCTCATAAAGCCATGAGATCCAAATGTACCTTTTTTTCCCATGGCTTATTGCAATTTCTTTTTCTTATTGCTTATTGCAATTAAATGGTCAAATGCATACAAAAACGTCGAAATGCCCGTCTTGCAGAGTATTTAGGTGAACAGTCAGTTTTGGAGCGTGAATAGTTGAGATAAAACGCATGTTGTGTAACAGTATATTGGATCTTGACGTGACCACAGCCTTATAAACCTGCTGTAGTCGGTCATGTTAATTAAAGAACAAAAGACAAGGAAAATCACTCGTTGATCTTGTTTTGTAACATTAATTGTAAGCATTAATCTGTATTTAATTTTTAAAAATGAAAACTATACAGTGTTATTGTACATTTGATTACTTTAGTATTCAGTTAAGAAATGCTACACAAATTAGTGTTAGGAAACCTGAAAAACTTAAAGCCATGTTTATTTAATTTGTCTCTTTATTCTATTGCATTTATACGTTTTATCATTTGCAATTTGGGGGGAGGGGGTCAATTTAGTTCAACGATTCAAATAAAGCCTCCCTTTTCAGTGTGTAAGCCATCACAACAAAATTACTACATTTTTTTATTCAGATTGTTTATTCTGGTGTCTCTATTGTCCTGTTCATTGGGTTTCCAGGACTAAGTCAAAGCCTATTCATTTACACACAATGTAACACCAAACAATCAACCCAAATTCTCAAAAAATTTATATTTATTCAAGGTATCACACCGAAGTTGGAAATTCCAGTATAGTGACAACACTATCAATGACAATACCCACCAAAAACAAAGTTGTCTGGCCTGAAGACCTGGCCGAAGGGTCCGGACCTCACGGAGTCCATGGTCCCCGGCTCCAAATCCACCAACACAGCACGGGGCACGTATTTGCCTCCTAAAACATGATAAAACACAGGGTTAATATGGCTTAATAAAATAAAATACAAAAATAAAATAAAAATTATTACAAAATTATTTTACCATGTTTCCTATAATAAAAAAATCATAATGTGCACTTGGTAGTATTGATATGTGGAAGTACCTGATGCCTCATTGTAATAGACATTGATCCTGTCGAGCTGGAGGTCGCTGTCACCATGATATGTGCCGGTGGGATCAATACCATGCTCATCACTGATAACCTCCCAGAACTACGGAATATAATAAACAATATTATTAGTGACTTGAGTAGATTGTGCTTAAAGCTACATACATGCCACAATTAACAACGATGTTCTCAGTAATCCATGCTAGATTTAAAATCAACAATGTTTTTGTATATTGTGGACTGAAATAGACCTTATTCAGAGCGGAGATTTATGAAAGAGAGGCTGTGAGGGATACTTAAGTGTTTTTATTGTTATCTGCTGTAAACTGAATAAAGCTCCTAGATTAATTATTTTTCAAAGCTCAAATCGCCTGGGATTTTTTTTCAACACATGTCTCGGAAAGACATGTTTTGTAGTGTTTCATGAGCAGAACAATTAAAAAAAACATTAAATAACAGACTGAAGAGATGTCTATCCCTCACAGCCTCGCTTTCATTCCCGTTACAAATTAAAGATGGCGCTGTTGTGAATAAAGTCTTTCTTTCATTAAACCTATATTTTTCAAATATTCACCAAGTGGGCTTAACAAAAGACAACTGTTCACAAACTCCCACCCATATTTCGCATTAACATGCTTTTAGGCCTCATACGGTGTATACAAAATGGTTACATATAAAGCGCTTTTATATATTTTAATTTCGGTTAAAATTAGTTACAACGTCACTAACAAATGATCTTCTTTGAATTCCTCCCGCGCAAAACTCGCGCGCGCGCCACGCGCACCGGTTGGCTGAAATCCATTTCCGGTGCGCTCATACCCTAATCGATTTATTGGGCGTCTACATTTCGGAAATAAATAAATATCCGAATTAACAGGCCGGTGCTATTAGATTTTTGTTTTTGTAATATTTATTGCCATTATTTCCTTAAAAAATCTGGGATATGGCTATATTTAGACTGCGCTTACACGTTCACTTCCTTTTGTCGCACTGCAGTGAATCTCACAAAGGGAAGCTCCCAGACAGACGCCGGCGAGACGAAGAATTGACATGGAATTTTTTTCTTATTTATATGCATTTTGGCCAACTGCTAAAATACATAATCTTTGAAAATCTTTTAATCGTTTCAATCAAACCAAATAAACCCGAACGAGGAAGCACATGTATGACCTAGATTGCATTCAAACGAGATCAGAGTAGTTTGGACTATTGGACTGTGAACAATTACGGCACATTAGAGAAAATATTAACGATTAGATTTTTTATTTATTTATTATTATTACATATTCTATTCTATAAACACTAATACCACATTTTAAACCAACAACAACTGCAAATGTCGATTAAAAAAATCTAATAATTACAAAAAATGAAAAAAATAAAAAAACAAACCTTGGCTCCAATCTGGTTACCGCACTGTCCGGCTTGAAGATGCACGATTTCCCTCATTTTCACTCTTGGGTAATAAGATTTGAGGAGGCAACTAACCTTTTTCTTTCTTCAACTGGTTGAGAAAAGACACTTCCCCCATATAAATAGACTCCTCAAGCCCCGCCCCCGGACACACAAGGTTAGTATGTATCAGAACACCATTAGCTGTCTGCCTAAAGCCCGCCCACAACTGTCATTCTATCCAATCACAGTAGAGACAGAGAATGCTGATTAGCCCTAAACGACTGTCAATCAAATTTGATGTTAACGTGTGACTTTCTGCGGCAGCACTGTTTTGTATAAAAAAAAAAAAGAAAGAGAATAGTTGACATACCACAGAAGCAAAGCCCTGTAATGAAGCTGTACATTTCGAAAACACTTCTTTGTTTATGGCTCTGAAATGTTATGTGTTCCCAAGCTTAGTATAATAACTAGATGTACAATTTTATTTGCAGGCAAAAGAAGGGAAAAAAAAGGATAAAGATCATGACTAGTAAAATGTATACGAATGTAAAAAAAAAAAAAAAAGCTTTGCTGAATACATAATTTAACAAAAAACAGAATAGCTCAGTACACAAAGTGTTAAATAAAAATATACATTGCTGTTAATTTGTCCTGCGTTTACTTACTACATAGAGCACTTGTTTCTTGGGGTGTCACAATATATCGCAATACAAAAATGCAACAATATGTATCGTGGATAGTGACCATATTTATTGTGTATAATTCACCAAAAATGAAAATTAATGTGTGAGGAAAAAAATCTAGTTTTCAGAGTTTTAGTGTCAGTATATTAAACTACTATATATAATGTTTAATATAATGTATAATAATGAAATGGGGCAAAATTTGTGTGTCCTGATAATGCCAAATGTTACCAGTAAAAATGGCAGACATTATTTTAAATATATCTAGTCAGTGACAGTGCAAGCATATTCATCTAAAATAATTCAGTATTTTCAGCTTCAGAATCATGAATATTGTTATTCTGGTGTCTCTATTGTCCTGTGCGTTGGGTTTCCAGCACCAAGTCCAAGACTATTCATTTACACAGCTACTGAAACTACCACTTTCAGAGACATAAAAGTAATCCATGTGAATACCGTGGTTTAACCCCGATTTTATGAAGCGACACGAGAAACACAATTTACCACTTTATTTACAAAATATTAATCTCCAAGTTTACCATAAATCAGAAGCACTGGATTACTGTAATGATGTCTTTACTGCCTTTCTGGGGCTTGAAAGCGGTAGTTGCGTAGCCTGTCAGAAATCTCTCAGATTTAATAAAAAATATCTTCATTTGTGTTTTGAAGATGAACGAAAGTCTGGCTAGACATTAGCGTGAGTAATTAAAGACAGAATTTTCATGTTTGGGTGAACTAACCCTTTAAAAGTCTTGTGTGTATGTGTGTAAGTGAAGAAGAGAGAAATGTAGTTGTGTTGGGGTTTTATGTTTCACAGGCGGACACATCTCTGGTTTGGGTGCAGTTGTATTATTAAAAACTAATCTGGAGAGGGAATGCATGGAAATGTAATCTGCCATGGCGCAGTTGCTGTGACTTAAACCTGGAGAATGAGGGTTTGCCCCAGTCCTGCTGCATCATGGGTAAAGTCCTCGGGGTTTTCCGAGGGCTGGCCAGATAAGACTGCAGATACTGTTACACAAGCAGATGCTACTCTGGGATTCAAATCATTTGAAGTGAGACGGCTTATGTACTACTATTGTTTCACGATTAAAATAGGTCAATTACAGTGAATACTTGCAGATTAGTCAGGTGAGTCATGGCAGTTTCATGAAGGCTTTTCTGTATTAATGAGTTCCAGTTAGTTTTATATAAGGTATGCTTGCAATTTGGTCAAAATCTATTGCCCCTTTGTCGTTCCAAACCCACATTACTAGTGATGGGCAACGATTAATCGCGATTAATCGCGAAAAAATAAAAGTTTGTGTTTACAAAATATATGCACTGTGTATAATTATTTTGTATATATAAATACAAATATATGCATGAATATATTTAAGAAATATTTGCATTTATATACTATATATATATATTCATATATAATTATATTATATATAATCATAAATATTTTATATATAAATAACACATTTTTCTTAAATATTTGCATGGGTGTGTATTCATATATACAAAATAATTATATACAGTACACACAGATATATTATGTTAACAAAAACTTTTATTTTTGGATGTGATTAATCGTTGCACAGCACTATTCCAAACTCATAAGACTTTTTTCTTATGTTGAACACATTGGAAATGCTTTTGCACGCTGAAGAATGAGGAACAGGCCTATAATATAATAAGCAGTGAGAAATATGAAGAGCTCGTTTCCCAGGGAAGGTGTGAGTACAAGAGGGTGGAGATGAAAAGTGAGAACAAACAAAGACGTTATGTGCATACATGTTTATAGATATAGTTTCATTTTTATGATGTCTATCATATTTGTGAGATCTAATATATTGTTAACACTTTACAATATGGTTTATTAGTCTCACTCCGACTGTGAGAAATCAATTTGAACAAAAACGCGATAAATGTACTTTCTTCTCTGAGGTGAGTATATCCATTGTGTACGACGCAACAAGAAGTTATTGCATTCACATCCTTCAAATGTCTTTCTGGAGATATTAAACTCAGTGAAGAAACGGATGGTTTAATTATTTATTTTTTTAAATATTCCTTTCGCGGTCCATAAAAGAAAGAAGGGCATACGACAATAGAACAGCATTAAATGATGACTGAATTTTAATTTTAGGGTGAACTATCCCTTCAATTGAAAACCAGTTCACATTCATGTTTGAGTGCAATTTAATCAACAACCAATGCAGAGCATCAAGTCCATCACACTCAGATGTCCTTCACAATACAGAACAAAAGATCTGTTTCTACACTTAATCACGACTTTAATCAAAATGTGAAAACTTGATCCTCCTCGGAAATGACTTTCCTTCTCTATTAATGTCACCTAGTCATCTCAGTAATGTTTCCCAATAATAGCCAGATCGAGACAATCCAGTGAAGTCCACTGGTATAAAACCTATGCAAACATCTATTTAAAAGACATACGAACTATACTTCAAAACTATTAACATATCACTTGATACTTACTGATATAAATATTATAGTTAAACTTTATTTGGAGCACTTCTTTATTGCACAATGCACATTTCTTAATATTAATATCATAATTAATGATTAATATATTAATGTTTTAATATCACTATTAGCATAGTGTATAATATCAGTATTTAAAAGATATTTAAAGTATACTTGCAATAGTTTCTCTTTAGCACAATCAAATATACTTCAGTATATCTTTAGTTGAACTTCAGCACTATTTCTGGAAAACTAAAGTACATTAAGTGCAAAATTAGTTGTTCCAGTTTAGCAGGCTTTAAGTATATCAGTTTAGTACACTACAGGGTATTTATATTTAGTACATAAATATGTAAATGTATTTTATCGTATACTTAGCATAAAATAAATGTATTGCAAATACATTTTAGTATTTTTTTTTCCCCACTAGAGTCACACATTTTTCTTCCTGGTTAAATATCTTAGTTTCATTTGGAAATATGTGACATTACAGAAGGAAAATGTGTTGCAAACAGAGATTCACATTGACTTTCACTCAGTGTCCATCTTAGTGTTGCAGAAAATCACATTAGAGACATTATGAAGACTTATTAATCTTCCACACCCTGTCTCTCTTCACACCTCATCAAAATATGTCTACGTCATTATAACATAATGATTGAAATTTTAGGCAAAACGTCTCATTAGACATTGTTAGAAGCAGTCATGAAAGTCTACTTAAGTTCAATTAAGTGGCGTTTTATTTCATCTTTTCACTCAATGCAATTAAGCTCAATTCTTTTCAGAATGGCATGAGTGCAAAAGAGGAAGGACTCGAGTGTTTTCTTCTTTCACCATCAGCATTTTTTGTACATAAGCAATTATGCCACAGGGGAGCCAAAGCTGCACATCTAAGTTGTTACTCTGTTTTGTTTTGTCCATCTAACCGATGCCGGATGACAGCATGAGAGAGCAGTGCAGTGTGTGTGTGTGTGTGTGTGTGTGTGTGTGTGTGTGTGTGTGTGTGTGGTGTTATTGAGTCGTCTGCAGTCTCTGTGGGTCCAGTGCACTCGCTAAAGCAAGCATTAAACACTCAGGATTTATAGATCTCTCATGTGCTGGATGATAAATCCTGTGTTCCCGACATCATTCTTATGAAAATCTCTCTGGTCATTATCATCAAATATCAGAAGGGTTATTAGATGCTAGAACTGTGAACACTAATGAGGAAGAGAGTAGCAGTCGTCTGTTTTAGCATTAGTGTTTGCATTGGTAAAGCAGAAACACTCTTGTGGAAATGGACACTTTAGCATACATTTAAAAAGATTACTTATTACATAAATAATAAACTGAATATACTTATGTACCATTACAGTTTTTTACAATCACTTTGTTGCTATTTTCAGAACCTTGATGTCATTTTTCACAACTCTAGACACAAAACTCACAACCAATGATCAAAATGCACATTTTTCAAAACTCTAACCCTTTTCTCAATTGCTTGGATACAATACACATAAAACTTAGATCATTTGTTCATTCAACAAAAATCACCTGTTCAATATGACACAACTTAACATCAAAGTACTACTATTTCAAAAGGCAATTCACACATTACATTTCAAATGAGTGTCTATTCATTTCCTTACAATGATCTAACTATCAATTGATACAACTGCTCAAAATGATAAGTTACTGTTGCATTACTCTTAATGCATAGTTGTATGGAAACAGACAAACAATCTTCCATGTTTAAATCATGAAAGTTTCAAGATAACGAGATTCATTGTCACCAATTAGCGTGGAGCATGAACCAATTAGACTACAATATCCATGGATGTAGCCTAATATTTTATCATAATGCTTCATCAGACACTGTGTCTATGGTCCCAAATACTGTACTACCTTTTTAGACTATTTACAGTATTGACAGCACTGCACTGTATAGATCATCACTCCTGTTCTGTTTCTTACAGTACAAGCAAGCAAGTTGAGGAACACTTCATTTGATGTTTTACAGTCTTTTCTATTTCATAGCTAATTACTGTATTTTTGCTTTGATTCAAATAAACCTTTTGTGATTGTACTGTAGTGTTTTGCATCAATATATTACAAACTTTGTTCAATGATTCCACTGTCTAGTATTCTGTCTACAACTGCAGTACTTTTACAGAGATGTATTTACTGTACATGTAGTACCATAATGAAACCTGTATCAACTATTTTGTTCTACAATATTTAATGATTGTACGAACAATGACACAATGAAACTATCAGTTGCTTGTGTGTGTGTGATCTATAGTTATGTCTCAACGGTAATTCACAGTAAATTTGTTTTTTGAACCAATGATTGTGCAAGTGCAAGATTTCTTTAAAGATGTGAATGCACAATGCAATGTTTTGAACATTAGACAGCATGTGTTACAAGTGATAACCGTTTTGAGTTTTGTGTCTAGAGTTTTGAAAAATGACATCAAGGTTCTGAAAATAGTAGCAAAGTGATTGTAAAAAACTGTAAATCAAAATGTACAATTCTCGTTTTTTATGGGCTATTGCAGTGTTTATACTAAATGATTTATGCACATCATTATTGTTCCTGGTAATGATGAATCAGAATAACTTCCTCTCTTCTCTTCTCTTCTCTTCTCTTCTCTTCTCTTCTCTTCTCTTCTCTTCTCTTCTCTTCTCTTCTCTTCTCTTCTCTTCTCTTCTCTTCTCTTCTCTTCTCTTCTCTTCTCTTCTCTTCTCTTCTCTTCTCTTCTCTTCTCTTCTCGATGACGAGGGCAGGGCAATAACCTGTGTGTGTGTGTGTGTGTGTGTGTGTGTGTGTGTGTGTGTGTGTGTGTGTGTGTGTGTGTGTGTTTGTGAGTGTGTGTGTGTGTGTGTGTGTGTGTGTGTGTGTGTGTGTGTGTGTGTGTGTGTGTGTGTGTGTTTGTGAGTGAGTGAGTGTGTGTGTGTGTGTGTGTGTGTGTGTGTTTTTGTGTGTGTGTGTGTGTGTGTGTGTGTGTGTGTGTGTGTGTGTGTGTGTGTGTGTGTGTGTGTGTATGTCTGTGTGCGTGAGAGTGTGTGTGTGTGTGCACGTGTGTTAGTGTGTGTGTTTGTGCGTGTGTGTGTTAGTGTCTGAGAGTGCGTGTGTGTTGAGCTGTGTCTGTCAATGTGTGTGTGTGTGTTAGTGTCTGAGTGCGTGTGTGAGAGTGTGTGTCTGTCAATGTGTGTGTGTGTGTGTGTGTGTGTTAGTGTTTGAGTGTGTGTGTGAGAGTGTGTGTCTGTCAATGTGTGTGTGTGTGTGTGTGTGTGTGTGTGTTAGTGTTTGAGTGCGTGTGTGAGAGTGTGTGTCTGTCAATGTGTGTGTGTGTGTGTGTGTGTGTGTGTGTGTGTGTGTGTGTGTGTGTGTGTGTGTTGGGTAAAGCAGAGGCTGCAGTTCTTCATTACTCATGAATAAGATCTCAGCACAGAATATCTCTCATATGAACAGCTGTTTCTCTCTGAGCTTCACCAGATCCCACAGGATATCATGATCCCGATCCACACAAATCGATACGTCATGATCAGTAATCCAGCGCTGGATATATATATATAGTATAAGGCATTAACTGCAGTGTTATGAGCCGCTGCGTCAGATGTTCATTATTGAGGAACTGTCCCTTTAACATGTTGGTCTTTGTGTCTCGGCTGCCCTTCCCCCCACAGGATCCTGAGTCACACACACTTCATCTCCACTCCCACAGTCAGCTGTTCTCACACACACACAACTCAATGACCCCAAGACGATCTCTCTTTATACAGCCCTGGCTCAGGCTCAAACCATGAGATCATTCTTTTGCTCTATTATTTTAAAAACTTAGCATGTTGCTAAGCTGACAATGTAATACTGTAATAAGCATAAAATACATCGCACACAAATATCCGGTTAATCTGTTAAAGCTATTTTATAGATACTTTTAAGTGGCCTATTGAATATGATAGAAAGAAGTCTCTTCTGATCACCATGACTGCATTTATTTGATCAAAAATACAGTAAAATCTGTAATATTGTGAAATAGTATTACAATGTAAAATATCTGTTTTCTATGTGAATATATAGTAAAGTGTAATTTATTCCTGTGATTAAAGCTGAATTTTCAGCATCATTACATTACAGTCTTCAGTGTCACATGATCCTTCAGAAATCACTCTAATATGATGATTTGATGCTCAAGAAACATTTATGATTATTATCACTGTTGAAAACATTTGTGCCACTTCATATTATTATTTAAACCGCAATACTTTTTTTTTCAGGATTCTTTGATGAATAGAAAGTTACAAAAACAAAATTTATTTGAAATAGAAATCTACTGTAACATTAAAATTATGTTTTATGACCTCAAATTATGTAAAATTATGACCTCTAAGTGCCATCTGAAATTTTCTTCAATAGAATGATCATTTTTATCAAGCTTGTATATTTAAGTTCAGTAATTTCACTTAAATCACAATTAATAGGTAATTTTCATTGCCATTTAAGTGAAATTACTGAACTTAAATATACGAGCTTGATAAAAATGATCATTCTAGAAGAAAATTTCAGATGGCACTTAGAGGCTTTTGCATCTGAACTCTTCATATATTATATTATGGTTATATTATAGTCAAGAGATGAATCTGCAGATTTGTGCTAGAAATAATTTAGAGACACAGGAGTCACTAAAAGTTGCATTTTCAGTTGAATTTAGGGAAACCGCTTGAAACGTGTGTTGTGTTGAGCTATTTCAGTCACTTTTGTTTGATTAGTTCATTGCAAACAGCTGAACGTCTGTAAATCTGCCAGTAAACCTGATTTGCAATGGGGGCTGAGTCATTTCGACTACAACTGTATATGCAGCTTCTTGTGGTCCTCATCACTGGAGCAGATGGAGATCAGGATCTGGAGGAAACATCCAGATGGCCGGAGGGGGTTTGCATATGTATGAGTGGAGTAATGCTCCTCCATTGTAGTAAATCATTGACATGCAAGTCAATCATCCACAGAAAATCACCTTTCATATTCAACTCTCTTCTGATGAGCTGGAATGAATCGCAGAAGCCGTCCTCGACGCGCTGTAAACGGGTTGGGTTGGGTTGGGTTGGGCTGATACACAGTGTGTGTATGCTGGGTTGAGTTGAGTTCTCTCACAGTGGCCGGTGTGTGTTATGCTGGGTTGAGTTGTGCTGTGGGGGTTGAGACGCGGGTTTAAAGCGCTCTTGTCTCTCTAGGGAAGCGCTAGCAGGATATGAGCTCTGATGCTAATGCTAATGGACTGCCCCCCCCCATCTCTCCACATGCAGGGAATGCTGATGAGACCCTGGAGACTCACACAGAACACACACCGTTTCACTGCATAGATACACGGGTCATTGATGAATAAGGATTTTAAAAGTGTAAAAAAATATGTAATGAGGATATAATTAATTTGGAAACCATTTTTTAGTTTTACAAAGTGTTAACAATGAGATTATGTGGTTTTTGCAATCTATTCACACTGCGTTTGTAATTTTTTTTATAAAAATTTGTCACCAAAAAAAGTCATTCAATAAAATGATTAATTTGCAGATGATTATTCATGAAAAAACCTGATTTGACATTGATGTTGAGATAGTGTGTATAGTGTGTAACACGGAAGAAATATAAAATAACATTATCACTGATCTCATAAATGTATTCATTTTATTGGACTACTCTAAACCCTCCAACATATTCAAGGATAACATTGCACAGGGGAATGAGGAAAAACGTAGGGAAAAAAGCCTAATCTGCTTTATATTTGTATTATTGTAGTTCCTTTAGTTATTAAAAACAATATTATTCAATTTAAATATTTACTATATATCGGTTTTACCCAATGACAATGTCTGCTGCCATTGGCATTATGAATATGTTTGACAATACACAGGCACAGATTGCTACAGAAGCACATTTTATTGTTAAAATAATATTATGAAACTGGTTCGTCATACTGGGAACTCGGCCAATGTTGTTTAAGGTTTCACTGTTTGTTTGTACGGCCTTGCGTGGCCTCGCTCCCGAATACATGTCGGATCTTATCCAGGCCTATCAGACGACAAGGCCAGTGAGGTCATCTCAAATATCACTTTTAAAGATCCTTAATCTCATCTAAAGTCCAAAAGCGATCGTGCCTTTTCAGTTGCGGCAATAAAATCTGGAATAATCCGCCTTTGGATATTAGATGTTGTCATACACTGGGTTTTTAATAAATCACGTTTGAGGGCGCATTTACTTACTCAGGCTTTTACGTTTCACTGTTGTCTTGCATTTTAATTGTCCTTTGGTTTGGCGTTTACTGTTTTTTGTATTTTTGCTATGCTGTTGGAATCTTGTTTTAATGGAAAGCACTTTGGCCAACTCGTGTTGTATTTAAATGTGCTATGCAAACTAACTAAGCTTCGGACAGCTCATTTTGTCTTTTCCTTTCCTGAAGGCCTTGTTGAGCTCTGGATGCTTATTGGTTTTAGGGGGAGGGTTTCGCATCTTCCCAATCAATAGCAAGACTTTCATATGGACCAAAGGTCATTAGTGAGCCGCCGCAACAGAAGGAAGTCACTCTGCTGTACACAGAATATAGTGGTTTGTGTTATATACTTATAGCAAGATTATCTTGGTTAATCATTACGAGCTAGCCTATCTTGCTGTTCCGGAAACTGCAAGGAAATTTCACGAAGAAATGCAAAAATTTGAAGTTGAAAACCTGTTTTTCTTGCAAAAACCTGAAATTGTTTCATTTAAACTTGGAAAAATATTTTTTACATGGTACCAGCATGATGCAGATTTACAATTTAATGCAAAGAATTGGTTTAAACATTTCACTGTAAAAATGATGAAAATTTTATTTATTTGTATAGCGCTTTTCACAACACACATCGTGAGTCCACATTACAGTTTAGAGTGATCTGTTATTATCAGAGGATCTGTCTAAGTTATGTATTTCAGAAATGTACATGTACAAAATCACAGTTAGCTAAAAACGTCTTAATTTAAACAATGTAATAATTGAAGGCAGAAACAACGAGCTCATTGAAGTCATGAATACTTGTTTGTGTATTTACAGCTTTTTCATTTGGATTCAACTGATATCTTGTGTCGTATGAATACAGGGTTACACTTTATTTCAAGGTGTCTTTGTTACACTATAATTACACATTTAGGTACTGAGTAATATTAATTAAAATGTACTTACTATAGAGTTAGGGTTAGTTGCATGTTATTATGCATAATTTATAGTTATTACTATAGTAATGACATTTTTAAAAGAACACTAAAGTCATTCAGCTGTATTAGTAACACTATTTTAATAAGGCACTGAAAAGCATATGTTGTAAACGCCATCTTCCGCTGTGGGGAACTGAGGCCTCGCCCAGCTTTACTTCACTAATAACTGTGGCTCCCTCTAGTGTTCACAGAGTGCCATTCATTGGCAGATTATTACGGTGAGCGGGAGGGGACATGCTCAGTTCACAGTTTCGTCGTGGCCACGTCATATTACAGTTTTTCTCAATTGCTAAAACACTAAAACCCATTGGCTGAACAAAGTTCTCAGTTGCCTGAACTCATTTAGCTAATTGTGCAGTCTGTTGTCAATTCCTTAAACCATTTCACATGGCATTTAGCCTATTCGCCTACTTATACTATATAACATAATATAACATAAATGCCCTAAAAGGATGTACTCTTTTTGTTGAGGAAAAAGTGCATACTTTTGAGTGTGTAGCAGAAGAGTTCCTTCCCACCTTCAACAACCTGTGTTCTCTCTGAACTGGCTTATATTGGTTGTCACATCTTTTGAAACAGGTTAAATCAATTTTGAGTGGTTGTTGACCCCTATTGAACAGTGATGTTGTGGTGCAAGATTGAGCTGAAGCCAGACATGCCTTTATGATTGTTTCCAGTGAAGTTCTGCATGTTGAGAAAAGGAAAGCACTGAATCATGGCAAACCCGGTGATTTGATTCAGACACGTCTACACTAATGCAGATATACTGGAAAAATGATATTAAACCATTCAAGCGCATGAAGACCCGCAGGCTGTTTTCTGTTTTCACATCCAAAGCGCACTCACAGAAAGCCGCCTCTCATTCGGTTTAGTGCGTGATACTGGACTGAGTTTCTTCCGTGTTTTTTTGCACTTGAATAATAATAATTAATAATTTTATACATTTATATAGCACTTTTCTAAGTAGGCTACTCAAAGCGCTTTACATATGGAAGGGGGAATCTCCTCAAAACTTGAACAGACAAATACACAAAAATATGGCAAAATATCTCCGTGAACAGTCGGTTATAACTTGTATCTTAAGTTAACAAACAGTTGACATATTTATGTCTCAGTGTATTGGATCCGTGCAGCTCTTAAAGTGACAGCGGCCTAATATTCCCTCTGCAGTCTTTATAATAGCGGTAATCAAACAATGGCACCCGCTGTTCTTAACTATAAATGTATATATTTTATTTATAAAGTGCAGTTATTTTACATTTGATAAAAGTTTCTGAATACCTGAAAACCTTAAAACACTTTATTTCAATCGTATCTCTGCTCAGTTGTATTTATTTGTGTGATAATAGATATTTTACATTTAAATGACTGTTTATTTGTCTTTAATAATGCTTGAAAATGTTGTTAATATTAGTTAGGCTAGTTGTTTTTGCTGTGGTTTTTCTAAACCTCTGTTCCTCTGTTGATTTGTGTTCATGGTATTCAGCTACAATGAAATGTTTTGCAACAAGACAATAAATGTGAATGATATATATATATATATATATATATTTTTTTACCTTTATTTAGAATTGAAATTAGGAATCGAGAATCGGAATCGTTAAAATTCAAACTATACCAAACCCTAACGATGACATGTTTAGTCATGTGATGCATATTGTACCCATAGAGATGTGTTTATACTGCTGTGTGCTGTTCACTGTCAGTGTTGATGAAGATAAATGTTACTTCATACAATATTCATATTGTATATCCTGCAAAGACGACAAAAGATTTACACCCAATTGCTGTCCTGCATCAAAACATAAGGGCGAATGTGTTTTAGACCAGACATGGAGTGCGACCCGAACGCTTGCTAATAAAATGATCAGAACAGAATAGCATTAGAACTTTACGTCTGGTCTCTCGCCATCGTCTCAGTGAGATCTTAGTGAAGATGATTTCAGTGTGGACAAGAAACTTTTGCAAAAAGCAAGTGTGTGTGGGTAGCGTTTAAAACAATTCCTCGGTCTTTAAAGATAAATACATGTGCAATTTCTTATAGATATTCTAGGAAATTTATTAAACAAGCAAATAGCTTAGTTTTGTACACAATCAAGGAACAGTGGAAATGACACCCGGAGGTTCTGTTATAAAAATGTCTGTTCTGCTTTGCATTACTCCTCGTGTTCACAGCGGTCGGGGATCGCCGCTCTACTTCCTGAAACGGTCAAGAGTCGTCTTCATTCCCAAGTCTCTCTTCTCCTTGGACTTCTCTTCCAGCTCTTTCTGTCTTTCCATTTTCTCTTGTACAGATTGTCGAATTATATCCTGCAGAATCACACGAGAGAGGAAGTGATGTGAGCAAAGAGAAACACTATACTGAGAGAGGATTTGTGGGTAAGTTAGACCTTTAACTGTACAAATCCCTCAAGTCTATGATATTCTGGCCTGTTACGCTCTATATTTTTTACCAAAATTTGAATCTGCTTGGTTAAAGTTACCTCTCCTCCTTAGCAAACATGTGTCTCAAACAGTGCAAGACGATTCCAAACACACCAGTCTAATACTTAGGGTTAATGATTTTAACAAACCTCAAACATGATCACTATCAAACACCACTAATACAAACATTGTCAGGTGCTCTTGAGCTTGAACATGCAAATACATTAAAGAAGACAGACAGAGAGAAAGTAAAAAGTAAATACCCTCTGATCCTCATGGGCGACTTTCCTCTTTCTTTTCTCCACAGAACCTGCCGAACTTCTTCCTTTCTTCTTTTTTATGGGCTTAAACTTCTCTTTTGCTAATGGATCATAGCCCTGAAATAAAGACAAGACAAAGTCTGAAATAATGACATCAAACCGTCTGGTTTCTCGTAAGCTCAGGAGACACGAAACACAGAGCGGATCACATGATCGAGTTAGACCAGGAAACATCTCAGACATCATTTGAGTTCTGCACAGAACGCTGTATTTTAAAGCGATATGGAGGAGATTATGAGGAAACTGCTGGTCAACGGCTCTGGCTGAACTGTGAGATAAACTAAAACACTATTGGTTATTTTTTTTTTGCATTTTAAATGGTTAAAGTATTCTTAAAATGCACTCTAAAAATGTTATTTATTTGGAATAAATAATTATTCACAGTATTTTGAAGTGCCCACGATAACAGTATCGTGCACGTTTCATTATTGCGATATATATTACCGAATCCTGATACATGTCTAGTCTGAAGTAAAAGTAAACAAGCTGAAAACTGTCATTAATGTTAATTAAACCACAAAGAGAAAATCACTCACTGCTCTTGACTGAATAACTTTTCTAGCTTTAATAAGAATCAATTTATTCATTCATACTATGCAGTATTTTTTTTTTTTTTACATTTGATTATTGCAGTATTTCTTAATACATGTTAAAAAGTTTTTTTTGTGAGATCTAATTTGTATCTTTGTACTATTATTTTTAATTTGCTTCTTATTTTTTTTTTACAAAGCATCTAAAGGGACATGGTGATGAAGAAAAAGTGAGATGAGAGGGAAAAATAAATATTTCAATGTTCTTGCGTTTTGAGTTTCTCGGGGGGAACGCAAAAGCATTAACTTAAAACATTTTTTCTCACGTCTCATATTTTTTCCCTTCATGTCCCTCTAGGGGCTCCATATATATATTTTATAACATAAATAAAAACAAATCGTGATATACATCTTTATCGTGAAATGAAATGTTCTGATGTTGTGAAAATATTGGCCCATATGTATTTGTGCCGGGTTACCAGTGCTGAACTTACCAAAGCCTCAACCCGTTCCTTGTGCCTCTGCTCAAAGCTGGCGTGGTCCACTTTACCCAGCTGTCCCGGGTCCAAGCCGATCAGCTCAGGCTGCACCTTCTCCAGCAGGGCCTTGACCTCCCACTCCTGCCTCTGCTTGAAACTGCGGTACGGGTTTGTGTCCAGGGCATCAAAGTTCGGTTCTCCTGCACCTGGAGAGACATTCAAGAGCTTGCATTCTCCTTTTTTGAAGTGAAATGTGACCTGTACATTCAGACCTCGTTTACACCTGATATTAAAGGGGTGATTATGATTTCACTTTTCTAACTTTAGTTAGTGTAATGTTGCTGTTTGATCATAAACAACATCTGCAAAGTTACAACACTCAAAGTTCAAAGCAAAGGGAGATATTTGCTTTCACACAAATCTTTTTAAGGACTAATAAACGGCTGGTAGAGACTACACAACATTCCTCCCGGGTTAGTGACATCACCAACCCTAGAATTTACATAAACCCCGCCTCGCAACAAAGGGCTATATATGGCTCTGCTGAGAACGAGCTTTTGAAGCTCCGCCCCCTGTGCCGGGAGCAGCAGCTCATTTGCATTTAAAGGGACAAACAAAACTGTGTTTTTGCTCACCCTCAAAAAAGGAAAATTTTAACATGCTATAAAAAAATATCTGTGGGGTATTTTGAGCTAAAACTTCACACACACTCTGGGGACAAAAAATACATATTTTACATATTGTAAAAAGGGGAATTACACCACCCCTTTAAGATGCGTTTTAATTGATCGGATCACAAGTAGACGAGGGAAACACATTCCCGTTTACACCTGGTGTTTTAATCCGTCACTTCTGTCCACTTTCAAACACTTCTGTCCTGATTTCTTCGAGGGGAGAGTCTATGGGTGAGGAAATGTTTGGGTTTTCCGGATCTTACGATCTAATGGACAATAAGCACACGTAATTTACACGGAGACGACGGAGAAACACACGGAGAGCATTAGCTTCAGTTTGTGCTCTGACAGACGCGAGATCAGCCGAACACTGTGAGTGTGTGTTAGAAATCAGGAATGGAGAGAGAACATTGAGCTTCGTATGTTTTTCATCTTCAAACCAAACTTGAGTCTTCAGACGACAGTTTAAATCCCGCTCTATCACTCTTCCCATAATGTTCCCGCATTAGATCAGTAGACGGAGAGAAGACGGTCTTTAGTGGCTGTTTGAACACATTCGGTCACATGAGCGTTTACACTACGAAAGCAATCCGGTCGAATGTGTTTTCAACTAACTCTGGAAGTGGAGGAAACTGGACGAGCTCAAAGCGTTTTAGACCCGTTTACTCCTGTATTTAGAGTCGTCCACTCGTGATCCGATCGACCAAAACGCATCTTAATACAGCTGTAAACAGGGCCAAAGTCATGATCTCTGCAATATACTGAAAAAGTATAAATCTCAACACTAAAATAACTCTGTGAAACACTACATTATCTGACTTATCTCCCGAAAACTGCTGCTCATTCGCATTAAACAATGTCATGTTGCCTTCACTAGGTTTGGGAACAGAGCTCATGAAACAGCTGACTATACATGCAGGTATGAAGGAGTGAACATGTCCTTTGAGTGAACTTTGATGTATTTGTGTCTTACCTGGTACAATCATGCTGGTGAAGCCCTGATCATGTCCGATTCCCAGAACATCCTCAAACGGGCAGTACGCAAGCCCACAAACCTGCCCTCGCAGGCGGTGAGCCATGTAGGGTTTGGATAAAGTACTGCTTCCACAAGCGT
Organism: Scardinius erythrophthalmus; assembly: GCF_964197995.2. Taxonomy (NCBI): domain Eukaryota; kingdom Metazoa; phylum Chordata; class Actinopteri; order Cypriniformes; family Leuciscidae; genus Scardinius; species Scardinius erythrophthalmus. The sequence continues at coordinate 34,799,666 of NC_138240.1, forward strand.
TCTTATAAACCTGTGGATGCATACAGACAACTCTAAGACCCCGTTCACACTGTCAGTCCAGATCTGATTTGTGAATCCGATTGGAATCTGATTTAAGGTATTGACTGTCCACATGATGTATCACAACGGTTCAGATCTGATTTGTGTGTCCATGCCACTCTTTAGTTTTCCGGAATATCTGCATTGATCTCAAAACATGTCTCCATTATATTGTTTTCTGGTAGTCTGACACTTTGCATGTTTCCTGTATAGGAACATCTGACATGTTTATGTTTTACATGGTGCAAGAAACTTACATAAACCACACAAAATCCAGTGTGACTGAAATGTATTTCCAGAAATGCAATTTGAGTGGGATTTACTTATTTTATATTAGGTCTGAGAACTGTGAGTGACTGGTTGTATGTTTTTCTTGGTGTCATGTTTTGATGTTATTTTATGTTTCTATGTATTTTAGAGTTATTTACTATTTATGGACAGCACTTTGGTCCATTCTAATGGTTTTGAAAGTGCTTTATAAATAAAAGTTGAGTTGAGTTGATTTCAAAACACAAGGTAGCTCATAACGGGTTTGTAAAAAAATAAATATATATATAAATTGTGTGCTTTTTTGCCGTTCACACTCAGATTCTAATCGGATATCCATAAAAAATCTAATTTGGAATGATGGTCTGAATGAGGCTTAATAGCAATTCAAGTTAATTTGTATAGTGTATATGTATTTCACAAAAGATATTGTTTCAAGCAGCTTTATAGAGAAAGCTTGTTTCAATGTTACAATTTAGAAAGTATTCTAATATTACAATATTGAATTGTTGTGTAACATTCATAACTGCAACTTATGTGTATGCACAGCTGTTTCTTTATATTCTTCATATTATTTTCTATATATAACATATTGAAAAGAATTCAGTACTGTCTTGTTACATGCCGTTTTGTCCTCAAGTAAATCAGAAATAAAGGAATGTCTCCAGGGCTCAACAATAAATTGGTCATTCACTCGCTCAAGTAAAAAATTGCTTGTCCGGATTTTTTTTTTTTGTGGTGTAAATATAATTTATTCTGAAGCAATACTCTCATCAGTGTTCTATCAGCTTTGACATTTAAATCTGCATGTTTGTGATATTTACCCCGAAGGCATTTTTTACCTTTAAAAAGGGCATTTTTCCCTAATGTTATTAAAGATATACTTCATCTCATTTCAAATTCCATAAATGGAATTAGAATATTGAGGCGCTATCTGGCTGTTATCAATCAAATTAAATAATTGACATTCAATTACAACTGCGTTAAATGTTATGAAATTGTTTTAAATATTTTTTTAATATACAAATAAGAAATGTTGAGGAAAAAATTATTGGATTTAAACATGAAACTAAACCACCAGCTAATCCATCTTAATGAGTGAGTCATTGATTCAAACGGCTGATTCATTGAAGAACGAGGCAGTTTATGAGTGAGTCATTGAATCAAACGGCTGATTCATTGAAGAACGAGGCAGTTTATGAGTGAGTCATTGATTCAAACGGCTGATTCATTGAAGAACGAGGCAGTTTATGAGTGAGTCATTGATTCAAACGGCTGATTCATTGAAGAACGAGGCAGTTTATGAGTGAGTCATTGATTCAAACGGCTGATTCATTGAAGAACGAGGCAGTTTATGAGTGAGTCATTGACTCAAACGGCTGATTCATTGAAGAACGAGGCAGTTTGAGTGAGTCATTGATTCAAACGGCTGATTCATTGAAGAACGAGGCAGTTTATGAGTGAGTCATTGATTCAAACGGCTGATTAATTGAAGAACGAGGCAGTTTATGAGTGAGTCATTGATTCAAACGGCTGATTCATTGAAGAACGAGGCAGTTAATGAGTGAGTCATTGATTCAAACGGCTGATTCATTGAAGAACGAGGCAGTTTATGAGTGAGTCATTGATTCAAACGGCTGATTCATTGAAGAACGAGGCAGTTTATGAGTGAGTCATTGATTCAAACGGCTGATTCACTGAAGAACGAGGCAGTTTATGAGTGAGTCATTGATTCAAACGGCAGATTCTTTCAAGAACGAGGCAGTTTATGAGTGAGTCATTGATTCAAACGGCTGATTCATTGAAGAACGAGGCAGTTTATGAGTGAGTCACTGAATCTTTCACTCAACCGATTCGTTCAAAACGCTGGATCATTCAGTAATGGAGTGAGATGCTGTGAGATGCGCTGTGGTTCTGCTGTGATCTTTGTTTGGATCTATTTTCGCTGCTGAAATATTACAAAAACACTCAATATTACATCTAAAATGTAAGTGACTACTAGTTTATTGAACTGTTGAATGAAATCAGTGTCACTTTCAATCATGATGGTATTCAGGAAAACAGCGCTCTTGATCGTGTGATGTTGCTTAACTGTATCATATGTTATAATTATAAAAACTCAATTTTTACCTCAGTATATTAACTGAGTTTTTTGCGTGAGCTGCGCTTATTTGTATCCATTTGTCTGCGCGAGCCTCAACAGCATCAGTACATTACACACATTATTGTCCACTATCAATCGCCACTTACACATTGTAATAAAATCAGAATAATTCTTGCGTTTTGGTGATTCCAGTTTTTTGTGGATCTCTGAGCTGGTGTGAGTGAGTGGAGGCGGGGCTCATTTGCATATTCATAGAACTGCATATATTAAATAAGGAAAGGGTGTAGAGTTACATTCAAGCTATTTTAAGGCATGAAGAATTTTTTTTCAAGGAAAAAAACGTTTCAATATGTAATTTTGTTGATCAAAGATGAGTTTTAAGGGATACAATTATTGACTACAGGGGGACTTTAACACTCAGTAATATTATCGATTCGACTGCAATAACACTGGAGTAATATGACACAATTGATGAAGTTTGCGACATCTGCACTGTTGTTGATCTGAATGAGCACTGAACAGACTCAGTGAATAACACTTGTCTTCAGTAGAGCTGCATATAGCTGAAATTAACTCGTTTCATTATTGTTGAAATGTACAGTTATTGAAATGAACTGAAGAATGACACTACTGTCTTTTTAGAGCTGCTTTATAGCAGAATTTGATTGTGTTATTTCCCCGTTTATTGTTCTGAATCTGCTTTGAAACATTAAGTATTGTATAAAGCGCTACATGAATAAAATGACTTGACTTAAGAGTGATTTGTTTTGGTATAATTGCAACTGGATATGCGCTGGTCTGATTTCAGGGATAGGTTATTGTTAAGGGTTGGGTTGGGACAGTGGATGTTGATCTTGTGTGTGTATCATGTGTCCATGTACACTACCTGTACAACATCTCCAGTAGCAGCGCTGAGCAGTCCTTTCTGGCTCAGAGACAGGCAAGAGGCTCCAGCTGGGAGAAAACAGGAGTGAAGGGGTTTAAACGCTCGGATGTCATACACCTTCAGCTTCCGGTCCAGACCGGACGTCACCATGTGCCTGCAATAAACAAATATGACATTGTATTGTTATAAATGAAGGGTCTCGTAAGGTATGGTCCAGCATGCAACAACTAAATCAATAATAATCGATGCTATAATTAAAACTGACACGGAAAATATCTGATAGTCACGTCACTTTACAGTAGTGAAGAACACAAGTACAAAACGCATCTGTAAAATAGCAGACACACAATGAGATGCTGCAGGAAAAGTTCATGACCCAAGTTGTCCAAACATGAAACTTTTAAAGCTATGATTACAGTGGGATTTTTTTTTCTGAAAAACTGCCATAACATTTCTGGAGTTTTCTATAACTTGCCCTTTGAAACCTACTTCAAAGTTTGTGTTCTCAGGCCACCAAAACTTCATATGGATTCAACACACTGACTAAACCAAAACCGGTTTTGTGTAAATTAACAGCCAGAGCACATTAAAAGTGTCGTGTTAGCGGCCCCTAAGTTAATAACTAATGATTTTTACAAATGAAAATGAATAAATTGAAAACTGACTTTAGCTGGACAATAACTTTATTCTAGAGCTGCTGTAAAGCTAATTTGAAACAATCTATATTGTAAAAAGCACTAAATAAATAAAGGTGACTTGACTTAACTATACCCACAGAAAGCACAAGAACTGGCGTATTGCCATGGCACAATTTGTTTTTCTTTTCTTTTTCTTAAAAGATGCAACAACCAGATGTGTATAATTTCTTGAATTCAATTCCCCCAGTAAAGTGATCTGTATAAACAGTGCTCTGGTTTTTGTCATACAGATAAGTATGAGTAATGCATCATTCAAAACTGTTAAGGGTCTACTTTTAAACATAATTAACTTAATATATAATCAAATGAACCGAGACTCAGCGTCAACAATATAATTTCTTGAGTCAGGCGCTGAAGTGAATTCCCCCAGTATATAGTGATACTCACATGCCAACTTAAAATACTTCTTATCATACAGATAATTATGAGTAATGCATCATTCGAAACTGTTAAAGGGATATTTCACCGCTGGAAAGATGAATGTGTATTTAAATGGGGTCATTTATGTAGCCTGGCTAACGTCAGACCTCTTCTCATTGAGACGTGGTCTGGGAACCACATGTTCACTTTCTCGTATTTGAGGCGTGGTTTACGAATGCCCAGAGCCGTTTATTGGGCGATACGAATGTCTATCAAATGCGCCTGTACGTAGCTCATATCCAATCGTTTCAATTATACCAGATGACGTATGTAGAGCGGCAGAAATTCGACGAGGAAGAAGACTAAATAAACTTGCGTTCTAAACTACTTAGAACACTATCTAAGGCTGCATCGAAAGGCAACTTCGCGTCTGCTGCCATGTTGGATCCATAGATATAAACAAACTGCTTCGGTGTGTCTCAAGACGTCGTCATCGTCTTGCTGCTCCCTCCCCGTTCTGTGATTGGTTCCCTTTTTGAGGGGAAAATCTGGTCCATGGTGTCCAGACTGCCTAGCAGCGTGAATAAAACTGCGCTGCGTTCAAGGCAGCATGGGGAAACCCAGGCTATCATTTATGTAGTAGAAATGTGAAATTATTTTAGAAGTTGGTGCCTTCTAGACTGAGAAAAGCCAGAAAATGTATTTTTGGCTCATGTGGATGAAAGACAACAACTCCCAGAATGCACTTGCTTCGCTGCCCTACGAGGACATACCCAAGCCACGCCTACCGGTTACAGAGGGCAGTATCAGGAGAAATGATACAGCTAGGCTACTAGTCGACTGGAAACTGAAAAGACGGTGTTTTATGGTGAGATCCCCCTGTGTGCGGGTTGAGGACATGCGGGACGAGCTCCTATAGTCTCTCGCCTCTGGACAGAAAATCCTCTGATGACGATAAATTACGATTTTTGTTCATCTGAGGTTTTTTCCCAGATACACAATACAGAAATCTCTCGTCTCAGGGGGACATGAGGGAGGGAAGCACGGTCACTCGAGAATACTACTGGGTTTCTACTGATGCAAAGCTGAATGCTAATCGGTGAAGTATGCCTTTAATAGGTCTACTTTAATATGTGTAAAAAAAAAAAAAAAAAAGCAGTCTCGGTCTGTGTGAACTGGAGCACGCCTTAATATATAAAAAAATGAACCAAGACTCAGCAAACAGACACATTAGTATAAATCCTTGAGTCAGGCACTGAAGTGAATTCCCCCAGTATATAGTGACACTCACATGCCGGTTTTGTCCACGGTTAGGGAACGCACAGCACCCCGATGGCACAGCATCTTCACAAGCGGCTCTCTCTGGTTGGGCGACCACAGACTCACGGTGCCGTTCGGGTGACCCAAGTGAACCACTGCATTATAGGGATTCTGCGCCATCACATCTAGACGCCCCAGTTTAGTGCCGATGGCTGCGACCTCTTTACCAACCGACACGTCCAGATACTGCAGAAACCCTGTGGCACTCTGAAAGGTCAAAACATTATTAGTGACATATGGAAAACCTGTAAGGAATACAGTCTGAAATACAAATGGGAGAAATCTCTTTTTCATACACAAAACTTTGATTGTCTGAACTGCCTTCATTGGAGTCTTGAGTTTTCTTCCGGGAACGAACATGTCACAATTTTCATCATTTAAATAATTTAGAGATGCACCATAATTGGTATCGACCGATATATATGGTAATTTACAATGTTATCATTATCAGACCGATAAGAAAATTTGGCCGAGATAATAAAGCTGATAAATAATGTATTATTTCCTTCAGCTGAGACGCTTCAGATGCGCACTGTTCAACATGATGGTTTTAAAGGTGCAGTGTGTGATATTTAGTGGCATCTAGAGGTGAGATTTACAAATTGCAAACAGTCAGTCACTCATGGCCCATCCCTCAAATTGCAAACTCGAAGGAGAAGCTACGGTGGCTGACGTATGATCAGAAGATGTCGTCGTCTGAAAATTTAAATGAAAATTTGGATTTAGATTCATCGGCCAATATATCGGTTAACGGCTTTCAAATATAAAGAATTATCAGTATAAGACAAAATTTTCATATCGGTGCATCCCTGAAATAATTAATACGCAGAATAAAGGGGCGGTTGTTTAAGTTAGTAGCGTGTTGAAACTGCCGGTTATGGTAAGGGGCGGGACATTCTTGAAGCGCTCGACCAATCATAACACACTGCTCCAGCCGACCAATTAGAGCACAGTGTGCTTTTCAGGAGAAGGGGCTTCATAGAGACCAGAACTAAACAGAGCGTTACTGACAGACTGGGAAGAGAGGAGCTGCAGCAATGGAGAATATGAGGAAAATAATGAATTAATCTGTTCTAGTAGAGCCCAGAAACATATTCAAGACTTTGTAAAAGGGCATAATAGGTCCTCTTTAAAGATCAGGGTGCAATATGAGACAGCAACGACTGGATTGTTGTAATGAACTACTAGGTCCTGCATCTCCAATAAACACTACATTTAATCCAAAAAAGCAGCTGCTAGAATTCTTACCAGGTCAAGGAAATATGATCATATCATTTTATAATCTCTACATTGTCTACCTGTTAAATTATAAATTATAAGGCCATAAACAGTCTAGCTCATTTGTATTTAACCAATCTTCTATCAAGAGGATATTCAAGTCTACTTGAAGAGGAAGAGCTTTCTCACATTCGGCTCCTAATCTCTGGAATAGCCTGAATTGAATACATTGTACATTGACAATTGAACAACTTTTTCATTACTTTTAAAAGAACAGTGCACAGTCAATCCTATGTGGAAGGTTAACAAAGCGTTAAAGAAGTTCAAAGTTTGTCCAAAAGCATCTGCTGACGCACCGCAGTGGCGAGTAGGAAGTGGTAGGGCAGAAACTGCATTTTCAAGACGTCGTTGAACTTCTTCACGCAGTGGAGCTCCACACCTTTAGAGTCATAGATGTAGAGCCATTTCTTCTGCGCCACAGCAAACATGGCCTCCGTATGAAGCCACCTGGAGGAGCACAGAGAGTGAGCTTCAAATGAGACCAGACTGAGACATACTCATTACTGAAGCACAGGGGTACAGGATGTATAGTGATAAAAACCCTAAATAAACTGAATCTGGACTGACTTAATTTCAAATGTGTCAGTCCAATACAAAGAAATGCAATCAGGGTTTTTGTCATGCTGCTTCGCTTTGGCTGAGGAAGCGGATCAGATGGGGTGGGTGAATGAAGCAAAAATGTCTAAAATCTGGGATGCACAAAAAAAGCATAAAAAAAGGGATGCACGATATATCAGCCACCATATCGTTATCGGCCGATATGTGTTCATTTTTAATGTTAACGCATTCGGCAAGATAAGGAAATTTGGCCGATATATTAAAGCTGATAGGCTAAAAATAACGGATTATTTCCTTCAGCGGAGACACTTCAGATGCGCATTGTTCAACATGATGGTTTTGAATTGCTTGAAATATGATTGGAATCACTTAAAAAATAAATAAAATAAAAACAGTAAAAAAAAAAAGTTTTAATTGTCATGAACATTGCACTGATTAAAGCTACACTGTGTAGGATTTTCTCCCATCTAGCGGTGAAATTGTATATCACTACAAACTGAATATTACTTTCTAGCCCCTCCCATCCCGAGGGCGTTTTAACTCCTACGGTGGCCGTATTATTTCAGATCTGCCGGCAGTCGTGAGTAATCTCCCCCTCGCATTCGTCACGGTGCCACTGAGTTTTAAAACGAAGCTTGAATTTCCAGGTATGTCCCTCTTAGGCTAATGTATTTTCAAGATGGAGGCGCAACATGGCTGCCGCCATTCAAGCGACTCGCTCGTATGTATTCTAAATGGCAGATTCTACGCTTACGAGAATACTTGATTAGCTGGTAGAAGTAATTACACATTAATAAGCACATATAATTTTGAAAGAAAGTGTTTTTTGTAGGGCTGTCAAAAGATTAATCGCGATTATCGCATCCAAAATAAAAATTTGTGTTTACATAATATATGTGTGTATACTCTGTATAATTATTTTGTATATATAAATACACACACATGCATGTATATATTTAAGAAATATTTGCATACATATACTGTATATATTTATATATAATTTATATTATATATAAATATATATTTTTTATATATAAATTACACATTTTTCTTAAATATATACAAGCATATGTGTGTATTTATATATACAAAATAATTATACAGAGTACACACACATATATTATTTAAACACAAACTCTTATTTTGGATGCGATTAATCGCGATTAATCTTTTGACAGCCCTAGTTTTTTGCTAAGAATCAACTTAAAAAATTACACAGTGTAGCTTTAAGACCGCAAAATGACAAATTGGGAAAATGTTATTCTTGTTTTTGAAGATTCAGCATTGCCGGAAAGTGGTATAACCATGACACAAAAATATTTCAACTGGCAGAAATATCTTCAGCAATATACATTATCATTTTAACAGTTTTATCACCCAGCCTTCTACCAAGTCCCGAAGACTGCAAGCTGCCGCCAGGCTGATATGTTAAAGTATATTTATAGATGGTAAGAGACAATTAACTCAAGCTGCCGCACCCAAAAACTCCCTCTGATTTTCCAGAGATTACAGAAATGAGGCTCACAAGCAGAAATCAGCTGGACTGAAACCTGGCCAGTCAGACGGTGGCACTGCTCTTCATGTACTGAAGACAAGAGTTTGGCAGAGGTTGCTTGCTTAGCATTAAAAGATTTTTTAGCCAGCCAAGCAAAAGAAAATCTAAAAATGTATTATTTTCTAAGCAAAGCTTAAAATCAAGAGACGCGTCTTAATGAATGTGCACTTACTTGACGTCATTCACCGTTTCCATGACATTCATCTCACACATCAGGTCTTTGGACTGCCAGTCGATACAGGCCACATGACCTTTCCTTCCACCCAATAGCAGATGCCTGTGGCAGACAGATCAAGTTGATTATATATACACACACATATACACATAAATTTGTGCAATTTAAATAAACCTCTTCTTTAATGAACACGATTTAAATTTCTGGATTAAAATGTTCATGGTATATTGAAGTATATGTCCTGAGATCATAAAGAAAAAGAGCACTTTTTTCTTCTTAAAAATCTGATTAAATGTTTACTTTAATTAATAAGATTAATTATGGTAGTTAAATGGTAAAATCTCAAGAAAACTGATATTCAAGGGGGAAAAAAAACAGGGTTGTCTGAATTAATTAATGGCAGACTTTTGTCAGGTAATGTGTTTAACCTATTTATAGATTTACACAGAAATATAATTACTAGGTTCCAAAATGTACATGTAAATGTGAGCGAGACAAGAGCATTGCAACAGAAATCTACTTCTGTTCACACTTTATATGATTACGAGTTTAATCCAAACAATCTCCCAATGTAACCAACAGTCTGAATATTATTAGACAAGGTACAGTGATATCAACAATGTACATTAAGAAGGAAAAAACAGGTACAATAATTGAAATCCTGAGGTGTCGACAAAAATAGTCAAACATTTTTTCCAATTTCAAGCATATAAAAATACAAATTTGTTCATATTTTATGATATAAATGTTTAATGATCGACAGTAATATCCAGTGATGTAAACTACTCAACTGTTTTATATCGAATTTTGCATTTTAATTTTTTATTGAAAATGGCACAATTTACATGATTCATGTAATTCATAACTGAAGTGACAAGACAAGAAATGTTGTGCATTTTTTTACATATTAGACAAACAAATAAGAGTAAATGAATTCTTTTAAATAACCCATCTGGGTTTTTAATTTTATAAATGCATAAAGAGTGTTTTTTCCCAACATTTATTAATAAACAAGTTTTAACTTGGCATGTCTGAAACATGTATTTCTAAAGGTTTCTCCCTTCCATCATATCAGACATTGTTAGTTGTTACTGACCCTTTTAACACAAGTACATGCAGTGATCCATCAGTTCTGAACTCTTAAACCTTTAGCACATACCGTCCATTTCTGCTGTAGTCCAGCCTATACGGGCCAAACTGGGAGAGATGCAGGTTGAAGTACTGTGGGGAGAGAACAAGAAACACCTAGTAGAACATATCAAATGTGTAGCTGCTAAAAAACCTGTAGGTCTGTAAAAATCGGATTAATATGTATACATGCTTGTTCGTTTTCTAAAATGTCATATTTAACAAATGTATAGTAGCAAAGATTTGTTTCTAGATTTCTAAAGAAGTAAATCCATTTGCTTTGATTCATTTCTCTGGATTCTTTCGCAACACTGCTGCATGTGGCTTGATGATCTCAATTAAATATGGTCCAAAAATATGCACATAAATCAATAGATTCATTACTGGAACATCTAAGCAGAAAAGAGCATTCATGTTCAAGCTTTTATCTGTGAATCCGGGGACGAGGCCGCAGGGACTGATTTGACACACTTATGAAAGGCTTTAGTCTGAGGACACAAACGCAGCGTAACAGACTCTTCTTTCAAAACACCTTATTCCAGACTTTGACCAGTGATGCTAATGCTAATAATAATGCCTCCATCTGTGACATTCATAACCATATTTTATACATTAAACATGTTAAATTTAGTGTGAAATTACCAGATTTACTTTTCTGGTAAACACACTATATATGTGGCCCTGGATCACAAAACCAGAGTCGCACGGGTATATCTGTGGCAATAGCCAACAATACATTGTATGGGTCAAAATTATCGATTTTTCTTTTATGCCAAAAATCATTAGGATATTCAGTAAAGATCATGTTCCATGAGGATATTTTGTAAATTTCCTACTGGAAATATATAAAACATGTATTTTTGTGAGTGAATGCAGCACAATCGCCAACATAAATGAACAACTTTAAAGGAGATTTTCTCAATGTTCAGATTTTTTTTGCTCCCTCAGATTCCAGATTTTCAATAGTTGTATCTCAACCAAATATTGTCCTATCCTAACAAATCATACATCAATGAAAAGCTTATTTATTCAGCTTCCATATCATGCATAAATCTAAATTTTAATGACATTCAGTCTTTTTACCATTAAGCGACCATCAGCACCGAAATACCGGTAAACCTCGGTAATGACCCTTAAATGCTTCACTGTTGTCTTCATTTCAGACGCTTTCTGTCCAATTTGACCGTTTTTTGCTTTTGAGTGACAGGCGTAAAGGGTCTGATCACACAGAAAGCACTTTTGCTCTTAAAAACACAAGACGTCACACAACAGCAGAGCCGCAGTGATGATGAATCTCAGCCAACGTCCATCAAGCGCAAGTTTACGTATAATAGCAAAACTATTCAAAACTAGGGCTGGGACGATACACCTATCTCCCGATTCGATACTGTCACGATACTTGGGTGCCGATACGCATTTAGATTTTTAAGAATTACGATTATACAAGTATTGCGATTCAATATTGCAATGCATTGTGATTTTTTTAACACTAGACCATCGGGAAAAGCTAAATCATACACTTATACAGACTGTACATCATGTATAAGATGAGTCATTTTTACAAGTTTTATTCAGAAGCATCATACAATATTACATTCTCTTTAATAAATGATTCAATAACAATACATTTTTTACAGTCACTTGTCGCCACCTACTGGCGGAACAATGTAATCGATAAATGCCTTATTTTAAGTGCCAAGTTTAAAGGCACAATATGTAACTTTTTTGCTTTAAAATTAGCAAAAATCACTATATCTACGTTATATATTTTTTTTTGTTGTGTACATACATTATCCCGACTGTTTCCAACAACTTTCAAACCAGGAGAAATTTTTATTTAATTTTTAGACACGGCACGTTTCTTTATTTCCGTTTTGTCGCAGTCAATGGCGTCATATCCGCGTTGTCCCTGGTTTCCGCCTATGGTTTCCGCTCGTACTGCCATGGCAACCAGAGCTATGAGCAGAGCCCTCTGATTAACCAAAGCGACAGACGCAGACAACTGTGGAGTGCGCAATGTCTATCTGCACGCTGTTGTTGTTTCGTTCAAACATTATGGACCATGGCAAGCAGACTTTGGATAAAAAAGGAGAACTAAAACGAGAATCAATATCAGCGCGGTGTTTTCGAGAGGCCGAGAGCTCCCATAGACAGTATATAAACCAGAGCTCCACGTCCGAGACTTCGACCGCTCTTACATGTACTTATTGAACAGGTGAGCACATTTACATAAAACTAATCAATGTTATACAGTTCAACAATGATAAAATGTTAGAATATGATCTGTATGTTATTCTAATGTTGATCTAGCTAACTGCTAGTCTCATACAGACAAACTAACACATACATTTCAACACATTCAAATGCAGTTTAGTGTGCTAGTGTAATGTTAGACCAGGTGAAACAGCGCTGCGTTACCTCACAAGTTTAATTTGTCTAATAAACTGACCTGTGGGTAGTAATTCTGCGTGTAGTTCGGTAGAATGAAATGTCCATATTCCTTTTATATCCGCGGGACTCGCGTCGCGTGTGGAGCTGATAGCTGTCTCTTAGCAATCCCGAACTGCTTCATATCACAGTCATGATAAAAACATCGATGTATTCAGTCATCCATAAACATTATTAGATCGGCCGGCTTGACGTTGACGACAACATCCATAATTCTTAGCAAATGTTGTGTCATCAATCTACGCCTTTGTTATTGTAAATAGGTTAGCGACCCCTAGCGGTGAAAAATTCCATACTGTACGTTTAAGATCAAAAACTGATTTACTCTATTTTGATCACTACTGTGGACATCAGTGTTCATATTTGAACTTTAAACTTTAATCTCAGTACTTCTATGATAATTTTAACTATTGCATCAGAAATAATGAAGCTATGAAGTTGAAAAGACGAAGTTTCATGACGACTCTCCGGGTCAGCGCCAACACAGCTTTAAATGTTGAGATATTATTTTGTCAAAGGTTTAATAGACAGACAAATCGGAAGATCACGTGCGTGTTTGAATCGAGATCACAGTCTTTTAAAGATTAATCGCGCAGCTCTACTGTATTTTTTATATATAGACGAGTAGCGCAGGGGCTTTTCAGTGCATTCAGTCTCACGTCTCTTTCACGCATCCACTTAATAGGGATATTATGTCACTAAACACTCATAGATGACGACACATTTCATGTTGGAACAAAAGTGGCTAACTTCTGTCAAACTCGTCTATAAGCAAGGACAAAAATAAAGCAATAAAAAAAAAAAAATCATGTTAGGTGAAAAATGGAGTAATCGCATCATCTCCTTCTGAGCTTTGTGATTGGCCCATAATAGACTTCTGACATCAGCGCGTTTGACCTCATACTGGTAATCTTAACACATAGCATCATACTGGTAATGTTACAACTTTTTAGGGCTGGGCAAAAAAAATAGATTTTTCAATTAATTGTTTTTTAAAATGTGGTCGATTCAAAATCGATTCTCAAACGCCACGAATCGATTTTTTTCCATATTTATTTATCTATTACCCAAAAGCCACTATTAGTTTTCCTCCACTGTTCATAGGCTTGCAAACTCCATTTTATACTTAACGCTGTGAGATTTTATGTTTGTTTTATCTTAATCATAAAATAACCTCAACTAGTGCTGCACGATTAATCATTTCGCAATCGCGATGTCAAGCCTACGCAATTATATGACGCAAAATGCTGTGATTTATGATGAAATAAACATATTTGGGCTATTAACGCAATTAATGCAGCATCTGTTAATTTTTGTCATCCTTTGGCTAGTGTTACATGACCCCGCTCTTATGCGCGATAAGACAAAAAAGAGCTCGCTGCCTGTGAATGTCCTGACTGTGACACACAGAAAGACTCGCGCTAATATCGTGCGTGCGCACAAGACAGCCCAGAATACAGTTATCTTTCGCGCTTGAACGAACAATAACACACACAATTATGTCAAAATGTGTTTTTGTCGAGTATCTTCATAACATAAGAGCAGTCTAATGATGAACGTGAAGAGTTGTGACTCGTGAGAGAACGAGGCGCGTATGAGATCCGCGTCTCTGTCAGCAGCGGCTGCTCTTAAAGGGACAGTACACAGTAGCCACTAATTATCTCTGTCGCTAAAGTTAATCAAAGAGCAAAGGGAACAGAGAAAAACACTCACTGCTCTTGACTAAAGAACTTTTGTAACTTTAATAAGGATTAGTCTATAATTTATAATGAATTCTTTTTATTAATTAACCACTTGTAAACTTGTTCACTTTTCTTCTTTTATTTTTTATAAATATAGGATTTGTATTAAATATATATTCATTGAGTCGAATCGAAATAGAATTTAGAATCGAAATCGAAAATTTAATCGAAATCGAAAATCGAAATAGAATCGAATTGTAACATCTGAATCAATACCAAAACCTACAACTTTTCATACTGGATAATCGACAGAACTGGTATTTTTGAAAAAGTCCGGTTCACATACAATCTCTAAACGGTATTTTACCAGTACAGACTGTGTGTGTGAAGGGGGGAGTCAACAAACTCTGTTTATTATTGGTCTCGCTGCAGTTTCTAGCGTTCAAACGTGCTAAAATAATTCACCTTTGATCCAGAAGTGATGTCAACAGCATCTGCGATGTCATCTTGAGATATCGTACATGTGTCTTCACCCTCGTCTCCTTCCAGGAAGCTGAAGACAAGCAGACAGACATGAGCTCTATATGTGTGTGTAGTGTACATTTATGAATATATGAAGAATACAAACACACAAACAGTGGTTAAACCAAATGTCCAAGCTAATCTTTTCTATCCAAGAGCAGCCACTGCCATTTGTAACTTCAGTGTTTGAGGCTTCTGGGGGAAATGACAGAAAGCAGGGTCAACTTACCCTCACATAAATCCCAAACTCTCAGTTGATTAACCCAAATCTTTCTTACTCCTGGTTATTTGTTCCAGCATGCCATAATACAGTATTGTTGTTTAATGGCGATTTACATTGTGCATATCGCCACCTACTGGCCAATAATCTCAAAGTCTCCCTGTAGTCAATAATTATATCCCTTAAAACCCTTAAAATAGCTTGAATGTAACTCGACACCCTTGCCTCATTTAGTATACACGGTTCTATGAATATGCAAATTAGCCCCGCCTCCACTCCACATTACTTTACACATGGTTTGTCTTAAAGCATATTAAAACACCAGATAGACACATAAACAACATTAAAAGCTGGATTTTCACCACAGAGGAGCTTTATAGAGTTTTAAAAAAATGTGAAAAAGATTATATAATTAGTTTGATGATAAATATATAAATTAAAGTAGAGCTGCACAATTCTGGATAAATTGAGATTTACGATTTCTTTGTTTCAAACACAGATCATGATTCTGAACAGACAACCAAACAAAATAATATGTAATGTATTTTAAAAATAGGTCTGAATGAATGATTCAAGGACTTTCATTACTGGATGAATCAGCATTTCTGAACGAATTTCTTGAATGATTCAATGACAAATACATTTTTAGTCACTTGTCGCCACCTACTGGTGTAATGATGTAATCGACACAATCGTAATCTGAAGCGCTAAGCTACTTTCAAAAGGTGATTTGCTCTATTTTGATTGCCAAAATATAAATCCGTGCTAATTTGAATATTGGTAACGTAAATAACGATACTGTGTGTGTGTGTGTGTGTGGTTGAGAGGACTGTATTTTTAATAGACATGGCTGAATCGTTGTCATTTAGGAATGAGATCATGTGGGTGTTTGTCAGTGTCATTCTTCTTTTCATCTGGCACAATATGTGAACTACATTACCCAGCATCCTCTGGAAGTAGGAGGTCGTATCGTGCGGCCTGTTTCTGAGCGAGTTCAGACACGGACTCCGAGAACACAATGGCCTCCTTCAGCTTTCTCCCGGCTCCTGCGGGCTGACACATCACAGAGAGGAGGAGTGTGAACACCCGAAATACAGTCCTTATTAGGGATACACCTCTATGAAACCTTTGGCCGATACCGATAACTCTTTATATTTAAAAGTCGATAACCAATATACTGGACGATACAATTAAATCCAAATTTTGGATTATAAAAACAAAAGTCTCATCATTAAAAGCCATGTCCCAAGCACACAATTATAATGTTGTTCTTATAATTTTATGCAGCCGATATGACAGACGTGCACTGCACATGAACTGCATTTTCCTTTATTGAAGTGATTCCAATCATATTTCAAGCGATTCAAAACCATAATGTTGAACAGTGCGCATCTGAAGAGTCTCAGCTGAAGGAAATAATACCTTATTTATCGGCTTTAATATATCGGACAAATGTTCTTATCAGGCCGATAACGATAACATTGAAAATGAACACATCGTTTGTGTGGCCGATATGATATATCGTACATCCCTAGTCCTTATGTAAAGTTTCAGATAATGTGTCAAGCGTTATTGGTGTGAATCTCACAAAATCTGCCAAGAACATCGACTGGTCGTGTAGTTCTGTATTTAAGGCCATGTCCACACTAATACTAATATATTTTTCTCTCCGGTTTGGCCTTCTGTCCACACTGAGACGGCGTTTTTATTAATGAAAACGAAGCTCTTTGAAAACGCTCTCCAAAGTGGATACATTTGAAAACGCCGTTTTTGCGTTGTAGTGTGGACTGTGAAACCGGTGGGATTTAAAAACGATTACGTAAATTTAGTCATGTGACGCATATTGTACCAATAGATACTCATGTTTATACCAGTATTGTGCCTGTTATGTGCTGTTCGCTTAATATTCTACATTGCACACTCTTCATATCACAGTCCTGCAAAGATGACAGAATACACTCACATTTGCTGTCCTGCGGCTAAACATGAGAGCGGTCGCGTTTTAGACCAAACATATGGTGACTGCGTGCGACCTGGACATATTTTACTAAATAAAATGATCCTGTCAGAAGAAATGCGCGATAACGTCATTATTTTTCCCCCTGAATCATATCAGTGACCGTTTGTGGGGTTTTACGCATGCGCAGTAAAGGTGAATTAAGCGTTTTCAGGCGTTTTTCAAAAGTTTCTCATCCACACTGAAACGTCTGAAAACGCTAGTGTGGACAGAGAGCGTTTATAAACGAAAACGCCGTTTTCAAACGTATCCGGATTAATGTAGATGTAGTCTTAGTTTAAGACTGCAATCCTAAACCGCGAATCTAATCACTATACAAGCAATGGCGTATGCAAGTTTGGTGAATGAAACGCTGATGTGACGGAACAAACTCAAAGGCTAGAAACAGTGATGTATAACTTTGAAAATCAGTAAAAGGACGTTCCCACAGAAGTCCATGCGTGATCTCATGTGATTTTGTGACTTTTACATCTTTGTCATCAGTAGTGTACATTAGGGTGTTCAGATGGTTATCAGTATATTTTGAGGTAAATATCTTATTTCTGTGGAATTGAAATTGGTATTGAAATGTATGAAATTTCACTGCGATCTATCATTTTGGTATTGTAAAAATATTATTATAATATAATCTAATATTATAATATTAAATATTATTTAAAAATATTAAAATATTATAATATTTATATTATATTTATATTTATAAAATTGTAAAAATATGTATTAATTTTACATCAAAAAACTCAATTCTCATAAAGTGATATAAGATTTAGATCATATTTCCCACCCCTAACAGCAACTTGCATCCATTTCTATATGCCGAATAGACTCAAAACAAGTGTTAAAATATACAGGAACGCATTTGGACAATGTCACAAGTATAAGTATAAATCGGGACTCACCGCTTTGTGTTTCTCTCCTCTCCGAAACTTCTGGAGCCGTTCTGTCGGTATCGGAGCCTGACCGGGAAAAGGGTCCTCTTTCTAAATACACAATATGATCCGATGAGAAGGGCTGCTGAAATATTGACGTTTTGATTGTTCATATTAGGACATAGCAAAAACGTCTAGGTGCAGGAAACCAAAGGTGCAGTTAAAACAATTAAGGGTGTGATTAAGTTGTGCGTTGGCAATTGTTAAATCACTTAATCGTGATTATTTGGGAACCACGATAATGGTGCAAAATAAGCAAATTTCATGCTTAAAGCAGTTGTTCTCAAATGTTTTGACATGATATCGTCAGAATTCGAATATCATTTTGACATGATATCGTCGATATATGTCAGAATTGTGGCCAGTGACAAAGCTGAGTAACTTTGGAAAACCACAAGTCACAGCATCTGCTGAACAAAACAGCTCGTGTCAAGCCGTGAGAAGAAGCACTGATCTGATTAGCATACTAGCACATTCATACATAGCATACTAGTAAAGTAAAGTCACTGAATGGAAAAACTAACTCTTACCACTGGTTGGTCACTTTCACCTTTCTTCCTTTTTAATGACCTTTCTTTTACTGTTGCTTCACTCTGGTTCTGCACATCTTTACTCAGTTCTTCCTCGGGTTTCTTCTGGTCTGTGTTTTTTGATTCCTCCCAATAGCGTTTTGAAAGCTGAGCGAGGAAAAGACAAACACATTCAGAAATGTTTTCTTTATTTTACATTTTCAATCAGGAACAAATGTCTTCCATGGGAAATAAATGCAGATGATCATAACAACATTTGTCCCTGAATGGTAAACAATATTCACCTTGGTGGGTTAATAAATAAGACTGTCCATGATAACATTTGGCAGCCTTTTATTTTTCAGTGTCCTTGTTACACATTACATGTAATATCTATAAATTATTCACAATAATTACATGCAACTAAACCAAACCCTATAGTAAGTCATATAATTATTATTACACACTGTAACACGGACACCTTAAAATAAAGGGTAACCCAAAAAATCTAGAAGTTCTTAGAAATACAGAAAGTAATGAGTGTCTGCAAATGTTTCAGTGGATTAAAGGTTTCCAAATATTAATAAGCAGTGAAAATGTTTTAAGATATTTTTTTTTTCTGGGAAATAATGATGAGATTATGTTTTCAAGAACTTCAAGAACTCAATAAGGATTTTTTCTTAATGAATATTAATTCAAAACATGCTAATTACAGAAGAGGTGTATTAAGATAAGTAAATAATACAGTATAGATAATATATTTATGTTTTCAAGAACTTCATTACTCAATAAGAATTTTTTTCTTAATGAATATTAATTCAAAACATGCTCATTACAGAAGAGGTGTATTGAAATATTATGAAAATAACAGTTAATATGCTATTTACCACACATGATACCAATCAACCACACTGACTGTACACTTTTCAAACGATAGATTTTACTTACATTCTATCAAAAAGTTCAGGAAGAAATGACGAGTATAATATTATAAAGCCGTGAAAGTCAAGAAGCGACGTATTTTGCGATGATGACAACATCTTACCTTTACTCTGACTATCCGAAATAAAAAAAATAAATGTATACTATGTCTATAGACTTCTCACATCTTAGTGAAAAGCGAGTGCTGTTGTAGCCAGAGCAGGGGTTGATCATGTTTACCTTTTGCTTGCTCTTTTTCTCCACGTGTGTGCTGGACGAATCCTCCGGCGTTGGCGCCGCCATGTTTGTTTTAAGACAACAAGAGCAGAACTCTTCTTCTAGCGTCTATTTGGCAATCATCAAACAACCTAGAGGTGAATTACCGTCCCCTGCCGAACTGGAGAAGCTGCTGCTGCTTCTTGTAACCATGTCTTCTATTATGGAAGCATATGGGTAGCAATATTCAATTAGAAATGTAATATGTAAAATGACAATGCATTTCTGTATTTAAATGTACATTTTCCATAAAGGCATTAAATAAGTTCTAAAGGGGAATTAAGGGAATTTATATAAGCGAGCGCTTATAATAAACAGAATGATATTGTCCGCTGCTGTGGAATCGAATATAGTTATATCTTTATCTTTATAGTAGTTTGAACTGATCTTTAAGGCCCACTGAAGTGCCTTTAAACGCGAAGCATCATTATTCAGTGTGTTGACGTTAATTTCCACTGAAACAGGAAGACAGGGCGGGGCATATCGAACAGCTCCTCCCCTTTTCTTAGAAATAGCCAATAGCGTTTAGTTTATATCACAGCTCGGCCAGAGCCATTGACCAGCAGTTTCCTCCTAATCTCCTCCATATCGCTTTAAAATACAGCATTCTGTCCATAACTGTAAGCTTTGAATATAGATAACAGCAAGGCTAACATATTCATACTAAAAGCCCCAAAAAAATTATTTCATGGGGACTTTAAAACTAAAGCGTCGCAGGCCATGTCCCAAATGCACACTTCATATGCACTTTCGGTCTTGTGGACTTGCAATGGCTGCTGCTGTCCTTGAAGTCCATGAGACCGTAGGGTGTCCCATTTGTCATTTTAGATTTGTAGAAGGATGCCCGCGAGCGTCCCCTTTCGATATGTGCCCTTGATGTGCACTTTTGACGACAGTCAAAGCGACGTTACGTCCCAAAAGTGCAGACTCGTAGGAAGACCGTGAGTGCTTAGGGTGCCATTTGGGACTGGGCCAATATCAAATATTGGTGGGGTCAATTTGGCCATTTCTAGTGATGTCTATGATGGTTACGGCCCTGTGCTGAGGAGATCTTTGTAAGGCTGATTTCACACGGCACTCTCAAACAGCAATCTCTGAATGTTTGCAACTTGCAGGCTCATATCATCCTCTTTCAAATGCTGTGCAGTATAAGAGCGCACACTGTACAGTCGTTTCTGGACTGCAATATGTGCATGTTTCATGTTTCCCTATTTTGAGGAATGTGAAGCTTCAATGTAAATAACATTTACCCAAGGATATATCATTTGTTAGATAATTTAAGTGGGCATATGTCCTATTTATTTTTATATATGTGGCAGGATAAGTGATGTTGCCCTCCTATTGGCTCTGGTTAAGTGTTGCTCTGACAGACCAATGATGTAGAAGCTTTATTTTGATGGGTGTACGGGTCCTCGTAAGTCTGGGTTCTTACCTTCTGGCATTCTCGTTTCATCTGAGGTATGTTGACACTCTCTCTGACTGTGTATTGATGTGAATAGCTCTAGTTATATGCTCTATTTCTAGGTTAGTTAGAGCGGGTCTGGCGGTGCGAGTAGGGTCTGCCTGCAGAGCCGGAGGCTGCATTTTCAGGACCCCACTTTTAGGACCGCATTTCTAGGACCCTAGGTTTTTAGTGACAGCGCCACCTACCGAATTAGAGGACCAGCGAAGATGGATGACAATCAGAGTGTGAGTATCAAATGCGAATAAATTTTTACAATTGCGATGCATTTAATTGGAAAGTTAACGTAGCAAACGTGATGGTGATTTGCTAAAAAAATAGTCTTGAATGCATAGCCATAGTATTTAGCCTCTAATGCTTGAAAATGAATTGTTAGCACGTTCATTTAACGGAACTGTTGCGTGATAAGCCTGTGTTGACTTATTGACAGCACAATAAAACTGTAGCATGTTCGTTCTGAAAGCTTGTTAATTACTCCTTGTTCTTCCATTTTAAGTCAGTTAAAATAATCTTAATGTTTTCACTGTCACGTGCTCACAGTCAGCCTGTTTAACGTTACCCACAATACAAGTTATGTGTAGTATGCGTCTACATGCGTCTCATCATTTTGACATGGTTTTATAATGTGTGCTTTAAATATTATATACATGTAAATGTGTATATATATATATATATATATATATATGGTCAGAAAAAAAGTCGTGTCAATGTTATTTCTATTCAGATTTCTCAATTGAGATGGGCTTTATTGACATGAGTGTTTCTAGAACCTTTGTTCCCACAACATCAAAACCTTTTTTTTTTTTCAAATCTTTGAACAGTATGCAATAATAGTATTATGAACATTAATTGATATGTGTGCACTGTTTGGTAACTAAGAAAAAAAAAATAAAGTGTAGAAAATGTTCAACTAAATGTTCCTTATTTAATTCACTTCTCTTTCTCTCTCTCTCTCTCTTAGGAGTCAGTGATGATGTTGTCCATGAAGTTCTGTTTGTGGTCCACATCATGAACAAATTTGTTTTTGTGTGTGTTCAAGTTCAGTTATTATATATTATTTTGTAAAATATTTTGTGTGTGCAAGTTCAGTTATTATATATTATTTTGTGAAATATTTTGTGTGTGCAAGTTCAGTTGTTATATATTATTTTGTAAAATATTTAGTGTGTTCAAGTTGAGGTGTGATATATTATTTTGTAAAATATACACAATCTACCCCCAGAGTCATTGTCTTCCCTCTATACTTGAAAATGTGGTCGATCTAGTGACTGAAAAGACTATAACATGATTCCTTGTTTATTTTACTTGAGTTATTATATTATGCTAGACCCAATAATTTCTCAACATTCCTAGGAACCAGGTTTAATTGCAATAAATAAAGTAGTATTTGGGTGTAATAAAACTGTAAAACTCTAATGTAGTTGAAACTGGGTGGGTGGAAATACTGCCTGGCACAACTAGGGTCCTGGAAATGCGTTCCTGAGACTGCGGTTCTCCGAGTCGGTAGGTGGCGCTGTCACAAAAACCTAGGGTCCTAGAAATGCGGTCCTGAAAATGCAGCCTCCGGCTCTGCAGGCAGATAATATTGGGCGGTGCTGGCATTGTGGCAAGTTTGTGGCAGAGTTCACTTTCAGGTATGTCTATTTGCACTAAATTTTGATCGCTTGAATTTGGGGTATTTATGATGATATGTTCAGGAGTAACAACAGGTTAGCAGGTGTGGGAACACTGGCCGGTAGACAAAGCCGCATCACCTGTTGTGAGTTTGTTTTGCTTCCCAGGAACATTTTCTTTGTTTTGTTTGTTTTTATTCTCGCCAACATTGTATTAGTTTTGTTCGTTTTGCCTTTGGCAACATTCTTTGTTAATGTGTGTCTCTTCCCTCTTTCTCCAGGAGCCAATGAGGACTAGGTGTGGAGCGCGGGAGGCCATCTGTGTGCTTCACCGTGTGTTGTGTGTGTGCTGACAACACTTCTTTATTGTGTGGGTGCGTGGCGTTTGATCTGTTGTGATTTGAGGTGGGTTTGGACGACCTCCTGAGTTGCAGCCGGCCTGCCTCGTTCCCACTACGCCTGGCCCTGGAGATTTATTTTTGTCATGTTGGGAAATTCCTGAGAGCGAGAATTTTATTGACGCTGTTGATTTTATAATAAAGTGTATTTTTGTATTGTTCCTCACGTCATCTCTGTCTTCAAATGGTAAAACTTACCTGTGTGTCCTTATGCGGAGTTATTTCCCTGGCTCTCCACCAGGGTGGCGTAGTCGGATTAATTTAATAGTGAGTCACTTTACCCTCCACTCGAGTCTAGCCACATATAGAACCCAATATTTTGGCATAAACACTTTTATAGCTATAAACTTATTATTTTAGTTATTGTACATGAAAGAAATGGGCTATTTCTAAAGGTAAATTATTGTATATACAGAGCAACTTTAATAAAAGCCCTACATTGAGAATAATCTGAAATGTAGTTGTTTTAAATGTATTTTGACAATTTATTTGATCAACAGTTCATTTGGCTGTAAAATATGCTCTGCATTTTTATAGTTTATTGCATGTAGCATAGTTGTACAAAACAGTATTTTACAGTAATTTGACGGAATCTGGATTTGTTTTTATCTTTTGTATTTTTCACTTTTTTTTAATACCATGGCATTTATTTAGTTGATATTACTTTGGAGGGGAAATCTGATATTTTACATTATACGTTTAGTGAATTTATATTTGAATGAAGTAAAAAATGTGTGCACCAGAGAAATCACTTAAATAGATCACTCATTAGTTATGTTTTTATTAAATGTTCTAAGACTTCCTGCTGGCATTCTTTCTTTGTCTAGACCAGAGAAAACTCCCTGTCAATCTATTGTTGCTTCAAGCGATAATAGAGGAAAGTTAAAGTGACATAAGGAAACTTATAGTGTAAAAAAACCCTACCTCATGATTACATAATAAAGCAGTGTAATCTTTGTACAGCCATCACCCTTTCTTCTGTGAAACAATGCCCATTTCATGAAAGAGTGCAGGAACAAGGAAGAAGGAAGAGCTTATAGGCACTGTCCAAATGGCACAGTAAACACTCACAAGCTGCGTTTTACTTCACTTTCATGCACTCGCGAACTTCCCTAAGCACTTCCCAATCGCCGCCATTTTGAAGTGCGTTCAACCTCGTTAAGTGGGCGAGGGAACTTTATTTGGACTGACCCTCGACCCCTCGTTCGAAATCGCATACTATCTTGAGTGAATGCATGTCCTCTCGGTCACTCGGATGTACAGGGTGGGCCATTTATATGGATACACCGTAATAACATGGGAATGGTTGGTGATATTAAAGTCCTGTTTGTGGCACATTAGTGTATGTCATGGTCACCACCCATCTTGAGGAGTTTGCCCCCTCACATATACTAATGTGCCACAAACAGGACTTTAATATCACCAACCATTCCCATGTTATTACGGTGTATCCATATAAATGGCCCACCCTGTACATCATTGGTTACGTTGCGCGAGCGCCCACTACTGGCGGAGCCCTTGAAATGTGTTTAAATGTAACGCACTAAAGCCCTTGATCACAATCCACACTGGAAATTATTTATTATGTATAGTTTTTTCCCCTTATGAATTTGTTTCATTCTGTATGTGGGCTTTTTGAGAAAATATTTAAAAAAAATACACAAACGAAAATTATACAATAAACTATCTGTGTAAAAACAGTCAGTTTAGCTACTCGTATGCCTATTAAATGTGGTTAAATGTCAAAATAGCTCACTAGAGTTGTGTGGGCTGGGGGTAAAATAAGGTAATTATGGTCTATGGATCTGCATGAAAGTGTCCAAATAAACTTCCCTCGCCCACTTGACGAAGTTGAACGCAGGTCAAAATGGTGGCATGGATTCCCATGAGGGGAAGTTTCAAAATGGCAGAATTCAACAGCAAGTTCTTGACACATTTCTTTTACACATTTTCACATTTTGTAAGTATAAAATGAAACACAACAATGGCGGCGGGAATTCCCCCGAGGGGAAGTGCTTAGGGAAGTTCGAGAGTCTATAGGCCTACCTGAAAGTGGAGTTAAACAGAGTCCCAGACGTACTACATTCGCCATGTTGTCATTATCATGTCATCGTAGGTGCATGTCCACTGTGAGAGACATAATCTAAAAAACAAAATCCAGAAATCACAATGTATGATTTTTTAACTATTTATTTGTATGATACAGCTGCAAATAAGTATTTGAACACCTGTCTATCAGCTAGAATGTCTCTCACAGTGGACATGCACCTACGATGACAATTTCAGACCCCTCCATGATTTCCAAGTGGGAGAACTTGCAAAATAGCAGGGTGTTCAAATACTTATTTTCCTCACTGTACTTCTTTTATCACATAGGCCTATTGTTTTTCGCCTACTATATAGTGGGGAAGTGTGATTTCAGATGCAGCCAGCATGCTGTCTATGCCAAGTTGCCAACATGTAGCCTACATTCCAGACAGATCCATAGACCACAGTGCACCATGATTGTGACGATCGTGCTTACTAGTTTATCGTAAATACTAGTTTCCTAGTTAAAAAAATTGGACATGGACGAGTCAGAATGACCTCTGAAGTCAAAATTTGAATGCGATGAGCTCGTAATCATGACTTCAGAAGTGGGAAGTGGGATATTTCCGATCATTATGATGCATGTGAAGTGTGCTATTTGGGACAGGGCCGAAGTAGGCAAACAAAGATAATGCATGACACAATTTTCTTTAATTGACCACTAAGAGAAAGCCAGTGATAAAGTGGAGTTTTATTGTCTTATCTATGAATGTAAATTATGAAAAATAATGATTCATAAATTAGAATGAGTTTAATGGTGTCACAAAAGAGCAAAAAAAGAGAAATATATCAGTCTATCAACTACAATGCATTCTTATTTCTCTAAATTTGTAAAAGATGCAGTTATGTCTCAAGTTCATTAAAAATATATTATTGTCACTTTACAAATTTGTTATTGCAAATACACAATTACCAGCTATAAAACCAACCTTTGAAAACATAAAGAGACGAGAAGGATAAACAGATTTTTTTTTTTTTTTTTTTTTTGCTATGAAAATGTTCTTTTTAATAATAAAAAGTTCTGACAGTAAATAAAACCTGGCTTCTGACAGGGTGTGGTATAACACAGAAGCAGAGGTCAGATATGATGTAAACAGAGTAAACGCTCAATGATTAATTGTGAAGCTGTTACAAAATGTTTTATATCTCATAAAAAGCTTACATTTCAATTGAATAGCCTATTGAAGAAAAATTGCAAACATCACCCTGAATGATTCTCAGGTTCCTTCATAAGTATTATGGTTATTGATTTGCTTCTGCCCATCTTTACATACCTTCATAACAGAACTGGAAACAACTGACTTAACTTAAAAAAAAAAAAAAAAAACACATAATGGACTTTTTTTTGTAGTGTTCACTTTCCCTGTTGTAGTTTTTAAGAAACTCATTGCTGAATTCATAGTTAATCCGGCTGCTTGTTGGTCTGTAAGACTACAACGGGACAAAATCCAGTGGAAAAAAGAAAAATTGCCAATGAATATTCAAACTCAGATATGTAATATCTCAATAACCAAGATGTATGATACATTCTAAATATGCCATAAATACATTTCCCCCAAATTACAGACTTTGATGCAATGCTCTATAAGGCACAATATAATCTATTGAAATTCACTTATTGCTTTAAAGGACCTTGTCAGCCAAAAAATGACAATACATGATACTTTACCCAAAGTTATAATGGAATGAACAGATGACGATTAAAAAGTAAATGTGCCGTAATATGTGGCCACGCATGTTGGGGTCACATTTCACCCAAAACGTGAAGAAGAAAACGAAATAAACGATGCCTTTATTTCGTGCCCCCAAAAAATCTCATTACCTTAATGCAAAACAATTGCATTATCGAAAAATAATAATAAAAAAATTGAACCTCTTAAGTATTTATACATCATGGCTGTAGTAGTTGTACGGTCTTCCTTTTATGCATATTTAAATAAAACAATCATTGTTTTGCAGTCATTTTCTACTGTCATTCAATAATAATGGCTATTACAGTACTGAGAATCATCAGAATTACACACGCAGAAAGTTTTGGGGCAAAACTGTCACAATGCAAAAAGTCTTAATGGTCCTAAAAATAGTTGTTGTTTTTTAAGCAAAATATAATTTTGTAATAATTAGTTGAAATGGGAGTGGTTTGTTTTAATGAAGATAGACTGTTAAAAGTCTGTTAAAAGACGTGTAATAGTGTTGGGAATGTGTTCAGAACTCTTCATCCTCAGAACACAGATGACTCTGTTTCTTGCGAACGTTCCAGTGTAAACATTGAGCCAGACTCTCGAACCAGTCGTTCACCGGATCACGGAAACAGATGGAAGGAACAGGGAAGCATGAAGACGTGATGGTGATGCTAGAGAGTAGAGAGGAAAATCATGCATCAGGTTTACGAGGAAGCACACGCCAGTCTGCTTTGACATGCATGCTTACATCATACCCTAACCAGACGTGATGCAAAAACATTGGCGTGACACATAAAAGGCATCTTTTCCATGCTAATCAACTTTGCTTGGCAGATTACATACAAATTGTAGTCGGTTACAGATTCCAAGTTACATGACAAAAATGTAGTTAGTAATGTAATCCATTTAAAGTCCCCCTATAGTCAATTTTATTCCTTAAAACTCATCTTTGATCACCAAAATTATGTATTTAAATGTTTTTTTTTTCTTGAAAAAATGTTCTTCATGCCTTAAAATATCTTGAATGTAACTCGACAAACTTGCCTCATTTAGTATACGCGGTTCTATGAATATGCAAATGAGCCCCGCCTCCACTCGCTCAGATCCACTGGTTGACGATCACACGTTGATCTGATTGGTTACAAGGTAGTTGAACCAAGCACAGTCTCAAAAACATGCTTTGAAATCACTGGTGTTTCTGACGTCACAAACTACCTTGTAACCAATCAGATCAACGTGTGATCGTCAACGAGTGGATCTCTGAGCTGAGTGAGTGAGTGGAGGCGGGGCTCATTTGCATATTCATAGAACCGCGTATACTAAATGAGGCAAGGGTGTCGGGTTACATTCAAGCATGTAAGGCATGAAGTCATTTTTTTCCAAGGAAAAACATTTATATATGTAATTTTGGTGATCAAACATGAGTTTTAAGGGATAAAATGATTGACTACAGGGGGACTTTAACTTAAAATCTCAGAGCGTTCTTGAAGTGAACATATTAGGTCAAAGAGGTTCAGCTGAAAAAAAGTTGGTGAATCGCATACAGTGCATGTACACATGACATTACGGGAATTGTTTGATGGACAAAAGCCTTCCAGAGACAGTAAAACATGGTTAAATAACTCACTGAGTGATAATTCAAATAACAATTATTGTGTTCGTCAGGAGCTGCTTAAACATGCAGTGTTGCAATGTTGAGAAACACTTCTTAAAGTGAAATGATGTGTGTAGATCCTGTTCTTCTTTTGTGGGATGTGCATGTCGACACCCCGTGTTGAAAGCATTAAATGTGGAAGCTGAAGTCACGTACCTGTCCCCATATGCGATCTCCTGGCGCTTCCTTCCATCGAGAGACACCCAGGCCGTGTTTCTGGCATCACGGGTCAGCATAATCTGAAAGCACATCAGGGTTCAGTGAAGGTCCTCGTGCAGTCAAAGACCACGAGCAGAGGCTGTGGACAACGGGGCAATAATTGGTTCAAATAAAGTAATAAAAGCAAGTGATTGTACGGTTTTATTGAACAACACTGCTTAAAATAAGTGCGGTCAATCAATGAAAAAAAAAAAAAACTAGATTAATCAAACATTTTTGCTGTGATTAATCGAGATTAAAATCACTTTTTAAATATATTTTATAATGTAATCTTTTCATAGTTAATCTCCAAATTAATGTAGAGACAACATAAAGACATATATTTTAAATGCTTGTTTAATGGCATCTTTTTACGAATGAAGGCCAGTATCACTGATGTCTACACGATGTCTCGATGAAAATGATTTTTCCCCCCAGTTTTAAACATTAATTATAGCCATTCAACATTACAGTGTCATTGAAAGCTATAGATTTTTTTTTTAATTTATTAGGCTTCAACGTTTTTAAAGTGAACTTAAAACAATCCTCACATAAACCCTTCCAATGTTGTGGTTTCTCTCTTTTGTGAAATCACTTTCTCAGAGATCTCTGATGCCAGAAATATTACTTTATTTCACAACAAAGTCGAGCATCTCCTGCAGAAGATCACTCAAGACCTTTGCCCAGCTCACACATATATACCATACATCCTTTCCCAAAATTGGTAACACACCCTATAGATATTCTTGTACCATGTGACATACTTCAGGCTTCCAAAAAGGAATAATTTAAAACCAAAGTCACACACAGAGGAAATAATAATGTACAAATATATAGCTAAATTACTTATTTTCTAAATCATAAAATCTTCAACACCACTCCTCACATAAACCCATAATAATGTCATGTTCATGTGATTTCCCGTCTGACAGGGAGTAAACACACAGGCCGTTCACCTTGAGCTTCACGCCGGCCGGCACCACGATGGGTCTGAAGGACAGGGAGTGTGGGCAGATCGGCGTGATCATGATGGCAGGAACGTTTGGGTGGATCATCGAAGCTCCTGCTGCAACTGCGTATGCGGTGCTTCCAGTGGGAGTCGACACGATCACACCTGAGACAGGGCAGAGAGAGCGCAGTGATGCTTTTATCTTCTTTAAAGACTGTAAATGTTTAGAAAGGAGAATCTCTGAACATGAATTTCCTCATTGGTATTTTGTCTTTTTCAGTAAAATATCTGAACAGATGATGATGATGATTTGGTCTCTACCTTTGTTTTCAAGTCTCCAAGCGCATTAACATGCACGTTCTTAACCCGATTATGCTTAGGTGTGGTCATGTTAACGAGTCATAAACGGCTTAAAGCTCCCCTTAGTCAATAATTTTATCCCTTAAAACTCATCTTTGATCACCAAAATGTCATTTTTTTCCTTGAAATTTTATTTTTTACTTTACTTGATAATGTCGATGTACTTGAATGTAACTCGACACCCTTGCCTCGTTTAGTATACGTGGTTCTATGAATATGCAAATTAGCCCCGCCTCCACTCACTCACTCAGCTCAGAGATCCACTGGTTGACGATCACACGTTGATCTGATTGGTTACAAGGTAGTTTGTGACGTCAGAAACACCAGCGATTTCAAAGCGTGTTTTTGAGACTGTCTTTGGTTCGCTGCAGTTTTAAGGAGGAAATACTCAGCAATGGTGTCGACTTATGAATTTACACATGGTTTGTCTTAAAGCGTATTAAAAACACCACATAGACATATAAACACAGTTTGAAATCGCTGGTGTTTCTAAGGTCACAAACTACCTTCAAGGTCAAGAGGCCGGTGGGCTTTCGCATATCATTAACAGTGAACTAGCAGGCGAGTCTCAATCCCAGCCTATGTTTTTGTTGATATGAAAAATCGGGTACATTCAGAAATATAGCGGGTGAATTATGTATGTGATGTATATAATGATTTTATGATGAATTATATGCCTTTCTCCACTGACGTTCTGAGTTGTAGCGTTTCTAGGCTGCTGAGATGCGAACAGGAACATAATTAGCAGTTTGATAACAGTCAAGCAAAAGGCTAATCAATCATATTAATTACCGTTATGTGTCAGACGTTGTAAAGAGCGAAACCATTGTGCAGAGTTTACTTCAGTAAGTAGGTTGAGTGGATCTCTGAACTGAGTGAGTGAGTGGAGGCGGGGCTCATTTGCATACTACATGAGGCCATGGTGTCGAGTTACATTCAAGATATTTTAGGGCATGAAGATTTTTTTCAAGGAAAAAACATTAAAATATGTAATTTTAATGATCAAAGATAAGTTTTAAGCGATACAATTATTGACTACAGGGGGACTTTAAGTGAACATAAACAGTTGTGACACATTTAAACATTTTTTCCTCGAAAAAAAAATTCTTCATGTCTTTAAATAGCTTGAATGTAACTCGACACCCTTGATTAATTCCTACGTGGTTCTCAGTGGCGTAGCGGACGATAGACGATGATCAGAAGATGATCAGCAGCAGCTAACGGCCTTATCAAGAGGATTTGACATTTCCAATTAATGTAGGCCCAATAAATGATTATTATTACTTTTATTATTAAACTAATAGGCTATTAGCTACAATTCAATTTCCCCACAATAATTTTATAGCGCATCACCCCATAACCGACGAGCTGCGAGGAAAATCTAAGACGAGTAAGATTGGCTTACTCCTCATTTCAAAAACAACTTGTTTAAAACGAAGTACTTCTCTTTAATTTTTTCACTACTTTTGGTCCACAAGAGAAATATTAAGAAAATAAATGAAGACAGTTATATACCGCAAACAGCACGTTAAAGCAGATTAAGCTCTCATCGTCTCTGAGAGAATGTGCACTGTTAATGCAGCGTCACGTTTTTACTTTCTCCTTCTGTAGGTAATAATTGACTGGGGTTTCAGACTTCTCCACCGCCATAACTCTAGAGCAAAGTTTGCACATTGCTTCTGTGATATCCACTGACTCGCCTTCATGGTTTATAATGTAAATATTTCCAATATTGTGCAAAAATTTCCTTTATCAACAATTGCTTGCAAAATAACGGACAGAGATTTAGATTTTGCATATGTCATTACCTGTGATAAAATCAAGTAAATTATTAAATGAGTAGCTAAATAAACAAGCACGCTAAATCAACAGACAGAATTAGTGGCTGCTGTCACTTTAAGAGCAGCCGCTGCTGATCTCACACTCATTCTCTCACAACTCTTTACGTTCATTTAAGACTTTGGTTAACTCATTTAAAACTGCTCTTATGAGGATACTCGACAAAACTGACAGTTTGGCATAACTGTGTTATTGTTCGTTCAAGCGCGAAAGAGAACTCGATTCTGACCAAGCGGCAACTTCCAGTCTCTCTCTTGACTCCAACACAGAAGTGAGTTAAACTGCAGTTCATCGACTGGCCACTAGAGACAGGCTGCAGAAGAGAGTCAATCCCATAGACCCGCATGTTAAAATGCCCAACTTTACTGCAGCAAAAAACATGTTTACAGCCTGGTGCAAAAAGTGGTTTTGGTCTATATGGCTAATTTTGCCCTTCATGACGACTGTGAGGGGGGTGAATATTTTTATAACTCATCCGTTTAAATTATATCAAGCCTTAAAGTTCTGCATAATTAAGGGCGTGGCCACTTGAGTGACAGGTGGATTGCCGCTGATGTCACTACTAGCTGTTTGTCTGCTGTCTGTTAGCATCACGTCACCTCAGCTAATCCACCTCGCTGCATTTACGGTTATCAGGGAGTAACGCTGCCAAGATGGCGACGGCCGGCTCCGCCCACTATAAAAATTCTCTTCAGAAACATACGGGTGACGTCACGGACACTACGTCCATATTTTTTTACAGTCTATGATACTGGCACGCGTCTTTCTGTGGGTCTTATGTGTGTCACATAAAGAGGATATTCACAGGCAGCGCGTCCTCTTTTGATTTGTTGCACTTGAATAGTTTAAAAGCATTTGCATGAATAGGAGAGTGGTCATATAATGTAACGCTAGCCAACGGATGACAGAAGAAACGGATGCTGCGTTAAATATTTTCAACGCGTTAAACTGGAAAAAATTAAAGCGACAACGTTGACAGCCCTACTTAAAATACATACTCTAATATACATAATATAAATATAATCAATTTATGTACATTACGCATTATATCAAATGCCTGCAGAGGGCGCCAGCGGCCTGGTGATGGGAAGTTCGGATCATTTTACAGACTCGGATCTTTGAATCTCGTTCATCAAAATAAATTAATCTTTTTTCAAGTCATTTCGTTAATTTCAGCAGAATACAATTAAAATGTTACATGTTAATAGCCAAATTCCCCACCGCATCTACTTATGAAACGTTAATCACATTTCAAATAAGAAAAACACTATAATACAGCCAAGGTGTTAATTCACCTGCACCTCCCGGTCCGAGTCGTTCGCCCTTTTGTTTTGTCCCGTCACATCCCCAGTCTGAAGCTATACAGTCTGTACCGGAAACAGAAATGATTAGTTCACCTCTCGAGTCTTCAGGTCCGAGTCGTTCGTTCTTTTGTCATGTGACCTCTTCCCGGCTCAGTATCTTGCAACAAAGACAACACTTTCTCCATCATACGGATAAAGTTTAAAGCATTAACCATCTCTTTATTACCATATTCAATTTTATGGAAAAGAACCATTACCATCATGACAGAAATTCACAAATTTATCAATTATAAGAAATAGAAAAGCTACAATTTAAGACCAGAAACGCGTCACGTAACTCCAATAATAAAAAATAAATAACTAAAAGCTTGTTTGTAAGAAAGGCTGGGAGTTGTGGTATCCAATACAACAATAGAACGAACGACTCGAAGTCTCGAGAGGTGAACTAATCATTTCTGTTTTCTGTACAGAACCTATAGGACGTTGCGCATGCACGTTCAACACAAAATGAACGAATCACTCTCTGAGTCAACTCGTTGTTCTCGAGTCATATTAAAGATTCGTTTGAAATCTTTAATATTTGGCCACTTCTGATACTTATGAAAGAAAAACAACATGTGGACATCAAAACATGCAAACTCAGAGAAAAGGTTTAAACTTTTATTTTGAAATCGCGATGATGTAAGATTTGAGATCTTACAAATCTGATGAAATGCCGCATTTTGTGTTCCCAGATGAACGTTATAAGCAACCCAAACTCACAGCATGTGCAGAGATGGAGTTTGTAAACTGAGCCGCTGAGACGCTCCATGCATGTTCATAACAGCGCTTTTATTTATTTAATTATCGTATGTGCCATTGACTTTAGAGCAGGTTTCAGTCGGTCAATGGCTCAGTCTATTTCAGTTCCTCAAAATAGCAACACACCAACAATGCGCCTGAACACACACCTGGTTTTCAGACCAGCCGCCCATGGGCACACAAATAGGTGCAAATGCATTTGCTATTTAAACAATGTAAAAGATGAAAACTGCTTCAGGCTGGAACTAGCATAAACACTTGCGTCGCGCCTGGCGCTTTGCACAGAAATCCTCCCTCTAAACTAAAGCATGCCATATTTTCCACATCTCAATGAATTAAAGTGAGAAAAACTGGATAATTTTTTTTACTTTTACTTTAAGCAGTAAAAGTAAAATTTACTGCTTAAAATAATAAGGTTTAAAATAGTAGGCTTCATGTTTTCAAATATATGAAAAGCAGGCATAGTGATGATGTGAGTAATGATACATCTCATATTAAAATAATACAAATCGTTTTTACTCATTTGGAGTCAATTAATTAATTTACCTTAATTATTATTTTTGGAACAGAAAAAAAGGCTAAACAGATAGCCTAACTAATCCTAATCTGTGGTCGTTTTGTAAAATGAGATCAAATTGACCTACTTGACAAAGAGAACATACCACCAATTACATAAAGTTGTGAGTCGTCAGTGAGGAGCTGCTGCTTTAATTTTGTTTTGTTGTGTTGGTTTATTTTGTGAGTAAAGTTACATTTGCTGGTTCCCGCCTCCTCCTTCCTTGAGCCGACATGTTGGAACACGAGTGTTTTTAACGCTTTATTTAAAATCACAACTCACATAACAATTGGAATACTCCGAGTCAGATACATGAATGATTATGTTTTGACGTTCCGGGAAATAACCTGATTTATTAGTAAAGTCTCGTAAACACAGTTCACTTGCACTGTCAGTTTATTAGTTTGCATGCAAACTGGGACAACAGGTTATTTCATTATGCTGATTTTTGTGAGTTATCAGCATATTGGTGTGCATGCTAAACATGCTTATTTTTTGTTCGGTATGTTTTTGGTACAGAAGGGGTGAAAAAACAACAAGTTTATTTTATACAGCGCCTTTCTGCAAACTCAAGGTCACTTTACAATGCAATAACAAATAACATGACAGCAATTATAGAGAACACGTACAGAAACAGATAAGCATACATAAAATGAAACGGAAAAACGTTTGGCGAAAAGAAATGTTTTAAGGTGATGTATAGATCATGAAGTCTTTGGCTCGGTCTTTAAAAAAAGTCTATCAATATTGCGGTGAAATCTTCGTACTGCAGTTTATGGTGTAAAATGGAGGAAGAGGTTTAAAGTGCTTCCCCTTTTGGATAAGAAATATCTTAGCAAACTGTATGTTTTAGTCAGTATTATTGTGCTTCCTTTCTTTTGCGTTCCGTCTGCTTGACTCACATGAATTGAGTTTAACAGTGACTCGCTTGTTGTCAGGAACCTTTATGCAAAAAGAATTTCTAAAATTTACAGATAAAAAAAATACTATAAAACCGTATCACTGTGTATCAAGGGCTGAGGAAGAGCTGAAATTCAGATATGCTAGTGGGAGTTTGGTTTCCGATACGCATTGTAAGTAGTCAACCAATCACAACAGACTGGACCATCTGACCAATCAGAGCAGAGCAATCAGGTTTAGAGAAACTGAATCCTTGATCGAACCGTTTCAGACACTGTGAGAAAAGAGCTGATGCTTCAATGGAAATTATGAGTGTTTTTTTACCTTGGATGCTTGTAAACTTATTGTAGGAGACTCCAAAACAAAACTAGTGACCTTTACAATAGCATAATAGGGGAACTTCAAACGTAAATTAATCCATTAAGGACGTAGGTATTTTATTTTTACAGGAAACAAACAGAAAGGACATAAAACTGATGTTTTTTGCAGTATAATAGACTGATAGACTGTCATAACATGAGTAATTCACTGGATTACACTGGTTCACACTAACCATCTCCCTGAACGGTGGTGATCAGGTGACCATCCAGAAACAAGTCCAAATTAGAGAGGTAGGACGATGGACCTCGGTCTACAACAACTTCATTCAGCACCTGACAGAGGAAGACAGATTTATCATTTACAGAAAATAACAACAGCTTTACACATGAAAATATCTGAAAGCAACAAATAAAACAACTGAATAACTGCCCAAAAAGTAAAATATCATTGTTCAAGTTGGTTATATTAACATGATATCAGATTAAGGATTAAGGGGACCTATTATGCAAAAATCACTTTTACATGGTGTTTGAACATAAATGTGTGTCAGCAGTGTGTACACAACCACCCTATAATGGTAAAAATCCACCCACTCCTTTTATTATATTGTCCATGAATCATAAACAGTGACTCAAAATGAGTCGTTCGCGGTTTCTCTACATTGTGTCGCCCACGATCCTGTATCAATGAACACAGAACACGTTTTTCCATCTCACTTGTCCATTGCTTTTCTATGTAGACGTGCTTAGCTGGCGTATCCGAAGCACGAGCTGTAAAGGCTCCGCCCTCTTCTGGAAAGGGGGCGGGAGAAGCAGCTCATTTGCATTTAAAGATACACATACACACACACACACACACACACACAAAACCGCAAGTTTTTGCTTTCACACAAAAAGTAGCATTTTGGGCATGGTATAATAAATGATCTGTGGATCTGAAATTTCACATACACATTCTGGGGACGCCTGAGACTTGTATTACGTCTTGGCCATAATAGGTCCCCTTTAAAATTAATTAGTCAGTTGGCTGCCTGAAAGACAAGTAACTACTGAGAAAGCCTTTTATTATTAAGAGTCATATACACCAGGCATTTCTTAGTGACATGGATATATACTGTAGTTGTTAATCTTAGCCCTTCTGACAGAGATATTCAACAAGTAAATATGCTAAATGACCTTTCAGTACATGATACTATCAGTCACACACATCATTTCTGCATAAGAAAAGGAGAACTGCACAGAGCAAACTACTGCATAGAATTTGTTACAAAAGTACTGCTTTTATTCTAATAAATGGTTTGACAGCATGCAGTGCTTTACTGTGCAATGTAAGCGTGCAGAATTTCTTGTTTGCAGTGCAGGCAGCGTCGCTGATTATTAAAGAAAGCAATCTCAATGTTTGTGATGTTACAAGACACCATCGAGGAGCACCACACCATGTTGTGTTACATGTAGGACAATAACAGCTTTTTGCACTTATCATTTCTTCTTAGTTTTTTGTTATCAGTGATGTGCATTAGGGTATTATGTTACATCTTATGTTATTAAATTAATGTTTATTGCACTTTTTAGTGTAATGTTGTTCTTTTGTATTGCATGCAGTTTGAGGTCATAACATGAGAAATCAAATTTGCCTTGATCTTTTGATATATAATAGGTCTTTGCACCATTAAAGGGCACCTATTATGCAAAATTCACTTTTACATGGTGTTTGAACATAAATGTGTGTTGGCAGTGTGTGAGCAAAACCACCCTAGAATGATAAAAATCCACCCAATAGTTTTTTTACTATCTCAATAAATCATAAGCACTGTCTCAGAACACCCTGTTCTAGATTTCTCTCACTGTGACGTAGAAATTAGCTAAGCCACACCGACGTGATTTGATTGACATCTGGTTTTGGCATAGACCCCGCCCTCGGTGATCTGCATCCTCCATCAACGACAGCCGGTAATGTCTCCTAAGAAGTGTAGCAGTAGGTGTTCTGTTGTGGGATGTAAGAATGGACATAGGCTTCACTGACATCAGAGCCACCGAAAACGCAGCGGATGGATTTTATTTATGAAGAAAAGGCACCACTTAAACTTCCTAAATACGAGATTCATTTTCTGACTGACTGTTTATAGTGAACGAGGGTCAAAGTTAATCCTCAAGTGTGGATCGTTGCCTACAGTTCGCGATCCAATATCACCTCCAGAAGAAGTAAGTGTATTTTATGATTTTTGAGCAAATAGTCATTTCAATCGATGTCAGCCAGTTCAACAACAAATGCGTCTAAAGCTATTTATTGTCGTCGTCATAGGATGTCTCAACAAACAACGTCAGACAGTTTTATGTCACCTAGGCATTTTTTTGCAGCATTTACAAATGTAAATAAATTAAGGTCTGCTCTATCTCCATAGACAGTAGGCTATATAAACATCTATCTCCCTCCCCTTAATAAATAAATAAATAAATAAATCGTTTGTACTTAGCAAACGTTATCACAGTAGTGTGTGTGTGTGTGTGTGTGTGTGTGTGTGTGTGTAACGTTACTAGTTTCAAAAAATTGCGCGAACGTTATCACAGTTCGTGTGTGTGTGTGTGTGTGTGTGTGTTGCACATCCATAATGGCAAAGGGGACGCGATTAAAACTTTGTAAGTACATAAATGTATCAAATAACCATTCCGAGACGTTTAGTCCATTCTCATTCGTGTTTATTCTGTGCCGGAGTCTCTTCATCATCTGGGTCCAGCAGCAGGGCGGGGATATGCAGCTCATTTACATTTAAAGTGGTAGGCGCCAAAACAGCTCTTTTTAAAACAGGCCCCAAAAATGACATTTTCAAATGGTTATAATAAATTAACTGTGGGGTATTTTGTGCTGAAACTTCACAAATGCATTCTGGGGACACCCAAGACCAATATTACATCTTCTAAAAAGGGGCATAATAGGTGCCCTTTAAAACATCCTGCAAGTTTCATAGATTAAAAAGCTCTCCTCATTATAAACAAAGCATTTAAAGCTCCAAAAACGGCTCATTTTAAATTGCGGGATTTGTGATGTCACACGGGCAAACACATTTGCATATGACTGCCTCGAGAGCAAGACATCGTCGAATTGTTTTACATCATCGCACCATAGGCCCCGCCCATTGGTTTTCAGTTGCTTAACAGCAAACAGAAGCCATTATAATCACTGACGCTGTCTACACTGATACACACATCTGTATACTGTATCAGATTATAATCACTGACGCTGTCTACACTGATACACACATCTGTATACTGTATCAGATTTTATTACATGGCTTGGCTGAATTCCGATATAGAATGCGGTCTGTTATTTCTTTATAACAGACCGCTGCGAAGTATAACAGACCGTTGCCATGAAAAACAGCGCGTTGCTATGGACGCGGAACGGACTATTTTCTTTAGCGGAAGCAATACAATCGTTTTTAAATCAATAACCCCTTTTTAAATCAATAATTCGCGGCAAATTATTTATTTATTTTGTAGGTAGCCATGTAATAAGCGGGATAATGTATAGTGAGCCGGTTGTTATAGTGAATAACAACCCCGACAGGCTGAACGGGATCCCGACGCGAAGCGGATTATACATTATCCCTTACATAATGACTGACGCTGTCTACACACATCTGTTTACTGTATCAGATTATAATGACTGACGCTGTCTACACTGATACACACATCTGTTTACTGTATCAGATTATAATGACTGACGCTGTCTACACTGATACACACATCTGTATACTGTATCAGATTATAATGACTGACGCTGTCTACACTGATACAGTATACAGATGTGTGTTCAGATTATAATGACTGACGCTGATACACTGATACACACATCTGTATACTGTATCAGATTATAATGACTGACGCTGTCTACACTGATACAGTATACAGATGTGTGTTCAGATTATAATGACTGACGCTGATACACTGATACACACATCTGTTTACTGTATCAGATTATAATGACTGACGCTGTCTACACTGATACACACATCTGTATACTGTATCAGATTATAATGACTGACGCTGTCTACACTGATACACACATCTGTTTACTGTATCAGATTATAATGACTGACGCTGTCTACACACATCTGTATACTGTATCAGATTATAATGACTGACGCTGTCTACACTGATACACACATCTGTTTACTGTATCAGATTATAATGACTGACACTGTCTACACTGATACACACATCTGTATACTGTATCAGATTATAATCACTGACGCTGTCTACACTGATACACACATCTGTATACTGTATCAGATTATAATGACTGACGCTGTCTACACTGATACACACATCTGTTTACTGTATCAGATTATAATGACTGACGCTGTCTACACTGATACACACATCTGTATACTGTATCAGATTATAATGACTGACGCTGTCTACACTGATACACACATCTGTATACTGTATCAGATTATAATGACTGACGCTGTCTACACTGATACACACATCTGTTTACTGTATCAGATTATAATGACTGACGCTGTCTACACTGATACACACATCTGTTTACTGTATCAGATTATAATGACTGACGCTGTCTACACTGATACACACATCTGTATACTGTATCAGATTATAATGACTGACGCTGTCTACATTGATACAGTATACAGATGTGTGTTCAGATTATAATGACTGACGCTGATACACTGATACAGTATACAGATGTGTGTTCAGATTATAATGACTGACGCTGTCTACACTGATACAGTATACAGATGTGTGTTCAGATTATAACGACTGACGCCGATACACTGATACAGTATACAGATGTGTGTTCAGATTATAATGACTGACGCTGATACACTGATACAGCATACAGATGTGTGTTCAGATTATAATGACTGACGCTGATACACTGATACA
Organism: Scardinius erythrophthalmus; assembly: GCF_964197995.2. Lineage (NCBI taxonomy): Eukaryota > Metazoa > Chordata > Actinopteri > Cypriniformes > Leuciscidae > Scardinius > Scardinius erythrophthalmus. Next base: position 34,840,590 of record NC_138240.1, read on the forward strand.
GTATACAGATGTGTGTTCAGATTATAATGACTGACGCTGTCTACACTGATACAGTATACAGATGTGTGTTCAGATTATAATGACTGACGCCGATACACTGATACAGTATACAGATGTGTGTTCAGATTATAACGACTGACGCCGATACACTGATACAGTATACAGATGTGTGTTCAGATTATAATGACTGACGCTGATACACTGATACAGTATACAGATGTGTGTTCAGATTATAATGACTGACGCTGATACACTGATACAGTATACAGATGTGTGTTCAGATTATAATGACTGACGCTGTCTACACTGATACAGTATACAGATGTGTGTTCAGATTATAACGACTGACGCCGATACACTGATACAGTATACAGATGTGTGTTCAGATTATAATGACTGACGCTGATACACTGATACAGTATACAGATGTGTGTTCAGCTTCTGACGAACTCCACGTGCTTGAGTCTGTCAACAACAGGACAAATGTAAGAGTGAAAGAACGTTCACTTTGAGCGTATAGTTTAAAAAGCTTGTTTGCGTATCTGTACAGAATTAAGAAGGATCTCAGCAACAGAAACAAGTGGATGTTTATTTTAATGGCGAGGATCACGTCGAGGATTATATGTTTGTTCAGAGCATATTATTTAGTCAGCAAGGCACAGTGTAATGGAGAGTTTGCAAAGAATCTTTTTTTGAAAGATGAAGCAGCGATTGTATTGGATCAGACAGCAGCTGCATCGTAAACCGCAAATAAATGATTTTATAATGCTTTGTCTGTAAATGTTTATGGATAATGTTTTATCAATAGTGAGAGGGTGTTGATACTGTTTCCTATGCAATGACGTTAGCCAATAAAAACGGATCATTTCAGACAGAGGGTAAGAATGAGGGTTGAAAATAATAGTTTTCCTCATATACATTTGTTTTTGGTGCAAAAAAAACCCAAAGCTTTATTAACATTATAAGTGAACCTCAAGGAACAATTAAAATCTCTATTAAAATAATAAAAAAAAACATGTTATGACCCTTTTAAATGGTTTGCTTGATGACGGACATGCAAACATTGAAAGGACAATCATTTTAATTTAGTAGGGACATTTAAAATGAAAAATCCAATATGTAATGCAAGAAGCTACTGAACAGTGTAATGAGAATACTGGAAAAGAAGTGTAATTCCCTGGATCATTACAGGAAATGTGGCACTCACTTGATACTGCATAGTTTTGTGTTTGGGTTCAGAGTCTCCGTTAGTGATGATTAAGCTCGATTCCTCCACAGGTCCCTTCTCTCTGCACTCTTTCACTACCTTCACTTCCAGACGACTGCGTAAAATAATCGCAGCATTTCCTACAAACAGAACAAGAAAACACTGCATAAATCCTCTACACATACAACCATTACATTTCTACACTGCATGAAAACAATGCTGTTCATGAAAAGAGAGACGGCGTGAACCCAAACAAGCCATAATAAAGAATTTGATCAGTTACACTTTATTTCAATAGTCCACTTTAGACATTCTAATAACTATAAGTAACTTTGCAACTACATGTCAACTGACACTCATTAGAGTATTAGTAGACTGTTAGTAGTTGCAAAGTTACTTCTAGTCAGTAGAATGTCTAAAGAGGACCATCGAAATAAAGTGTAACCATTTGATTTTACATGCTGAACTTCTAAAATCACTCTAAAATCTATTAGATTGAACTGATGTCTATTGTTGGTCCCAGGTAAAGCAGTTTTCATAAGCAATTTACCTCACTACTGTGACACGAGAGCAATATCATTCCTATAAATCGATACTTTGAAGCACAATACAGCCGCAGAAGTGTAAAGATTATTGAAAGAAACCAGATGGGAAAGTTTAATATTTCAGACCGTTTTGACAACCTGGAACCTGAGAAAAGTGTCACAAATATAAACTGTGAAAAACCAGATGTCCTCTTACTGTGTAATGACTTACCTTCTATAACCTGGTTGACCTGAGATTGGTATGTGTCGAAGTTAAATGGTGTAAGAAATCCCAGAGAACCCAAATGGAAGGCCATGACAGGAGGCACACTCTCCTACACACACACACATTTATATTTAGGCTTTTAAAGGGTGTTCACAGTGACAGCAATTTGCAGTAACAAAGCCGCAAGAAGCCACTCAATTTCAATTTGAGTTTGCAATCTCTGGCAACATAAACATCATAAGGTGAGCATGTACAATGCGGTGAAAATAAAAGTTTAATTTTATGCAAATGAGCAATGACCAGGGGCGCAAAATACATTGAAAAAAATGATAATCAAGATTATGATTACAGATGCCATGATTAACAAAGAGTGACAATTCCATTTACATCAACTCGTGATGTGTTTAAGGTTTGATGAGTGTTTGCAGAAAAACTCACTCACTCACTCACTCACTCACTCACTCACTCACTCACTCACTCACTCACTCACTCACTCACTCACTCACTCACTCACTCACTCACTCACTCACTCACTCACTCACTCACTCACTCTCGCAACTAAAAGCAGCTGTCTGTCAGTCCATGATTCTAGTGTATCAAAATATACTGCGTTCCAAACTGCATAAATGATGCTTCTGAAAAGCATTTGGAAATAAAAACACTAAAATATTTTCAAACCTGGAAAAGAGAGGAAGCATACAGCAAAGTCCCATCTCCTCCCAAGCAAATGATGAAGTCGACACAATTGGAAATATCGTCATAATCTATGAAACAGGTCAACAGGTCACATGTAAATTTTACACATTACATCTTTACTCAGGAACACTTCAGTTTTTAAGTCCTAAGCAGATTTTATAATCACTGCAATGGTTTCCCTTATATATTGGAGAACAGTCGTCAACTAAATGTAGCTGCCTATTTCTGACAATATACTGTAGTTTAACTACTTTGAATTAACTGTTTAAAGTCCCCCTGTGGTGAAAATCAAGTTTCTAACATTGTTTATGTGTCTATGTGGTGTTTTTAATATGCTTTAAGACAAACCATGTGTAAATTCATAAGTCGACACCATTGCTGAGTATTTCCTCCTTAAAACTGCAGTGAACCAAAGACAGTCTCAAAAACACGCTTTGAAATCGCTGGTGTTTCTGACGTCACAAACTACCTTGTAACCAATCAGATCAATGTGTGATCGTCAACCAGTGGATCTCTGAGCTGAGTGAGTGAGTGGAGGCGGGGCTCATTTGCATATTCATAGAACCGCGTATACTAAATGAGGCAAGGGTGTCGAGTTACATTCAAGATATTTTAAGGAAAAAAACATTTAAATATGTAATTTTGTTTTAAAGGATAAATTATTGACTACAAAGGGACTTTAAAATAATTGTAACAGTTTCAAAGTAGCACATTACGTGGTTGTGTAAAAGTAATGGAAATATATTCAACTGACAGCACACAATTTGATAATATTCTATTATGTATTCATCAGTGCATTCACACACTGAAGTGCACACACACAAACAAATTACATAAGGAATAACAAAGTAGTTTTGGATAAATCCTCACCTTCTCTAAAAGTGCAAAAGTTCTTCTTGACGGAGACAAAGCTCTCATTAGCAATGGCTGGATCTTCAATGACTTTTCTCTCCACATAAACAATCATATTTTTTTGCTAGAAGCCATTGATGCAGAGAACAAACACAACGACAGAAAAGAGCAAATATGAACAGATGTCAGGAAACATTATGCTTTGATTTTACTCAACTGATTTGAATAAAAAAAAAACACTTTACAAAAGCATTTTTGTTAATGCAATCAGTGACATATCAAAGATGCTCATTCAAATTTGCCACAAATTTACAAACAGATGTGGCCTTTAGTAATGTGCATATTACACAGTATTGCTGGCTGGTACACCGGTTCATCCAGTCTCAAGTTCGCGTACAATATGAATTTTTTACATACCGCCGTACCAGTGTGTAGCTGAAACAGTTTCTGCATCTATTCAATGGCCACGAAGATCGCAATATTGTGAGGGAACCTCTATTAACTGCAGATCATCATTAGCACTGCTTTCCATTGAACCATCTTTTCCCTTTGATGCACACACTACACGGCCACATCTGCATTTTCTCTTTTTTATTCTGTCTTCTCACCTGTGTCAGAAAAACGCAGAGATCTTTGAAAGGCTGCAGCAGACTGGCGTCTCTGATTTTCTTTATAATAAGGACACTTTTGGGTGGCTTGTTCCATGTCAACCTCTGACTGGCTGGATCTTGTATATGCCTGAGTGAATAGATATGAACAACACACTTTTGTCAATATAGTAGGGGTGTAAAGATAACCTCGCGTCACAATTCGATACATTTCACGATACTCCAAGACATATGGTAAAAAGTTAACAAAAAATGTACTGCTGATTAAAAAGCTAAATTTGGTGTTAAATTGTGTGTGTAAATGAATTGTCTTGGACTTGGTGCTGAAACCCAACGCACAGGACAATAGAGACACCAGAATAACAATATTCATGATTCTGAAGCTGAAAATACAGTATTATTTTAGATGAATATGCTTGAACTCTGACTAGATATATTTAAAATAATGTAGGCCATTTTTACTGGTAACATAATATAATTGGCATTATCACTATCAGGACCCACAAATATTCCCCCATTGCATTAGTATACATTATATCAAACATTACATATAGTTTAATGTAGTACTGACACTAAAACTCTGAAAACTTGATTTTTTTCTCCTAGTAATTTTCATTTTGGTGAATTATACACAATATAGATTGTCACCATCCACGATACATATTGTTGCATTTTTGTATTGCGATATATTGTTACACCCCTACAATATAGTGTTGTTACATTTAACATTTGACGTTCAGTGGGTGATGAAAGAATATTTAAACATGTTAAGGATTAAAGAGTTTTTTTTTTTTTTTTACATGCAACTGATTATTGTGCTGTAAAACACACAAAACATACCATTGAAACTGACTTCCTTGTAAGTCCAAGAAGAGATCTTATTGAAACCAGGTTGACTCATTTACTTCCTTGTGTTTTTATGATGTAATAGAGATCAGCCGAGTGAGTAACAACAGCTACATCATCGCATTGTAAGTGCAGTAATAAGGACAGACAGGAGAATTACTCAGTCTAAATCACTGCAATTAAAAATGACATTAAGGATCCTAAGGAATTAGAAGAGCGGCTGTTTATTTTCAATTATGTAAATGTCAAAGTAGAGTATTATTATTTCTGTAACTGTTCATTTCACTGTGGATTATTTAGTAAACAAGCCACCATTTGGCATAGGCTTTGCAAACAGACTCTGATAGAAAGATGGTCCTGATAATAACGCTGCAACATGTAAGAAACAATGTTAATTCTAATGTGTAATCTGTGATAAGAGATTTTTGATACGCAAAGACTCGTGCACAGTCAGACGTTCTTAGTCACATAATCATTTAATGCTGTTTAAGCAGCACTATGACCTGGTTTCACACACAAGCCTTAGATAGATTAAGTTAGGATTAGGCCTTAGTTAAATTAGGATATTTAAGTAGCTTTTATAAACGTGTCTTAGAAAAAACATTACTGTTGTGCATATGTCAATGCAAGTTGCTTTCAGTTAAGATATCTCAAACATGCTTTTTAGTCTGAGAATAGAGGGTATGACGTCACCGTCGGCCGGAGTGACTGCGGTTACACACACTGAGTGGCAGAAACACTGAGTGGCAGAAACACTGAGTGGCAAAAAGGCAGCACTGGTTGATAATGAGCATGAATACTGAAAACCACAAAACAGCTTTGAGATTGACAGTACAACTAGATTGAAAAGATATCTGCGGTATATTTTTACAGACTGCTGAACGCTACAGAACAGAGAAGCAAATAGATCACTGCAAATCACAGAAACAACTGGATCCAGGCAGAGAAAGGTGGATTTGCAGTCAATATGCTGGATTTAAGGGTAAAATCATACCCTATATATTGTATTGTTATATATTGTATCGTATATTCTGCATAATTTGATGTTTTTAAATAAACACTGACAAAAAACTATACAAGTTTAAGTGCTGGATGATATGATGATGTATATAACATTGATGTCAGTGATCACATGGATTTAGATCTGCCTATATTGTATTTATATAAAGCGTTCACAGGCAAATTTGCTTTACGTATTTCCCCGGCGTCGAAATCAGGCTCATATAAATGTCAGGACACATGATTCCTGCTGCATGTCAATATCTGTGGATCACTGGATCTTTGGTAAGTTGTAAGGAACACTATATCGAGCTTTAGTTTAAACCGATAATCGTTTTTTTTTTTACTCGTGTTTTCGCAGTTCCCTCTATTAACTCCAGTCACTCAGCAGCTCTTCTGCCACTCAGTCCGGCTGAGGGAGTGTGTTCCTGCAGGAAAGTGACGTCAACGCAAACCCTCTATAGGCTTAAGCCTTGTCTGTGAAACCGGGCATAAATCAAGCCAGTGACCAAACCATCAAAACTCTTCCCCTTAGTAGAAATGAAAATCATCCGTTACGAAAAGCACTTCCGTTCAGTGCAGCTCTCGCCAAAACCCCCATTTTAATCAATGATGCGGTTTACACTTCACAATGAAACTCTTATTTACATTGTGTTTGTTATGATGAAAGCATTAGTGAAATTGTGAGATCATTGCATTCATGGTCATAACAGACATGACTGTGCTGGGCTAAAGTCTCAGTGCTGCAACCTTTTATGCTTACTATAGTCAACACTCTTCACAATTATTTAACCTCGGCATCTGTAGTAAAAGGCAACCGTAGTAAAACGACTCACATGACAGCTTTAGGGTTCCTCAGCATGCAGGCTTTAGGCCCGAATGTGGTGACAGGGCTTGGTCCATGAAGTGACTGTGTCCTCCTTTAAAAGAGCAGAGAGATGACAAACATGACTATAGCATGGACCTCTAATTTTAAGTATATAATATAGCTGCAGGCAGCGATAACGGGCCCAAGCACTATGGTCCCATCGCAAATTGGTGTCTCTAGAAACACAATGCACAGTGAGAACATGCATTAAAATGAAAGAGGACTATGTCTATATCTGTTGTTCTGTAAAATAAAATAAAAAATAATGATAATATATACAGTATTCCCCAAGTCTATACTAGTCATGAACTTTTAAAATGGTGCATTAAACTTTTGGAAGACTGCAGTGGTATATATGGTGTATAGGAAAAAGGAAAAAGTTTTCTACTTTAAAGAAAGTAAAAAGAAAGTAAAAAAATATATATATATATCTTCCCCTTTACCCACATGACATTCAATATCACAGTACAGAACTAGTAAAACATTTTGTAAAGCAGAAGTGTTGCAAGTGTGGAAAGACTGTAGTTATGTAAACTATGTGGTAAGATAAGGCAATTGTGTGTTGGATGAAACTATATATATACACAATTGTTGAGATCAGGTTCTTACCAGGAAACTACTTCTGAGAGAAACTGATAGTGACACTGTAATACATCATCCAAACAGGTGTTTTCACTGTCATAGCTATAGGTTGTGTATTTCGGAAAGCTGTATACTGCAGACCATCCATACAGTTCTCCCATCATGTCCTTGGGTTTTAAATAACTTTGCCTAAAGTAACTTGCAGTTGAATCAGTTCAGGACTGTGTTTCTTTTCCAATAAAACAGCACTAACACCTTGTCAACTGAAATATATATACTAACAGACACGATTAAAGGCACTTCGAGTCTAAAGGCCCATGATATAATTCCAGCAAAATTGAAGAATGAATTGGTGATGTCAAATCCACCCACTCCTTTTTTTTTTTTTTATAATCCCCATAAATTAGGGCTGGGCGATATGGCTTTGGCCTTGTCGGATTCACAAAAAATCCGATTTACGATTTAAATCGATTTATTTTTCTTCCCCTCCTTAAAATCAATCTGCAGATAACAAAGAAATTGTTCAAAACAAGTTTTAACTTTATTTTGTTTTGATTTTCCCTTCTAGGATTTGATCTGGATTTCCCCCTTGGGGTTAAGGTGCAATCAGAAACAACAAGCCAAAAAGACAAGATGGCAGGATCTGCCTTTGTAAACAGTGAAAATGTAACATAACATAACGTAACATAACATAAAATGGGTGGATTGGGATTGGGATTGGGGGGGAATGTAAAAAAAAGAAGAAAAAAAAACTTGCATCACAATAAGTGTATTGTGATTGTCAAAACATTTGGTAACTAAACAGAATTTTATTAAGTTTAGTGACAACACAATGTTTACATGGAACAATGACTGGTATTATTATTGCTTTCACAATTTCAATACAATTCTTGTGATTTGATTCTGATCTTGATGCAATATCGATTCCTTTGGATAAATATTAGGTACAGTAGATACATGTTAATTTTTCCAAAAAAAAAATAAAAAAATAAAAATCATCTCACCTAATGCTGTAAACATACAGAGCCCTGTCAGCTGGTATTGTTATTAAAAGTTAAAAATAACATCTCAAATTAAAAATAATGCGTTTTTTATAACAACAACATAATAATATGTAATATAGTTATCATATTTAGCAAAATACTCCTCTCTACAGCAATTTTTTTTAAAGTCCCACTAACGTGCTATGGTCATTAAATGGCTTTCCTGAGGTAAAAGTAACGGTACGGGACGAATTGTTCTCCAGCTGTTTTATGGACCTCTTTCCGCGGTTGAAAAACACTGATCGATCGATTTTATTTCATTTCGGTAAGTTGAACTCTATCTTTCAAATTACCTATTGATCATTCGTGTTTATTTAGCCTACTATTAACTAGTGGTAAAGAGTAACAGAAGATCGGTTCACGTGCCGCTTGAACTCTGTCAGCGATCTGTCACGTCACATTTACAAGCGACAAAACGGTGTTTATTGTTTGAATTTCGAAATTATATTGACAGAATCTGAGAGCTGAGAATTTGTTTCATTGCAATAGTAACCTTCTCCGTCTTGTCTGTCGGTGTCAGTGTCCTCTTTGCTTCGCGATTTTTCTCTGCGTGAGAAAATGGATGTGTGGCGTGAGAGCGTGTAAAAAGTGACGATTGCATGAGTCTCAAGGTGAATTCGTGAGAGTTGGCAGCCCTGCGGATTCAGTTTGTAAGACTGTAGGTTGTTTTTTGGCGGGTGTGCTTGTGCTGCCGCGGTCTTGTTCGTTTGCCATGTTGTTTGTGTATCTCTATGGCAAACACGCAGGGGGAGGGCTGAGCCCGTTCAGAGCTACGGGAGCCCAGAGGGGAGCGTCGGCGAATGTTAAAGAGAAAATGATTTTCATTCAAACAAATCGACGTAAACTACACATTCGAGTTAATCGATAAAATCGATTTATCGGCCAGCCCTACCATAAATCATAAACAACAAGCGATTCCAGATAAGCCCCGCCCACGACTGGTGACAATCTGCAATATATGACAGTGTGGCTGCGTGACATTCTACAGTTTTGTTGTTGCCGGAGTATCCGGAGCACGAGCTGTAAAGGCTCCTCTTCTGTTTTTGCTCACGCCCAAATTGGGTGCAAATTTGACAAGCTATAATAAACTATCTATGGCGTATTTTTACATAATAGTTCCTCTTTAAGTCTAAATAGTTATTTTACCTGAACTTAGAAGAGCAATGTGCCGATGGCGTAGACATACTCCTGGTTTTAGTCCTGTTCCGGAAGACTTTCCCACGGAAAGGCTCCTCACTGCTATCACAGGCTGAGCAACACTTGGGAAAAGGCTCTGAGCTCGCATCTGACTTTAGTGTCCATTTAGACTCGCCAGAATTCTCCATCTGGATGGCAACGTTGGAACAAAAAGATAAAATATGAGCATCAGTTCACAAATACACTGCATACACACAGAAAGACACAGTCTCACAGTGCCAAGTTTCTCCCAGACTTACACACACTAACATGACACATGCCGCATTCAGGAAAAAAACAACACAACACTTAACAGAGAGCAACAATGTTCCACTTCTTGAAATGGTCAATGTTCTGCGCACCTGCAATACAATGACCTGAATGTTGGAACTGTCACTTAGCAATTTCTTAAGGTCAAAAAGTCAAATAGTTGCTCTCTCTGTGGTATTTTGTGCAAGTATTCTTTTTCTGAGCTGGGAACACTTGCAGATTCAGGAAGCTTTCACACCGGACACGTTTGCTGTGGTCAGAGTCCGAGCACAATGACCCCCGATTAAAACTTGACCCTATTGAACCCTGGTGCATTTGTGTTCATCTTACGTCGTCGCAAACGTGCATGGCACATGATAGAAAACATACTGTGTTTTCTATTGGTGCTAATAAGCACGGCAGAGTGAACGACACTTGAGTTTATTGTATGATCTGTTCATCTGCATGAAGGCAGACTCTTTTGAGGACTTTTTTCTTTTGTCAATCAACTTAGATAATGAATGTGTTTCCGAGTTTCTGTTAATTAAACCAATCTCCTTCATTGTATTAACTAAAAAATTTGATTTCAATAAACTCAATTTTAAGGCAACCAGGTAACTTACTTTTTTAAGTTAAGCCAGCAATAATTTTTTACAGTGAAGTCCTCCTGGAAATTCGAGGTCACTTTTGTATCTTCTCTTAATTAACTACGCAAAAATACAGCAATGATTTTAAACTTAGGGTTAGGTTAGGGTTAACTTCTAAAAAAAAAAATTAAAGAATGTGCATCAGGTTTCTTTTTTTAAATTAGTTTGTTAAGCCACTGTAAAGTTTAGCGTTACATAGTATATTGTTATATTACAATGCTACTATATTTTGCGCAGGGAATTAGATGATTGTGTTGTAAATAAAAAAGCCTGGCAACCTCACAGCTAAAAATCGGGGCTTAAAGAAAAGCCTGAGCTTCACACTCGTATTTACATACAACTTGTAAGTACAATGTTTCGACATGACTTGAACGCACCAACATTCATGCAAACAGCGCCACAGTTTCAAACTCAGGCCACTCCTACAGGTAGTCTCGGGTTCGCATGACAGCTTTCACATTACCAATTTTCTTTGTCCTTAAGACATTCCTCTTTAAACACAATAAGTATCAGCTGTTTGAAAGTTACCCACATTTGGTTTTCGACCATTGAAAATGGGTAAAGTTTTACAATTTGAACATGGAGCCACATTGAGATCGCCGTATCTATGAGAGTGAACCGTATAGGGCCTTTTAAATGAAAATTAAAAAAAAACGAGATAGGCCTACATTTCTATCTTCAACATTATTAGTTCTTCATATATTCCTCTTTAAAAGTTGCAATCTAAAAGTATATTAAGAGATCTTAAATAATTCCTGAGTTACAGACATGCAAACTTCGGGTAATAACACAAGAAGTGCCTTTCCCCATTTTTGAACTGTCACTGTTATGTAACAATGATTGCTTAAGTCAGCAGATTTTACTAATAGACCAACCATTCTCTGTGTATAAAATAAAGTAATGCTGCTGCCATCTTTCTTAAAGGGAAAGTTCAGCCAAAAATTAATATTCTGTCATTATTTACTCACTCACCCTCAAGTTTTTCCAAACCTGTATGAATTTCTTTCTTCTGCTGAACACAAATGAAGATGGAGTGAAGAATGTTGGTAACCAAACATCCATTGACTTCCATAGTAGGAAAAAAAATACTATGGATTTTAATGAGTTAATTATGACAGAATTTTCATTTTTGGGTGAACTGTCCCTTTAAGTCATTTTTAACCCCTGTAATTTGGGGGTAAAAACCCTCCACATCTCATGTGAAAATTGTCATTTTAACCCCTTCTACAAAATAGTGAACTACTCAGCAAATATACATCCAATTATGACATTTAATATTTTGTCTCTTCTTCTTCTTCTTCATTTATGTATTTCTTTCACCAGATTAATTATCAAAATCAAACATTGCACCTGGTGAACTCTGGCTCTGGTTGAGTTGACACGGCATGACCCAATAAACTGAGGCTTCGTTATACTATTTCACAAAGCCTGAAAGTTTACACACGGATTGTTCTTTAGTAGAAAATCTTGTTTCTAAGCTCGTCTAGACAGCATTTTTGTCGTGATCCGACTCAAAAACAATACATACACCTGCGATGGCCACAATCATACACGAGCCACAATACGCAATCGTTATAAACGGTTCAGTTTGACAGAAGAGTTATGAAATAAAAGCATTTAAGCACAGGTTTAATGAGTTAGCCGCTAATGAGAGACACAGTACTGTACCTCACACGGGCTCGATCCCGATCCTTTCAAAAAAACTAAACAAAACAGCTGATGTTTAGCCCACTATAAGGCTAGCAGTACAGCCTGCGTTATCCCCTGTGACTCTGGATGTAGAATATTAATACTTCCATCGCTATATGTTTCTGGACGGATCAAAGGCTAACGTTAACAGGTTTCTCTCTTCAGCTGTCATATATACACGAGCGAACACTTCCTCGAGATGACATCAAACCTCTGCGCCCATTGGCTCATTCTGATGGGGCGGGGCTTGGCTTGGCTTGGCCAATGAATATTCATTTCTTAAAGCGTCTTTCACGAAGCACAAAGATTACAAATATTTTTTTTTTTTAAATAATGTTATTCCCCCACGTTTGAGATGCTAAACCAAAGTTATTGTTTTTTAATGGCTTGGATAAAATAAAATAAACGTATTAATTAAATGATATATCATATAAATTGTAAATTGTTGACGCTAAAGATGTGTCTCCAGCAGTTTCTTGAAAATGGCTGAAGTCTCTGGTTGAGTTAGCCAGGTGAAGGTCCGTGAAAATTATTTTGTGCCTCTTTGGGATGATGGCACCACAACGCGCTGTTCACTTGCAGAACACAAGCTTCTGGAGGGCACGTAAGTTATACGTCTGAAGTAGTAGTCGGGGAGCCAAAGTCTCAAAAGCTCAATAAAATGGGTTGAACCTGACATGGTCTGTTATACTTTTTATTTGTGTTTTTTCTGTTAACTTTGACCCTAAGAACCAATAATTGGAGGGTCTGCTCTGCCGGAAATATCGCGAAAAAAAAGTGTGGCCATTTTAGTGTAAACCAGAAATAACACACATTTTTTCACAATTTCCGCCTAAACTAAAAATCCGCCTAAAATCGCTGTGCCATGAAAGAACACCACGGACACAAAAGTCAACAACTTCAATACTCAAGGCACTCTGATGACTCAGAAAATGTATAATATACCCATACTATTTATTTGTGAGAGCCTTAAATTAGACTTGTGCAGCCAGCACAAGTCTTCAAAATAGAATAGAGCCAATAGAATGGACAAATAGAATACCCTAGTCCAGGGCCAAATGTTGTAATAAAAACACTTGTAATTGGTGTAACAAAATGTTTCTATCATGTATTTTGATATTCACCCACTTTCAGTTAGAATGTCAGAATGTAGCTCATGCACTGAATGTTGATGGATTTTGACAAGGTTTTGTCAGTTTTGTGAAAAGATTGTTGGTTCAGTTGACTTGACTGGTTATAAAAACACTATAACTATACCATCTTCAATCAACATCCATTGAGTTCCAGGGGTATTCAATGTAAGTACAAAATACTTTTTCTCTTGTGCTTGTGAATTGGTGGGGAATAGTAGCAGTAGCTAATGTAAGCTTGGTGTTTTTCACACTAAGTATACTTCTTTTAAACTTAAAATAAGAAAGTATACTTTCAGTCTACATTTTATGTACTTCTCAGAAATATACTTAAAATTACACTTCAGTGTACTTGATGTATACTGAGAGAAAAGTCTAGGGCCCGTATTCATAAAGATTCTAAGAATCCTCTCAGAAAACTCTTAATTTTGCTTAAAGGAGAACTCCAGTCAATTTTAACATTGAGCTCATTTTTTTTGTCAATTTGGAGTGCTGTCAATACAGAGAACAACGACAAAAATCAGTGTTGCCTACACCATGTTATCCTCTTTTTAAAATTTGCACCCTGTTGACTTCAATGGGGCAATATTTAAACCTGCTTTTAGCCTCTTAACATCCTTGATGTGTCATTACAAGTGCACAGCCATGTGAGCGCTGGCTGAATTATTATCATTTTTATCCATATCTTTCACATCTACTGCAGTCAGATTGACCCGCGTTCACTCTGAAGGAATCACTCACATGGCTGTGCACTTGTAATGACACATCAAGGATGTTAAGAGGCTAAAAGCAGGTTTAAAACTTGCCCCATCGAAGTCAACAGGGTGCAAATTTTAAAAAGTGGATAAAATGGTGTAGGCAACACCGATTTTTGTCGTTGTTCTCTGTATTAACAGCACTCCAAATTTACAAAAAAATAAGCTCAATGTTAAATTTGACCGGAGTTTTCCTTTAAAAACTTTTACGTAGGAGTCTTAGCTTAAGAGCGATTCGGGGCCAATCTGAGAACAACTCTGAGCAAGGAAAAGACAAAAACTTTCATCTTAGTGAGGAGGCGGGGCTGACCCCGTTGCTATGTATGACACAATCTTTTGAAGACTGTGATTGGTTGGTAGTCCAAGAAGGAAAAAAATTGTGATTTGTCTATTCTAAGCCTTCACTTTGAAATTACATGCGACTGTGTACATTACACACTGCTGCATTGTTGCATTTTCCCAGTTGCCAAATATCGTAATGTAGTGATTACTTTCATTTCTGGCGCTATTGCATTTCTGCGGTGTCGGAGATGTTAGCGCGTCTCTAAGATCAGTCACAAACATGATCCATGCACGATCTAATCTTTAGCGTCTTATTAACTCACTGTCATCCACTGTCTGCAACAGATTTCTTCTCCTTCTTCTTTCTGCCATGTTCTCCTCTGCTGAAGAAACTCTTCAGCCTCTTAAAAGTCCTCGTCCATGCTCCTAACAATTTTGACCTTAAGACCTCTTTTAAGGGTTAAGATGCTTTCTGAATTACTTTTTTCTTTACTGGGATTTTTTTCTTTAATTTTAAGAGTAAACGGCCACATTTCTAAGAATTTTCTTAGAATTTTGTCACTAGGAGCGACTCTTTGCATTAAGATTCTTTATGAATACGGGCCCGGGTATATTTGGCCTGTACTTGAACTCAATCTTTTGATCCAGATATACTTAAAAGCAGGGTTCACCAATCTCGGTCCTGGAGGGCCGCTGTCCTCAGAACAGCGGCCCTCCAGGACCGAGATTGGTGAACCCTGCTTAAAAGAATAATTAAGAATTCAAAGTACTGTATACTTGTCTTGTAGTTGTGTTACAGTTTTTTTCAATCGCTAACAAGCGCTTACCCATACTTCAGATACTTTTTCTAAACTCTTAACACAGACTCACACCTACAAAACACAATTGGCCAAATGGTTAATTGTCTTCTCAAAAACACATTTTGTTAAATATATACTAACTCTTCATTTCAAAACAGAACACATGTTTCTCTGTGCACACACTAACTTTACCAAAACACTGGAAATCTGACTCAAAATGAAATAATTCTGTCAAAGAATAACACTTGTTTTCACTTCACGAGGTACATGCAGTCAATCAAAGTACACCAGGTTTCAAAATACTGGCTATTGTTGACATTTCTAAAACTGCATAGACTTTTATGTTTCAGTTTTACAGGTATTTGCATGCAAAACGAGCAATTCACCGTTTTACACTAAATTTCTTGGTTGGGAACTGTATGTCCACATGTACAGTACAGTCACATTCATAATCATTCCAGTAAAAAGCAAATCAGTTTTTATTCCTTTACTGTTTACTACAGGAGGTACAGTAGAAACACGGTTTGATAGAACAGAAAAAGTTTTACAGTATTGCTTACAGTGAACAAAATATCCATTAAACTCACAAGAGCATTGTGAACAAAAAAACAACAGCAAAAAAAAAGGGGACAAAAAAACATAAAATTACTGTATCTTATCTATGCGATCTTCAGGGTTAGGCCTCATGTTTTCATCAAGATCACATCTGATATCATCCAAGGCGATGCACCTGGGATAAAACTGCTTGGTATGTCGGATCCACCCTTGGAGCCAGCATCCATGGCTTCAAGGAAGGACATCAGGTCATGTGGCTGATGGTCATACAGTAAACCTTCCACCTCCACATTACATTTCGTCCAGATCGACGCCTTTTGGCCAGATTGAATCCTGCCTCATCTATGTATATGAATTCATGAGGGGCCTGTTGGCCTCCAATTCCATAACTTTCAAAACAAAGATTATGTAAATCATGTCATTACTGTATACTATACTGTACTGTGTAGGTTACCTACTTGCAAAGTGCAAAGCTTATAGAACTGGACATTGAATTGAATATACTACACTATACCTGGACATATTGTCGTTGTAGCTCCTTGACTTTCTCACTGATATATTGTTTTTGAACTGATATCATTGCAGAAGCAGAGGTTTTTATAAACTTTCATATTGTAAAATATTAGTACAATTTGAAATAACTGATTTCTGTTTAAAAATATGTATGCCATGTAATAAATTGTGTAAAATGTCATTTATTCCTGTAATGAAAAGCTGAATTTTCAGCATCATTACTCCAGGAAGATGCATATGGACTCGAAAAGCTTGTTTCTTCATGACATTGTTCAAAAGCAACACATTTTGCTAGCAATCAAAATCACATTTTGCTAAAATCATGAAATTTACAAAAATGGTAAAAGTTTCATGTAAATGGTAAATACAGTAAATGTATGCAGTCCATACTGTATCTAAGGTTTGGAATATTGTTTTTGCTATTGTGGGATGTTGTGTGTTAACATTTGTAAATACTACAAAAACAATCCATAATTTTGTTGGGAGGTATAGATTGTCTGTTAAGAAAATTTAAGCATTATGGAAATGTGTTCACTGACTGCATATTGTGTGAAAACGACAAGAAATGTGTGAATGGTATGGCCACAAAAGGCCGATGCTGTGCTAATTGTGTTTAGAGTTTTGAAAATGTGAACACTGGCTGGACAAACGCTTGTTAGCGACTGAAAAAAACTGTAACTCTTTTGTAGGCTAGTCCACTGGTCGTGTAAATCAATTTACTCTAATTCTACTTTTTTGTTTAAAATGTTGCCTTTCTTTATGAAACTTACTGACATTCAAGTGTTAAGATTAAAAAAGGATGCATGAAGCTAATATGTTTTTAAATTTAAAGTACAGTTAAAGGTATTTTTCAAGTGCAAAAATAATAATGTTACATGTTAAGTGCAAAGTATAATGTTATGTTTACTTAAAGAAAACTTACAAGTACACTTGCAGTATAAACTACGAAACTAGTAGTTTACTGAGAGTACACATCAGTGTACTTTCATAAACTAAAAAATGTACTACTTGTATTAAAACAGTAAACTAGTATACTTATAAGTTCACTTGTAGTACAGATGCATTACAAATGAGAAACCTAGTTGTGTACTTAGTTTACTACTCTTACAAATACTAAAAATACGAAAAGTGAGCCAATTTAGTCCTAAGCAGTATTGAAATAGTACACAATTTTACTACAAGTACACATTGATATTAGTATACTTACTACATAAAGTATACTTAAAAATATACCTGAAAATGACTTAAGTATACTTCATAAAATGAACATGAAGACATGCACTTTTATGATGAAGAGATGCACTTTTAGAATGGACAGATGCACTTTTAGAATGGATAGATGGACTTTTATGATGGAGAGATGCACTTTTATAATGGATAGATGGACTTATGATGGAGAGATGGACTTTTATAATGGAGAGATGGACTTTTAGAATGGATAGATGGACTTTTAGAATGGATAGATGGACTTTTATGATGGAGAGATGGACTTTTAGAATGGATAGATGGACTTTTATGATGGAGAGATGCACTTTTATAATGGATAGATGGACTTTTATGATGGAGAGATGGACTTTTATGATGGATAGATGCACTTTTATGATGGATAGATGCACTTTTATGATGGATAGATGGACTTTTATGATGGAGAGATGGACTTTTATGATGGAGAGATGGACTTTTAAAATGGATAGATGGACTTTTATGATGGAGAGATGGACTTTTATGATGGAGAGATGGACTTATGATGGATAGATGCACTTTTATAATGGAGAGATGGACTTTTAGAATGGATAGATGGACTTTTATGATGGAGAGATGCACTTTTATAATGGAGAGATGGACTTTTATGATGGAGAGATGGACTTTTATAATGGAGAGATGGACTTTTAGAATGGATAGATGGACTTTTAGAATGGAGAGATGGACTTTTAGAATGGATAGATGGACTTTTATGATGGAGAGATGGACTTTTATAATGGAGAGATGCACTTTTATAATGGAGAGATGGACTTTTATGATGGAGAGATGCACTTTTATAATGGATAGATGGACTTTTATGATGGAGAGATGGACTTTTAGAATGGATAGATGGACTTTTATGATGGAGAGATGCACTTTTATAATGGATAGATGGACTTTTATGATGGAGAGATGCACTTTTATAATGGATAGACGGACTTTTATGATGGAGAGATAGACTTTTATGATGGAGAGATGGACTTTTATAATGGACAGATGCACTTTTATAATGGATAAATGCACATTTATGATGGATAGATGCAATTTTATAAAGGAGAGATGGACTTTTAGAATGGATAGATGGACTTTTATGATGGAGAGATGGACTTATGATGGATAGATGCACTTTTATAATGGAGAGATGGACTTTTAGAATGGATAGATGGACTTTTATGATGGAGAGATGCACTTTTATAATGGATAGATGGACTTTTATGATGGAGAGATGCACTTTTATAATGGAGAGATGCACTTTTATGATGGAGAGATGGACTTTTAGAATGGATAGATGGACTTTTATGATGGAGAGATGGACTTTTATGATGGAGAGATGGACTTTTATAATGGACAGATGCACTTTTATGATGGATAGATGGACTTTTATAATGGATAGATGCACTTTTAGAATGGATAGATGCACTTTTAGAATGGATAGACAATAACAGATTTTTACAGCGATTGATTCCATCAATCTTTTCACAAAACTGACAAAACCTTGTCAAAATCCATCAACATTCAGTGCATGAGCTACATTCTGACATTCTAACTGAAAGTGGGTGAATATCAAAATACATGATAGAAACATTTTGTTACACCAATTACAAGTGTTTTTATTACAACATTTGGCCCTGGACTAGGGTATTCTATTTGTCCATTCTATTGGCTCTATTCTATTTTGAAGACTTGTGCTGGCTGCACAAGTCTAATTTAAGGCTCTCACAAATAAATAGTATGGGTATATTATACATTTTCTGAGTCATCAGAGTGCCTTGAGTATTGAAGTTGTTGACTTTTGTGTCCGTGGTGTTCTTTCATGGCACAGCGATTTTAGGCGGATTTTTAGTTTAGGCAGAAATTGTGAAAAAATGTGTGTTATTTCTGGTTTAAAGAAGTCATGTGACCTCTGTGTTTGTCAGACAGATTCAGTACTGGGCTTAAATGAAAGCCTAAAAGGTCCCCTTTCCAGTGATACCAAGCACCATATTATAGAATATTGACAATATCCCTAGCATGAGCCTAAACCAGATATACACCAGATTTCAAAAACGGAATTTATCTTAGGGGGTTAGTAACTTCATGAGCTGAAAAAAGTGATTTCGCTACCACCCCTGCACTGCTATAGTGATTTTTCTAATACTAGGGGTGTATACCTTGCCAAATAACAATGATAGCATTTTTTCCCCCGATGATACCGATCAACCCCCCCGGCTCATGGACTACATGTCTTTCGGAATTTTGAGAGTAGCCTAAAATTCTATTGAGGTTCTGCTGATCAACTATTAGTGAAATCATGACAGATCCATTGATTTTGGTTGGATTTTTATGATTTTTTCTGTGGAGTGAGTATACTGTTTGGTGAAAAGAATGACATATTGACTGATGTCATAACTTGGGGGAATAGTTGATTGCCAATGAAGTAAAGATGAAAATATTGGAAAAAAGTGAGAAAACGCCTAATTTTTTGCATTAAATTGATGCAAAATCATGTAGAAATGTGTTTTAAGAGTTATTTTTTCAGTGGATGTTGTCAGCAAATGTGTTCTTTGTATCTGGAATGCATTTATTGACAGCCTACCAAACCCACTGAGGATTTGAGGGAAAAAATCATTTTTCACATTTTTCTGATAAAAAATAAAGGGTGCATACACTAAAATGGCCACAATTTTTTTTCGCGATATTTCCGGCAGAGCAGACCCTCCAATTATTGGTTCTTAGGGTCAAAGTTAACAGAAAAAACACAAATAAAAAGTATAACAGACCATGTCAGGTTCAACCCATTTTTGAGACTTTGGCTCCCCGACTATAGTGAGTTTAGGTATAGGGGTGCTGACCCCTATAGACTCACCCCTCTAAGACACCCTGCAAGGACAGACTGAGAGGTAAGACTTGTTCCTGAGATGCCTTTCATCTTGAGACTTGACAGGAGGATCTGGTGTGTCAAAAGCAGCAGACAGATCCAGCAAGATCTGAAAGCTGTCTCAGAGCTCCGATAACTGAGATTATCAGCCACAGCTGAGCGACTGCATTTATTGTTGGCACTGCAAAATATTATTGAAATTCTGTATTGAAATTCAATATTTCTTCCCACCCAAATCTTACTTTCCCAGCAGCCACAGGGTATTTTATATTTTGTGCGCCCAGAGCCCGTGCAGAGGGGAAGATCTGCTGGCTTTACATGAAGGTGATGGAGCCACAGGGTGAGTGTTGTGTGTTTGATTTTGTGGTGCAGTTGTAATTAAAGAGTCTACATACCCCTGTTAAAACGGCTGTTTTTTGTGATGTAATTTTTTTTACTTTTGCACCTTTAATGTAAAAATTACAACTTAAAGTCCCCCTGTAGTTGATAATTTTATCCCTTAAAACTCATCTTTGATCACCAAAATGACATATTTAAACATTTTTTTCCTTGAAAAAAATCTTCATGCCTTAAAGTATATTCATGGTTCTATGAATATGCAAATGAGCCCCGTTGATCTGACTGGTTACAAGTCAGAAACACCAGCGATTTCAAAGCATGTTTTTGGATGTCTTTGATGCAGATTTAAGGAGAAAATACTCAGCAATGCTGTCGACTTATGAATTTACACATGCAAGCATATTAAAAACACCACATATAAACAACTTTAAAAGCTTGACTTTCACCACAGGCTTTAAGCAATGCCACTGAAAATCAAAGTGACACATTTCAGAAAAAAGAGATAAGAATAAAAACCAACCCAACAGCATAAATGTGCACACCCTTTAATAACTGGGTGGCTGACTGTTCAACTAATCATCAAGCTGTTTTATTTTGTAATCATCAACATTTTTGTGTAGTTACACACTGAAGTGAGTGATTAACTCTAAGATTTTTCTGACATCATCTTGGTTGCTGCTACAAGAGCCACAATGAGCTTACAAAGCATTGATGGGGTCTCTTTGCTGAAAGGTATCGCTTACTGTAGGTGAGGGTTACAAAACATTTCCCAGACATTAGATAGATCGACCATGAAGATAGTCATCAGTGGAGAAAGTATGACGCAACAACGGCAATATCAAGACCAGAGTGTCCCTCTAAAATGGATGAAAAGACAAAGAGAAAACTGGTCAGGGCTGTCAAGAGGCCGACAGCAACATTAACATTAATAGCTGCAGCTTTTTCTGGCAAACACTAGTTTCTCCCTACACACACATAGACTACACACTCATAGACTATTCACACAACTATCTCTCGTATTCTCCATCTGTCTGGGCTTTAGAGAAGGGAGGAAAGCCTTTTCTGACTAAGAAAATCATCCAAATCCAAAAACATACATTACCAGTCAAGAGTTTTTGGATACCCCATGTTTTTCATATATATTACAAAATTATAATATAGTAATATATTTTACTACAGCACAACAAAACATTTTTGATCAGTGATCTAAATTAAATAACATGAACAGCATAATTCTTAAACTTTTCCAATGATGGCCTAAAGTTTGTTTGTAAATGAGTGCAGTATGTACCTGTATACCGCAGGTATAATGCTATAAAAGTAAAGTGTCTACAGTTGACTGTGCTGTCCAGCTGAATTGAATTAAGGCTTCATGGTTTGTCAAATAGTGGGTGTGTTCTACCCTTTTTGGTCTATGGTTTTTACCCCAGGTTAGGGTCATATTTGCATGTTTTTAAAACATTCAGTGGCAACCATGGGAGGCAAATGTGAACTAGCAAGAGAAAATAGGTAAGCTATTGTTACATTGAAGAATGAAGGCATTTCCTGCAGAAAAAAATTCCGTTTTCCGACGTTTCAGTGTGGATGAGAAACTTTTGTAAAACTCCTTATATCGCTAAATTTACCTTTACAGCGCATGCGTAAAACCTCTCAAAAGCTCACCGACGATACGGACGGAAAATAAATAATAAATTTATTGCGCAATTCTTCTGGCAGGATAATTTTATTTAGCTAAATATATCTCATCATTCACTGAAACTTACAGGTCGCACTCACTATTTTACATTACTACGTTTTACAGTGTTAACCACTCGTTTATTGCAGATGTGTATGAAGGTTTTAGCCGCGATGCTAACTTCTAATGCACAAATGTAAATCATTGACTTGTTGTCTTAAATTGTTTTAGCCATTCAATTCAGCGTATTGTGTGTAGCCTACAACTGTGTCTTCAAATTGCTGATTTAGTTGATTCCTGCTGTCGTAATTGGCGTTTGTTATGAATATGAAGTGGTTAATATAATGTTAGTTTGGTCTTTTTGTTTACTTACTGGTCTCAAATACCATTTTAAAGCCATTTACTGGCCAATAAATATTATGTTGTGAATGGATATAATCAGCTTTGTTCTTTTGTTTCCCCAGAACAACCATTAGGGGTGAATTCAGGTTGATTGGGACACTTATTTCCAGTCATCTCAAAGGCAAAAAGCGTCTCAATCAACCTGAATTCACCCCTACATTGCTAAAATAATCTGAACATTTCAGTGGCAACATTGAATTACAGTAAGTTACCTGCACCACATGCAAGTACTTTATTACTATGAACTTTTCTGTGTGAAATTGAATTGTTTGACTGTGTACTTGTGTTTTTTAATCAGTTACTGAAAATCTTCCCTCATGCTCTCAAATCTCATGTTACTCAGAAATAATAGCACAGGTTTGGAGCCAATAATGCTATGCATTTTTTATAGGCTATACCTTAATCATTTGCATTTGAATATAAGACATTTGAACTCTGAATTATAACTTCAAGTTTAGTCTTTTTAGACAAAAAAAGCTAGCCTATTATATGGCTTCAGAAGACTTACAACACAAATCATAACACATGAGTTGTGGACTCATTTTTTCCCCTTCATTTTTCATATTTTTAGGATCTTTTCTGAGACATTTTTTGAGCTAACAGAATATAATTTTTTACATAAATTGTTGCATTGAATTGAACTAGACAAGTGTACATAAGAATGGTTTAATGAATGATTTACACAATTTTTTCTGCTTGTTTCATGCAGTGAAAGTGAATGGTGACTGGGATTGCATTATGCCTGAGATCTGCTTTTGGGTTCCACAGATAGAAAGTCAAACAGGTTTGTAACATCACAAGGCTGAGGAAATTATTTAAATTTCACAACTATCACTTTAATAACCTTACTAACAGTAAATTTTGTACTTTGCAGGGATCTCGGTAAGCTGAAATACAAGTTTGAACAAGAATAAAAATCCTCCTGTAGACCTGAAAATCACTGAAGTGCCTGGACCATCCACCAGAAAAGAGGAAAAACAAAAAACACTGTCAGCAGTGTAGCGATGAAGCACAGCTCACACATGAGTCACTTTCAAGCAGCTTTCTGTTGGTCAAATCCAGCAAATTCCACCTTGGTCCCATAGTGAAATTTTAGACCACACATGAAATTGCTGATTGTGTGGATTCTTATGGAAATGACTGGAATTCACCAGTGAACATTTACAGAACAACAGCTAACTTTACTGCACCTTAACTCTGTTAAAATGGAAAATGTTTTCTGCTTGTTGTGACATATAAGGAATACTGTTTCCGGTTGAAGCCTCTACTTCTACTTCCTCTATCTTGTTTCTAGTGAGAATACTCAACAACCATTTAATAGCACTGTTGATTCAAGTCACACATTTAAGCTTTTCAAAAGCCACAGTGTACATTACAGTCTCCAGTCTCACGGCATCCCAGACTTCAACATTTTATGATTCAAAATAGCTGAATAACTAACCATCTGAGATTTCGGAATAGAGATAAAGGTTAGGAT
The DNA here is from genome assembly GCF_964197995.2 of Scardinius erythrophthalmus. Lineage (NCBI taxonomy): Eukaryota > Metazoa > Chordata > Actinopteri > Cypriniformes > Leuciscidae > Scardinius > Scardinius erythrophthalmus. The sequence continues at coordinate 34,864,829 of NC_138240.1, forward strand.
CATAATTTTCAGGAATATTACATCACAATGAGTGTATATTAGCACTGTTTGTTGTGTGTTTTTGGCATCTGATAGAGCAAACTTCAGACGGGCCTGGACATGCGCTGGCCTGAGCAGGGGGACCTTGCGTGCGCTGCAGGATTTTAATCCATGACGGCGTAGTGTGTTACTATGGTTTTCTTTGAGACTGTGGTCCCAGCTCTCTTCAGGTCATTGACCAGGTCCTGCCGTGTAGTTCTGGGCTGATCCCTCACCTTCCTCATGATCATTGATGCCCCACGAGGTGAGATCTTGCATGGTGCCCCAGACCGAGGGAGATTGACCGTCATCTTGAACTTCTTCCATTTTCTAATAATTGCGCCAACAGTTGTTGCCTTCTCACCAAGCTGCTTGCTTATTGTCCTGTAGCCCGTCCCAGACTTGTGCAGGTCTACAATTTTATCCCTGATGTCCTTACACAGCTCTCTGGTCTTGGCCATTGTGGAGAGGTTGGAGTCTGTTTGATTGAGTGTGTGGATAGGTGTCTTTTATACAGGTAACGAGTTCAAACCGGTGCAGTTAATACAGGTAATGAGTGGAGAACAGGAGGGCTTCTTAAAGAAAAACTAACAGGTCTGTGAGAGACGGAATTCTTACTGGTTGGTAGGTGATCAAATACTTATGTCATGCAATAAAATGCAAATTAATTATTTAAAAATCATACAATGTGATTTTCTGGATTTTTGTTTTAGATTCCATCTCTCACAGTTGAAGAGTACCTATGATAAAAATTACAGACCTCTACATGCTTTGTAAGTAGGAAAACCTGCAAAATCGGCAGTGTATCAAATACTTGTTCTCCCCACTGTACATGGTCGATTATGTATTATACAATTTTTTTGTGTATTCATTGATATTAATCTATTACTAGCTTTTTTCCCAAGTGCATGGAAGTGTATGTATTAAAATGGATCTAAAATATGTAATAAACAATTCTTATTTTGTATTTGGTTCAGTTTGTTTATTATAATAGATGTCAATGGTAACCATAGTAACAACATGAAATTAAATAAAAAAAATTTTTTTTTGGTTCCTGGAGGCACCCAAAGTGGTTCCACACAGTGGTTCCGCACAGTTAATTTGGTTCCTGAAGGCACCCAAAGAGTTCCTCAGGAAACCTGTGTGGTTCCTCAGAGAACCGCCCCTTTTTAAAGGGTCCTAGAGGATCTGCAGACGGTTCCGCCGGTGTGGCAAAGTGAAGAACCCCAAAAGGTTCTTCCAGGCACCTTTTAGTTTTACAGTGTAGGGTTGATTATTGTAATGAGCTTTATCTTGGCCTACCTGCAAAGTCTGTTAAGCGCCTGCAACACATCCAGAACTCAGCTGCACGTGTTCTTACACTTACTCCTCATCAGCATGTCTCTGGGGAGCTTAGGAACCCAGTAGCACCTCAATGCAGTACACAAGATCCAGGGGGCGGGGTTGGATCACATAAAAGGGGTGGAGATTGGTAGGTTTAGGGGTGGGTTTAGGGATCAGGGGGTGGAGATGGGTAGGTTTAGGTATATGTAAGGTGGGAGGGGCTGGATCTGGATTTCATGTTCTGCAGTGGCTTCCGGTCCACACATTTGATTTTAAAACTCTTATTTTAACATATAAAGCTGTACAAGGAACTGCACCATCATATATGTATGATTTAATTACGCAATAAATGCACTCTCGATCCCTCCGCTCCGCCAACTCTTCCTTAAACAGCTTTCTTGCAGACTAAAACTACGGGTGAGAGAGCCTCCTCTGCGACAGCCCCTATAGGTTGTGGAATGCACTTCCTTTTTTTTTAATAATTTATTTTCATTTTTCAGACTTCATGAATCAGACATCCATGTGACAGCAATACACTTTCTGGCCACTGCCAGGGCTATTTCCAAACATTTTATTTGAAATTTTTTAAGTGGTTTATCAATTTTCATAAAGTTCCCCAGCAAGCAATATTCTGGGTCAACAGGAAATGAAATTTGAGTAATCTTAGTCAAGACATCACAAATGTCAATCCAGAAATCTCTCACCTTCACACACACCCAAGTGGAATGCACTTCCTTCAACTGGAATGCCCCAACATTAAGAGGTTTTAAGAAACAGTTAAAAACACATATTTTGAAGATAGTGTTTGTGTCTTAATTGGAGACACTGGATGTATATTCTACCTGTTGCTGCAATTTTTTTTATTTTTTATTTATGGATCTACTTTTGTACTGTCCTTGTAGCGCTTTGGGTATAAGAAAAGCGCAATTGAAATAAAATGTATTATTATTATTACTAAAATAACAAAATAAATGGGCAGCTGTTTCTTTAACAAAACCACAAAATGAGCAAATTTCATCAATATCAGAATATTTAGAAATGGATGAGTTAACAGGAAAGATTTTATGAAGGGTTTTAAATAAAATAACCTTTTTGGATATACAAAATTTATTTGGCAAAAGCCAGGCCTTTCTCCCATTTACATTTATTACAAAGGAGCCCCAATAGAATTTACTTCTTGGAGTAACCTAATCTTTCTCTTCATCTGAATGTTTATATTTTTGTCCATTTGGAATTTATTGTTTTGTTGTTGTTGTTGTTGTTGTTGTTGTTGTTGTTGTTTTGTTTTATTATCCAACGAACTTTAGTAGTATACATAGTATACATAATTTACATATTAATACACCCCAAAACAAAACAAAGTAAAAAATGCCAATGTACAAATTGATTAATTAATCAAAAACTGTATATTTATTACATTTATGACAAGTCTTGCTTTCTTGACAATGTTCTCCAGACTGGAGCAATAATCCTTAGTCTCCTGAAGAAAATGAATAAAATGTGGCTTGGATTGGATCCTGAGCAAATTTCTTCTTGTGTATATGAAATTTTCCCAAAATAATAAAAAGTTGTACAGTAAAAGTTTTATTATTAATTTCATTGGAATAATACATCCATATATCAAAATTGTTTAATTTAATTATAACATTTGTTTTCATTCTAATTAAATTTTCTGAACCCATCCCTGTAAGCAGCGTGTGGTCCTGGTACGTCACTCACGGGCGGCGGTGATTGGATGCGGAGGGCTGATAACCACGCCCATAACCACGCGCGAGCACGCTTGCAGAGAGTGATGGAAGTTTGATGTGATCCTGCAAGCTGTGAACTTGCTCATATTATTCCTGGCATAAGTGGATAGGGATCCAAGAAATATGGAGGACAAAATACACGGGACTGAGTTTTCTAGGAAACATTTTCGGACGACAGACAACGGTAAGACGGTTCTTCTTTTAAATCAAACGTATCAGTATCATGTTGATTGTTTTGATTTGATTAATTCAGTGAATTCTTTAAGTGTGCTTTTCCCTTTGATTTAAAATGACCTTTACCAATGATATTGTATATTCAGAGTAGTGTTTACAGTATTTACAGTAGATGTGTTTTCTGTGAAATGTTAAACTGGAGGAGAGATTTGAGGAGGAGTCAATAACAGGAAAGCTTTTATTTGGACATGGGTCACTGGTCTTTAAGCGCTTGTAAAATGTGAACTTTTGAACTTGGGGAAACCTGCACCCCCATCCAGCAAATTCTAGGATCAATCAGGAATTTGTGCAGCTTTATCTAATCAGCCTCCTTATCTGAACCACACCATCCCAGAAGATTCACAGTGAAGCCGGAAACCAATTTTTCATTTGATTTGATTGAAGTTGCATTCAAAGGACATGGCTGGATTGCACCATTATGCTTTGCAGTAATATTGCCCAAAATAGAAAATATATGAAAAAAGATATATGTGGACACGGATGAAATTTGAGAGTTTTGGCTTAGGGGAATTTTTAACTATTAAGTCTCATTATTTTTAAGATTTTATTATCATTGTTATTTTGTCATAAATTCTCCCAAAGCCATGACTTCAGAAAGATTGAATGATTTTGAATGGACGCTCTCTTTTGGAGCTCAGCAGCGTCATTCCCCATTCACTTTCACTGTAGGGGTGGGCATCTTCCCAAAATTTCATATCACAATCTTTTAACAAACAATGAATCTGAATCACGATCTTCCCAATTTTGAGATGTAGCCTACTATCAAGAATATCCAGACTGGAACAAGCCTATGGACTTATCTATTTGCACTAGGGGCTGCACAAAGAAAAATGCGATATGCTCAAAGTGTGTAAAATAAACTTAAATTAACTTTAAAATATCTTTAAAATTATTTAACCTACATATGTGTTTCACATTATTTTTGTGACAAGAAAACATCCCTACAACTTCTTAAAGTGAACATCAGTGTTTTACTGTAGCATAAGAAGTGTTATTTTAACATCAGTGTAAACCACAGGGTTCAGGTTATCCTACATAAACTGAATAATCAAATGTAGAAATAAAACACTGCTTAGTTTTCACTTTATGAATTAAATAATTCTTATTAAAGCTACAAAAGTTATTCAGCCGAGAGCAGTGAGTGATTTTCTCTTTGTCTTTAGTTCATGACCCCAGCTATTGCAAGCCGTTGCGATATGCATATCGCGATATATACATTTGCGATATTTCGATAATTTCGATATATTGTGCACAATGCGCAGGCAGCCCTTTGGCACAAATTAAAACAGTTTTGCATTAAACAATCAGTTGTCAAATTCGTCATTTAACACTGAGTTAAACTTCAAAACACTGCATAGTCTTTATTGTATGAATTAAATATAGGCCTACTCTGATTCTTCTTAAAACTACTAAAGTTATTCACTCAAGAGCAGTGAGTGATTTTGTCTTTTGTTGAACATTAAAGGCCTCCTGAATTTTTTTTAAAGCTTTTGGTATGAATATGCTAGCCTTAAGGTCATGAATAAGCTGGTGTGCTCCAAAACAAGGACAAAATTCGCATTTAATAGTTATAAGCATTCAAAACTTACAGTCTCACTTTCGCTGAAATGGATCAGGGATTTTTATGACATCACCACAGACTTCAGCCTCTCATCACATCTTCTGTCCAATCACATGCTCTAGAATCTGAAGCTCCGCCCCCTATGCTATAAACACCACCTGACCAAAGCGAGTGTTGACTCATCACGGAGCGATATGGGTTTGAGTGTGTGTTCAGTTGCTCAAACGCTCCAGTTTCATGAAGTCTTCCAACTGTACGTTGGTTAGGAATGAAATGGCTAGAATTTATTTAAACTTCTACTATTGAATTCAACGTATCATCAGCGCTCGGATTCGCTTCCATGGTGCTGTCAGTCTGTGATATAAGCTAAACGCTATTGGCTATTTGAAAAGGGGGAGGAGCCATTCAATATGTCCCGCCTTAGCTTCCTGTTTCAGTGGAGATTACGTCAACGCATCAAACAAAGCTGCGCGATCCAAGGCACTTCAGTGGGGCTTTAATGACAGACGGCAGCAGGGATTTGCATGAGGCTTTAAGACTGAATGCACAGGTCTAATATAATGACACGCATCTGATTTCTTTCCCAACTGTTTATTCACTTCCGCCGTAACTGACTGTCATTATGTAAATATTCGCCAAAGTGGACATTTTGTCACATTCTATAAAGGCATCAGTCTCTTTTGCAGTTTAAATAACTCTTTTTAAAATAAAGCATGTCCCTAGACTGCATTTTATCACAGTCACGTTACATGATTTTACTGATTTTGATGTTAAAGGGTTACTTCACCAAAAAATGAAAATTCTGTCAGTAATTACTCTCCCTCATGTTGTTCCAACCCCGTAAGACTTTCGTTCGTCTTCGGAACACAAATTAAGATGTTTTTGATGAAATCTGAGAGCTGGATCACTCCTCCATAGGCTTCTAGGTCATTTCATCTGCCGGACCAGAAAAGTAAGTAAAGACATTGTTAAAATAGTCCAAGTGACTAGTGACTACAGTGGCTCAACCATAAGTTTATCAAGCGACAAGATAACGCCCCCCCCCCCCCCAATAACGACTTTATTCAACTAGGCCCTATTCATTTTCATCTGTGTGGGCCTCTGACGCATGCGCGAGAGTGAGAAGATGACGCAGATGGGTCAGAGGCCCACACAGAAGAAGATGAATAGTTGAATAAAGTCGATTTTTTTTTTTGCGCACAAAGTATTCTTGACTGTTGAGCTAGCTGGGCGATAAAACGGTTTCGGTATTTATCGACGGTACACCATTGTCGGTAACGACATAAAAACAAATCGATATAGCGCTCAATATTTTCATTCAAATGCGCGCGCATCGCTGGCGCGAACACCTCAACGTTGCCCAGCATCAAATGGCAAGCGTAATGAAAGCGGAACGAAACTGCGCTATTATTTTGTGCTTCACGGACCGTTTATCAGTCTGGACCATCAATGTCAATGAGTGCAGCCAGAGAATGTCTAATAAGGCGAGAAGTTGCACTCTCAGTACACTTCCGGCTTCTGAACTGGTTGCAGTTCCACTCTGGCTCCATATGAGGGCGCTCACAGGACGAGTGCAGAATGAATGGAGGTCTATGGCGCTATACCCCTCAAAATCCACTTTTCTCAGGATATAATTTTTTTGTCTTGTAATTTGAATGTTGTATTCGAAAGGAGATGCAAATAAATTACACACTGCTGTGTGTTAGATTTTTTTGAGTCACTTATTTGCTTTAAAAAGTCTTTTATATGTACGACGTCATACACATGTACGACCAGAGATACGGCTTTACGGCAATCCTTCAGTCACTTTGGTGCTTTCGCGCTCTGCACTTTCTTTTCTCTCGAGGCATCGACAACACAGCTGACACAGGTAAACACACGTGCTAGAAGAGTTTTTGTTTTGTTTGTTTCTGGTCCCGCTTCGGATGCCACGATGCCATCAAGCGGTATCTCTGGTCGTAATCAGTCCTTCACTGACCAATCAGCGTTCATTAGCAGAATGCTAGCGTGTTATGGGCAACAACAACTCAACTTGTAAGAAATCGAAAGGACATAAGTACTCGTTCATTCAACTTTCGACCTATAACCCATGTTGAACTTGCAAAACCTACAATCAAATCTGAGATTTCTCAACGGCAATCGGGTGAAAGAGACAGATTTAGCCGTCTAGCCCCATAGACTCCCATTCATTCTGCACTCATGGCGATCGCCCCCAGTGGAACTCTGGTGGAACTACAACCAAAATTCGGTACAATAGGACTTAATAGGGAGTGGGCAGGCTCTCCGTAGACGTTGTGCCATGAATTAACTAGTAATAGGCTTTAAGTCCACAGATCAGCAACATTCACAGTGGATTTACTGTAGTAACACTAGTCTAACTGTAACCATGGAAGTTTGGCAGGAATGGTAAAATGCTTTCAGGTAACTTACGTCACACATCTTTTTCCAGCACTTCAAAACTCAAATATTATCATATTTTAAATGTTATTTTTTAATGCGATGACAAAAACATTATTCATCCTTCAAATATATTACCCCCATTTATAAAACTAAAAGTTTCACTTTTACACTGCACACATTTTGTAACATTTTATTTACGTTCAAGAGTTTCTTTAACGCTTACTTTTTTATCTTAATATAAGACATGAAGAAGATATTTTTGTTAACATTTTATTTTTGACTACCAAATCTAATATCATTTGTTGTTTGCCTTATTAATGTGGATAAATAAAATAAAAAACAGTGGTTTCAATTCAAACTTTTCTACTTGTCTTTTTTTTTTAAAAAGATTATAAAAAATGTCAATAATTCGATACCAAATGATATGAAACATTATATCGTGATCATTTTTTTAGCTATATCGCACAGCCCTAGGTTGAGCCACTGTCGTCACTCGGCCTATTTTAACGATGTCTTTACTAAGTTTCAGGGCTGGCAAGTTTCAATCACAGAGAATTTCTCAGATTTAATCAAAAATATCTTCATTTGTGTTCTGAAGACGAACGAAAGTCTTACAGGGTTGGATCAGCATGAGGGAGAGTAATTACTGACAGAATTTTCATTTTTGGGTGAACTGACCCTTTAAGTTAGGCTTTTAAAGACGGGCGAGAGCACACCGCTTTAAAGGAACGGCATGCGGCACAAGGATCACGTCTTCATAATCGTTGGAAGCCAACATTTAAACCAAAACTACAATTTGATCATCGCACTGCTGTTGAATTGTTTTTCAAATGCGACACCAAGCGTGAAAGACACATGATATAATTTGGCCTGTCAGCATCTAGGCAGTCATTGCTGTTTTAAAAGATCACGACGATTCTCTTGAACAGTAGATCATGGAAGCTTGATCATAGATCGCTTTATGGAAAAGAGCAGCGTGGACATTCTGCTGAAGTTCTTTTGTGTCCCGCGAATGAAATCACATGGGTTTGAAATGACATAAGGCTGATAAATAATGCTAGAATGGATCAATTACTTTAATGTCATTTTGTTTTTTTACTGAATTATAGTCTGATCAATGGCTTTTTGTCAATCCTGACTAGATAATTAATGATTTCAAATAAACCATTTGCATATTGTTATGCCAAATCACATCAAGATTTGTCTGTGATTTCCAAAATATGCATAATAGCACATCAGATGAATGCCACCTTTTCTTTTCTTTTCTTTTCTTTTCTTTTCTTTTCTTTTCTTTTCTTTTCTTTTCTTTTCTTTTCTTTTCTTTTCTTTTCTTTTCTTTTCTTTTCTTTTCTTTTCTTTTCTTTTCTTTTCTTTTCTTTTCTGGGAGTGAAGCTGAAGGTGCTGGAGAGAGAAACTAGCCGGTTTGAAGTGAATTCTGTGAGTTGTTTTCTCTCTTTGTCCTTCAAACCCCCAGAGTCGTCCTTCTTCTTAGCTGTAACTGTATCACATGTCCCAGGAGACCCTCCATGTCAAATACAGTCACTGGTTCTGAAACAGCCAATCAATCCAGTCTTTACTAATTAGGGCCTCTCTCACAATATTGCTTTATACAGGGTGGGCCATTTATATGGATACACCGTAATAACATGGGAATGGTTGGTGATATTAAAGTCCTGTTTGTGGCACATTAGTGTATGTCATGGTCACCACCCATCTTGAGGAGTTTGCCCCCTCACATATACTAATGTGCCACAAACAGGACTTTAATATCACCAACCATTCCCATGTTATTACGGTGTATCCATATAAATGGCCCACCCTGTACAATAAATATCTTCATAGTCATTATTTGACAAAGTGTACATTTACTCATAATCTAGAGTCTAGGGGTTGATGCGACGTAATTGTTCTCGGTGTAACAGGTTGCCATATGTTACATTTGGCAGTTTTATTCCCCCCCAAATATCATTTATTCCTTTTTAATTTTTCTGGATTGCATTTTTTTCCATTTTCATTTTTTTGGACTCCAATTTAATGGTTTAAACTTTAACAATTTAACAACAATTTATTAAAAGTTTAACAAAAATGACATGTTTAGGGCCCTATGAGTGAAATATACGTTTTTTTTCCCTCTGTTTTCTGGATTCCATTTTAATTGTTTAATTAAATTTAAATAACCAAAAAGCTTATCTAATTATTTTAATTAATTTTTTTTTCCATTTCTATGAAATGTTTTTTTTGTTGTTGTTGTTTTTGGCAAATTAAGGCATACAAACATTAATTTAATTTATCTTTTAATCAAATGAAAACAAGCATTTTTTGTCAAGCAAAGTGCTGCACAACAGAGCTTTACTGTTAAAATTAAAACATGGAAGAAAAATTGTGCTTGTTTAAAGGGGTGGTTGATTATGATTTGACTTTTCTAACTTTAGTTAGTGTGTAATGTTGCTGTTTGAGCATAAACAACAGTTCAAAGCAAACGGAGATATTTGCTTTTACAGAAATAGTTTTTTAAGGACTACAAACTCTGTGCCACTGTAGGCGTTTGTTTTACTTCCAAAATAAAAATGAAACGAGTATTTTACCCCACGACCCAGAAACATGCTGTGAGTGAGAGATGGGACGTGCTACTTACCGACGCCTTGCCATAATTCACATAGGGGAGATTAGAGCTGTAAAAGTTAGTTGTTAGTTCTCAGAAGGCTGTCTGATAGAGAAGCGCTCATGTTGTGGAGACTCACTGCTGTCTGAAGACTGGAAGTTGAGTTATGTACAGAGCCAATGCCATAACGGACCCTTTTAACATCACAGCCCACTATATAGAGGAGTGGATGCTGAGCGCTCATGTTGCAGTGCTTTTTCACATTCAGAGGATATTTCACACTGTTTGATGTGTGTGTGTGTGTGTGTGTGTGTGTGTGTGTGTGTGTGTGTATGAGGCACTGTCTGTGTCTAATAACTATAAATGTAATATTAAGATTTTTCTCTTCAATGCAGGTTGCTGTGGTGATCTTCTGGATACAGAGGAGCATGGGATAGGTAAGGTCAATTTATTTTTAAAATGAATAAAATGTAGTTCATTTTTATTCTTCTGAATTAAAAGCCTCTGGTTATGCTCATAGTTTCATAACAAAAGAGTTCAGATGTCCTTTTAGACTTTGAGTTGAGAAATCTCAGCCTACTATCCAGGTTCTAGTGTGTGAACATCAAATGTCCAGCAGAGGGCGTCCTGTCACTGCGAGCAAACACTGTTCCTCGGTTAACACATATTTGTGCAGAGATGGATGTTTGTGTTTGCCGTACTTGTAGTTTCTAAAGTTGCTGAGGTGAATGCAATCCAATGAATGTCTTTGAACACAGCTGTGTCTGAAACCAAAGGCAGCAGAATTGTTTCAAGAAATATATATATATATATATATATATATATATATATATATATATATGTATATATATATATATACACATACACACATATACACATATATATATAGCAAGTGTCCATCATCGTATCAGACAGAATGTACGAAAACATTAGATGTGAGCGACGCCTCTGTGAAGTTCAGCATGTTCCAGCTCTCGGGTGCGGCTCACTCTCAGAAGAACCGGTTCCGTCAGACACTTCATACATAGAACCTTCTGAGAGTTCCACCATGGAATCATTTTAGGAATTTAGTTTGAATTAATTGTGTTTTAATTTTTATTTTATTTTAATTAAATATTATGAATTAACTCGTATACTTTGTCACTAGAAAAAAATTGAAATAACCCGTTAAACATGAAAGTATCATGCAATCTTTTAAGATGTTTCTTCTTATATAGAACCTTTTTGGCATGAAGTGTTCTTTAGAATTGAGTCAAGAACCCTAGAGTTCTACATTGAACCTTATGCGACAGAGAAACATTTGTGCTTGAACTTCCGTTTAGCTCTGCATATTTCTATGGCATCACTGTCAAAGAGTATAAGTGAAGTGGATTAACTTACTGTAGAGTTAAGGAAAGTTATCATGAGCATTGTAATGTTTGAAGCGGATGTCATGGCAAATATTAGTAGACCGGGAAGGTTTCATAAATCTGTAAGATCTAGCCTTCATGCAGTGAAAACACAAACCGAACGAGTGGGACTGAAAGGGGCGGAGCTACAGAAGCTCTATAGAACATTATTGAACTTTCTAAGAGTGACTTTGTGTTGAAGTCCAGGATTGTGTATTATGGTTTTTGAACTCTGACCTTTGTGATCATGTGTCTGGCTCCATGAATATTAATACAATCTACTTCCTGTCCTGTCACGTTACTTGGATTCATATTTTTCATAGGGTTTTGATTGGTTGTTTCTATATGTAAATTTCAATTTTAATTCTGAAATCACTGCGATTTGAACATGATGAACACAAATGAACATGATATGATTTATTTATAACGTTGTCCTTTACATTTGAGTTTACATATTCATTCAAATGACAAAGTTTTGGTTCAAGGTTTTGTATGTTAGAAGCCAGTTTTTTATATATATATATATATATATATATATATATATATATATATATATATATATATATATATATATATATATATATATATGTGTGTGTGACATCGCCATCTACTGGCCTGGCTGCAGAATGCAAATTCTCTCTCTCTCTCTCTCTCTCTCTCTCTCTCTCTCTCTCTCTCTCTCTCTCTCTCTCTCTCTCTCTCTCTCTCTCTCTCTCTCTCTCTCTCTCTCTCTCTCTCTCTCTCTCTCTCTCTCTCTCTCTCTCCTCTCTCTCTCTCTCTCTCTCTCTCTCTCTCTCTCTCTCTCTCTCTCTCTCTCTCTCTCTCTCTCTCTCTCTCTCTCTCTCTCTCTCTCTCCTCTCTCTCTCTCTCTCTCTCTCTCTCTCTCTCTCTCTCTCTCTCTCTCTCTCTCTCTCTCTCTCTCTCTCTCTCTCTCTCTCTCTCTCTCTCCATCTGCTTGTCTGTCTGCTGTAAGAGTGAAAGGTCATTTTCAGTTCAGCTGTTGCTGACCTCAGTGTGAACGCTTCCCATAAACCTCTGGGAAACTGAGGAGGGACAGAGGCGTCAGCAACACACGAGAGACAGGACTCTAGAGTCACTCTCATTGATGATGCAGAATTATAATCAGATTACCATTAATAAAGTAAATCGTGTCAGTTTGATGTTGACCTTAAGATTTGTAACACATTAATATTACGTCTAAAACCATAAAGATCCCAAAACTCTGATCTGTCCGTTTCATCTCTGCTGACGCTGATAACTCACACAGCCTCAAACTTACTGCAGTTTCTGAGAGTTGTGGGTTTGCCGGCATTCACCAGTCCTCCGGGAACAAAGTCGTGTTTACAAGTTCCCAGGCTTTTACTGTGAGTGCTTCCGAGGAAAAGTGTGTTGTTGCGTTTGCCACAGTTAGTCCTGGGCTAAAAATATAAATTAATCAATGGCTTACCTAATGGTGAGCTTTGCATCCACATGCATGCAGTTCAGTTCAAAAAGATGGAAATATTCTGAATGTTGAACCTTTTCTCGGCCGGTTTATGAGAATGTAAACCGTGTGCAGCAACATAAGGCATTACTTTTCTTACTTGGACCAGTGACATATAATTACTTTTCTTACTTGGACCAGTGACATATAAGAGTGTCAACAATAATAAAATAACCAAACAGTACGTTTACACATTTACTTTAAAATCGTTTAAAAATGTAGTTTAAGTTCGTCAGACTCAGATCTGTACTCTTTGTATTCATGTTGGTTTGACTGAAAAAATACTGTTAAACTACAGTAAAACTAAAATGACAGCTGTGATTGGCTGAAATGCACTGTAAAAATACAGTAACAAGATTGTGTGGCATATTGGTGTTTGTATATTTTACAACTTATAGCCATATGTTTCATTTAGTGATGTAATGTTCATAGAAAGCCACATAATGCACAAAACACTGTAATGCACATTACTGATTACAAAAATTAGAAGAAATAAAACTATTCAAGTCTAATCATACCTGTTGTCATGTAGGGACTTCTGGGAAATATCCTTTTACAGTTTTTGCACTGTAAATTATACGGTAATTCATAGTTTTTACATACAAAAAATAAAAGTACTTTACAGTAAAATTACATAGGCTATGTTAAACCATTTATAGTTTTTTTTTCAGCATATATGGTAAGGTAACTCACAATTAACCCTTTGGTGTTGCTTAAATGGTGTTTTTTTTTATATATATATATTGTTTTATTTTAATAAAACTAATATGCTATATTTTAATTTGATGATGCTTTTTTATTTAATATTTTGTATTTTTTGTGTATTTTATGCTACCAAATTATATTTCTGCAATAGTTATGATCCATGTATTACCTGTTAACCACTTTTTGAGCATAGACCTGAAAATGAAACTGTTGTAAATCGGAGCACAGAATGAAGTTTGGTCTGTTTTTAAAGACGACACTTGGCAGATTATTGCTGAAGTGGAAAATAGAACTAAAAACTGTAAAGGTTTACTGTAAAGGTTGACATCTCAAAAAATGAGCTTTCAGTCAGATGTTGTTCGGGTGCAGTACCAAACGCTTCCACTAGAGGAAATTCGCTGCCCATTCGTTTCCAATGCGCAATGTTTTAGACTGCGAACAATGCAAGTGTGACTAGTCTTATCAGGACCATTTAAGCAATTTTTTTGTGTGTTCACACACAGTAAGTGCCAAAACCGTTACCAAATTTCGTACCATTCTGATGGAGTAAAAAAACAAAAACAAAAAAAAACTTAAACTTTGTCGGACCGAATGGCACCAGAGGGGTAATAAGGTTTTTACTGTAGCATTTGTACAGTATTTTCCTGTAAAATAATTACAAACATTTTTATAGTTTATGCATGGCTCTGAAAAAAGTCATAAAAATACAAATAAACAACTAAATACTTGAAATCGTTTAAGTTGTGGGCCCTGAATCTATAATCTATGGAAGTTTAACGTTTTGAATGGAATTATGGGAATAAATAAACTTTTCCATGATATTCTAATCTTTTGGAAAGGGTCTGTATACATACATACCTAACTATACCTACATTTGTATATTTACATTTTACATTTACATTTTATTATTATATAGAATTGTTTTGAGCAGCTAAACTTTGCCTCCTCTCAACAATATAACGAACATAACGCACAGTGATAATAACTGTAATTACTGTACTATATTACGATACCCGTCAGGCCCGGATTAGGGAAGCGCTGTGTAAAGTGATGCTTTAGTCACTGCACATCCCCCTTCATTCTGGCAAGTCTATAATCCAAATCCAGTTGCAAAATAAATAGTCAGTTTGACCCTGTGTGTGTGTGTGTGTGTGTGTTGTGCAGGGTAAGTTCAGCATTAGTTTCAGTGCTAATAGAGTTGTGTTGGGCCTTAACCCCGAATAAAGAAACGCACTGCCCTTAATCTGAGCAACCTGTCAACTTCCCCATCCATCCCTCTGGTTTCCATGGATACTCCAGCTCCCCCGTCCAATCCCCAGTGTGTGTGGCTGGCGTGACCAATGGGATTATTGGGAAAGGGGGCCAGTCAGCGCACGGGGTGTGTGTCAAAGCCGCGGAGGCATCGGGTGTTTTTGTGTGGATTTGTGGAGCGGGTCGCTGTCGGGATGATGTGTCTGACACAAGGGTTGTGTTGTGTGACCTGTGCATGATAAGAAACACAGACACACACACACAGACACACACACACACACACACACACACACACACACACACACACACACACAATCACTCACTCACTCTCAGACACGCACGCACACACACAAACAAACAAACAAACAAACAAACACACACACATGCACTCACACACTCTCTCTCTCACAGTCACACATACACACACTTTCACTCTGTATATATACTTTTTAACTTTTATATATATATATATATATATATAAATATAAATGAGTTATTTTAGTGAAATAAGTATTTTCATAACATTGAGCTACAACTGTAGTTTTTATTCATATTTTGAATACATTTTTATATGTTCTGATTAAATTTTAGTTTGTTTTTAATTTAATTTTGTTTATTTTTTGTAATTTTTATTATTTAAAAAAAAATTCTTATGTAGTTGTAATACATTTTTTGTTCAGTTTTAGTTAACTTCAAGGTTTTTATGGTTTTAGTTTTATCTGACTATAGTAATCTTGAGAGAGCTTACTTATTTATTTGTTTTACACCAAGATAAATTATAAATGATAGAATTTAAAATTGTAAAATATGTATGTTGATATGCAACGATTACCTTTTAAAGATGCTAACCACCTGCATCTCTCTCGTTCTGAATGCTTGGGCATCTGCCTATTATTCTGAGCAGTTTGCAACAGTGGTGACACATCTTGCCCCACTGTCCCCTGTACAGTAAAGCCAGCAGGTGAGTGTGTGTGTGTGTGTGTGTGTGTCAGCAGAGGGCAGTGCAGAGCTCCTCATGTGCCCTCAGTGAACTCACACACACAGATGCAGACAGCTGGCTCCAGTCCAACACATGCTTCTCTGCTGTCCTCACATAACACATACCTTCCCTCTCTCTCCCCACACACACACACACACACACACACACACACACACACACACACACACACACACACGTACACCGCTGCTTTCTTTACCCGTGTGAGAGAGGGAATGTAGTGTTGGGTATCTCTGCATATAGACACGTCACACTGAATGGTTTACTGTACAAAACCAGCCAGTGGATTTTCTAGAAATATGAGCACTTTTTTATAAAAAAAATGCAACAAAACGTTAACTAAAGTGATAAAAAGAGGAGAGTTTAATGTGTCCTCGAAGAGTTTGCTTAAATTTCAGTAACTTTTGTTTAGAAGGAGATATCAAGTAGATTATTTTTTCTGTTCACTGCCACCTAGTGGAATTAAAGGAAACATTCTAAAAATTAGTACAAATAAAATCAAAATCAAATTCTGACTTTTTATTTGTTTATCTTAAAATTGTGAAAAAATACAATAAAATATATGCAATATTCCACCACTATGTTAAAATTTAGAGGGTTTTCTGTAAAATGAGACAATTTTTATCAATTCACTCCAATATAGGGCGCTCTTTTAAATTCAGAAATGCCTAATTCTCTAAAAACAAACAAAAATATGCACAAGAGCTGATGTGGTTAAAGAAAGGATGATGATGTAATTATGGCAGCTTTTATTTAGCGTATATACATGAGGAAATAAAGTCTTTTTAATAATACATTGCCAACCAAAATCGATAGAGAAAATAAAGGGAAAATACTAGCTTTTATTTGCATTTATTTAGTTTTTAATCAGAATGTACATATTTACTAATAGTCTACAGCAAGTTGTTGTAAACATAAAGGTGATTAAACAGGCCCGAAATGTCATTTATTTATTATGTTTTTAATATTGTGCGTTTAGGTGCTCGACATGATCTATAATATATTAATAAAATGTAAATATACAAATATAGTTATAAATATAAAGGATTTATAAAACTGTCACAGTTGGTTTCAGAAACGAAGAGTAGTTGAGGCAGGATCTAATCGCAGCAGTCCCTTTATTAACAATTGAAACTAAATAAGAAACACGCAGGAGAATAAAGGTAGGCGGGAGAAACACAACCGACTGAAAATAAACGCGAACGAACCAAGAACAACTCAAGCCGAGGGCTATAAATACACACAGAAACCAAACAGCTAAACAAGAAGCAGGTGAAACAAATCAATTAAACAATGACAACAAATGAGACCCTGTGCATTTTGACATTACTTTGTTTCACTTCGTAAGCTAGCAGAACAGTTGACGGTTTGTTGTATACGGTGTTCTCTTCTCTTCAAGCTTGATGCAGTGTTGTCTTGTGGCGTCTGACTGCCGGATTGCTTCCCGGTCATCCAGAAGTGGGTCAGACTGTTCTCCTGTCTCTTCATGTAGCATCAGCGCGCGCAGCGAGGGAGAACTAGCGTGAGTCACGGATTTATGCGACAGATCTGCATTTCCTATCCTGCTGTGTGATTATCTCATTAACCCATATCATACTCGAGTTATTGGAAACAGAAGCCCAATTTGCAATTACACTAAACAGATTTTCATGCTTGAAATGCATGCTTCAACCGTTCGGTTTACATAAAGCGCTAAATAAATTTGACGGTCATGCTGATTATCTGTAGTTCACATCCATATTCAGTGATCTGGACGTCAAATTCACATTTAAAGGAATCGTTGACCCTGAAACTTAAAATTGTCATAATTTATGAACCCATAAGACTTTCTTCCAGAAACACAAGAGATGTTTTTCCATACGGTTACAATGAATGGCTATAAAAGCTTTGAAATGGACACAAGTGCAATAAAAGTATTATAAAGGGGGTCGTTGTGTGCAGTGTTCTTCAAAAGCCATGAAAGATTTGAGAAACTGAAATTTAAGTTGTTACCCATGTGTTCTTAATTCTATTGAATGTGCACTTGTATTGTACTTCAAATCTTAAAAGTAAATTTAAAAAATAAAATAAAATGACTTGCCGATAATATAATAGACTTAACACTAGTGTACTTCATGACTTAAATAGTGCACTTTGTAATGATGTTTAAAGTACATTTTAAATCATTGTTTTAATAAACTTTTAGCGTGCTCTAAAGAAGCAGATGTAAACATGTAAAGTATTATCATTTTAACTGTAGTGTGTTGTTAATATATTAAGTTAATATATTTCAAATGTATTAAATTACAAATGAATAATTACAAATAAGTACATGACATACAAGTTTCAGTAGAAATTACATCAAAGTGTATTATAGTTTATCATAAATGCTTGTCCGTACAATAGAAGTATTTTTGAAATGACATAAAAAGATGTACTTAAGTGGGTCCTTTTTGCTTTTAATATAAATTAAAAATACAATACATTTTCATTCAGTATGCAGTTAATATACCATTAAGTGTCTGAAAACATTTTTTTAAATATGGCTATAATAGTGCACTTCTTATTCAGGGGTGTTCACTTAAAATGTTTCATCTACACATTTATGAGGTCATTAGAGACGTAGTAATGCTACAATTTACTAACGTTAATAAATGTTTCTTTTGAATTTGAATATGATATATTGAATATGATTTTTCTTCTCACTGACTCACTGGAAGGGAAGATTATCAGTGAATAACAACATTAAAACGTGGTCATTCGTTTTCCCTTATGAGTTCTTAAGTTCAGAATATTTCTAAAGCTAATGCTTTTTCGCCCTGTTTTAAAGCTTCGGTGCCCATTCGTTATAATTGCATGGAAAAGATTGACCATCGCAATCTGAATTTTTCCTTGTGTGTTCCACAAAAGAAAGTCACAAGGGTGAATTTCTGGATCACTTTAACTATTGCTAAGTGAGTTTTCTGCAGCAAAAGCCCAATTTAGGGTGCAAGAAATGCGAGGCCAAGACTGTGGTCAGACTCTTTCTCTCTGTGGGTTTTAATGCTATTATAGTCCTGTGAGTCAGGTCTCTCTCAGTCACAGTTCGGTCTGGTCACCATAGTAAAATCTCCATATGGGCCGCAGCCGTATTCCTCCTTCACCTCAGACACTTTCCACTGTAAAAGACAAATAGAGAAGAGAAAGAGCGAGACCGGGGAGGAGAAGAAAAAATAAAACAAAAGCTTGGTTTAGGCTGGCTGGAAAATGTCAATGTGTTAGAAATTTCCCAGCACGTAAAGCAAACCAAACAGGGCAATTACGTCGGGATTGTTTCCAGATGATTCAATCTCTCTTCCTGCTGAAAAAGCGGGAAACGAGCTTTTTAAGAAGCGAGTGCACTGATGGATTCTCTCTCCGCTCGTGTGGGAAGGTCAGAGATGAGTGTGAAAAAGGTGTTGCTTTGCTCCTCAGTGGGAACTGTTGTTGGCTTCGTTTATATATTTATTTTGCAGGAGTGGGTTTTCGCAATCTATTTCAGGCCAGATCTATTTTAGCCCGATGGACCGTGTTTAGAGGTCAGCCAAAACCGGACAATAGTGCTGTTTAGGACACAGAATACACTGAGAACGTTGTTGCATGTATTTTGAATCGGTCTTGTGTTCGGTTGCAGACAAAGTCTTTAACCGTCATCCTTCCTTCGCACTTTGTAACACATCTTTCCCCTCGTGGGTCAAAATGACCCGAAGCCCCTAAAATTATACTTCATTTGTTTTTTGTTTTTTGTCCAGAAAGCTTATTTTATTTCATTTTGATAATTTTTTAAAATATTTTTTTAATGCATTTTTTTGGGAGATTTTATTTTATTTACCTTTAAATTCCTAGATTTGATCAATAAATAATAAATACGTAGTAATTTAAGCACATTCCTCACATTCTTTCAAATTAAATTCAAAATAACTTACAATTTCATGTGTAACCCTTTTAATTCAGCTCAAAATATCTTACATTGGGTGTCTTTGCCCACCTCTTGTGAAAATAAATATAATAACATGATATTTCATGACTCTTGCCTCTAGATGGCCTTATAGCTCTATACGGAGGAACGAGGTGTTCCGCTGGGTCCTAAAGTCCGTTTTCAGATTTCAGATACACGAAGACATTATAAAATCATTTTTTGCTAAAGTTTTAGGATTTTTAGTGTGAATTTTGAGCATTTTTTAAGTTTTCTATTGTGTACTGAAGCATTCTTCGCATTCCATTCATTCCTAGAATTTGTTACTTTTTTAAATTTCAACCATTGTGTGTATTTCGTGTTTCAAGTGCGACAAAAGTCCTAGGGTCTTGGATCCCGCTGATGAACACTCAATTTAAAAAAAAGAAAAGAGTTTTGGGTCAAAATGACCCGAGGGAAGGATGGAGGAGTCCTTTACAAAAACAGCAGGTTTAAGCCGTGGGCAACTCTGGCTCTCGAGATCCACTTTTTCTGCAACCCTGATCAAACTCCCTGCCTGTAGTTGTCTAGGGCTGTGTTCACAATAACCCCCAATACCCTCATTCACTATTCTCTACAATTCTGCATTAATATAGTCCACTTGAAGGAGTGAATGAAAACAAGTGAGTGAATTCGGACACTGAAAACTATACCTGCTTTTGTATAGTTTGTGCTTGCTGTTTAATAGTCATTTGAAACTTAGCAAACTGGCAGCTCCCTTAGAAATGTAAAGATTTATCTTTAACAAAAAAACTAGCATGTATAAACCATAATTAAACAATTTAATAATCAGTTAAAAAGGAATGTATACCTGTATGATGTTACGCTGTACCCACATTGGACCAGCGGTTTGGAAAATGGATAGATGATTGAGCTGCGAGCGCCATCTTCTGGCGAGACTCGGGAATTAATTTCTGTGAGCGACTCTCACAGTGCATTATGGGTATTCTCTAGTGGTTATTATTCTCTTCAGTTGTGCACTTGTTATTGCAGTGTATTGTGGGATTGAATGAGTGCACTTCATAACGTCCACTATGGTTTCGGACACCACTACAAACGGCTGTTCCCTCAAATAGTGCCCTGTTTAAGGGTTTAGGGGGCGATTTGGGACACAGCCTAGTAATCCTGAAGCCTTGATTAGCTTGTTCTGATGTGTTTGATTAGGATGGAAGCTAAACTCTGCAGGAAAGTGGATCTTGATGGCCAGAGTTACCCAGCTCTTAATGTTTGTATCTCTCCATTTATCCATTTTCACAATGTTCCAGATCAGAGTATGTCAAAGTCCCTTTAAGACGAGTCATTGCACTCGGCGGCCATCTTTGAAACGCCTCTCGGACATGCAAGTGCAGCTCCTTTCTCTTTGAATGGGGAAACATAAAATTCTCCAAAACTGTTCGCCAAGCTTCTGATTAAATTCCATATTTAAAATCACCAATGAAATCTGACAACTGTCTCAGAAATTTAGTTTCTAAATGCTCAATTCATTACAGAAAACGAAATTTTTGCATACATACGACCTCACGTTGTGTCAATGACGTTTACACACTGACTCCGAAACTTTTGTCCATCATAAAAAAAAATTCGGATCGGGTTTGATTTTCTGCGTTTCTCGCGATTCAGAGCCAATACGAAAAAACGCTTACGAATTTTTTCTTTATTCTGCCATATTGAACGTTGCACTTTTCCCCATTCAAAACAATACGAGTGTCTTGTGTTATTCTATAGTCTTTGAGTATGTGAGTGGTGCAGAGTCTGAGTGAAACCGGGAGCATATTTGTGGGATTTTGCCTAAGGCAAGGCAAGGGTTTTGGAAAACTGGAGCGTCTGTGTTTGCTTGGAGTGATCCTGAAGCACTGGCTTCTTGTCCACAGCTGAAACTCAACCGTGCTGATATTCAATACACTAGCACTGTTGTTTGTCTAATATTTCTTAAAGTCTAGAATTGCATATCTTTTATCTCTGATGAATAGTGTCGATTGATTGTGTGGTGGTGTGCTTACCCGACCCCTTCTGCTGTCCCGATAACACCGTGCAAATGACTCTTCCCAGGATTTCTTCCACTGCTCCTGAAGCGAGCAAGTTTCTGACTGAGGTTCTTGCACCGCAGTTTGCATTCATTGATCAGTGAGTTGTGTCCATTGGAAACCCACCGACAGCAATGAATGTTTATCGCAGTCATTAGTGGGCTAATACACCCATACTTCTCTTTCCAGAAGCTTCATTTACGTTGTTTTTTTTGGCCACCCTCAGGGTACAGTCAACGGTCAATGGTTTATTTTAGAAGCTCAAAACTCACCGACAGCGTTGAATGTTCACCAAAGGGACCAGAAAATCTTGTAGGACAATGAATGTTTTAGTGTGGATTTACCTTAGAAGCACCAGATGCGCTTTGGTGAAGAGTTTTACGTTGGATTTTTTTTTTTGCTATTAGCTTGAAGAGCATCTAAATACTAGTTCACTCCTAAAAAAAAAAAAGAATATGGAATTTTATGGAATATTTTTTTTTTTATGAAAAAAAAAACTGTGATGACTCATCCTGCACTACACAGATTTTTGTCCAATCAAATGCCCTTCAGAATGAGAATGCCCCGCCCCCTAATACACGCCTGCAACTGACTAGCAAGTTAAATATTTAATAGTATTTACGTCTCGCCCCAAACATCCTGGAAGTAATTAAAAATATGTCAGCACATGACTAAAAACTGCTTTCATCATGCAAAAAAGAAAAGAAGACTAGAATAAGAAAAACACATCACAGCATGAGATATAATACAACTGTGAGGTTAAAAACCCACTAAACCTGAGTGATGCCTCTCTCTCTCTCTCTCTCTCTCTCTCTCTCTCTCTCTCTCTCTCTCTCTCTCTCTCTCTCTCTCTCTCTCTCTCTTTCTTTCTTTCTCTCTCTCTCTCTCTCTCTCTCTCTCTCTCTCTCCATCTGCTTGTCTGTCTGCTGTAAGAGTGAAAGGTCATTTTCAGTTCAGCTGTTGCTGACCTCAGTGTGAACGCTTCCCATAAACCTCTGGGAAACTGAGGAGGGACAGAGGCGTCAGCAACACACGAGAGACAGGACTCTAGAGTCACTCTCATTGATGATGCAAAATTATAATCAGATTACTGTGCATTAATAAAGTAAATCGTGTCAGTTTGATGTTGACCTTAAGATTTGTAATTGTAACACATTAATATTACGTCTAAAACCATAAAGATCCCAAAACTCTCTCTCTCTCTCTCTCTCTCTCTCTCTCTCTCTCTCTCTCTCTCTCTCTCTCTCTCTCTCTCTCTCTCTCTCTCTCTCTCTCTCTCTCTCTCTCTCTCTCTCTCTCTCTCTCTCTCTCTCTCTCTCTCTCTCTCTCTCTCTCTCTCTCTCTCTCTCTCTCTCTCTCTCTCTCTCTCTCTCTCTCTCTCTCTCTCTCTCTCTCTCTCTCTCTCTCTCTCTCTCTCTCTCTCTCTCTCTCTCTCTCTCTCCCCCTCTCCTGTTCTCTTTACCCTGATCTGAACCCCAGTCTGTGTTTCCTGAGCTCTTTGAGGCAGGCATGCATTATTAATGCACGTTCCCATTTGCCTGCTCCTTCAAACTACGCAACCCATCCCGGCGACTTTTAAACACACTGTATGCCCCCCTCCCCACACACACACACACACTCTTCTGGCACAGGAATCAAGAGGGCTGAGGATGTTGAGGGATTTAAAAAATCCCTGATTAGAATATCATGCGAGGTATGACAAAGAAAGGAGAGGAAAGGTTCTTTTGGAAGCAGTTTTTGTAATGATGGGCATGAGACGTCATCATCGTTATGGCACTAATAAAGAAAGAAATGTTGGTAACACTTTACAATAAGGTTCATTAAGTTAAATTTAATTACAGTATTTATTAATCTTTGTCAATGTTATTAAATAAAAATCTAGGCTAGCTGTTCATTGTTTGTTCATGTTGTTCATGGTCCATTAACTAATGTTAAAATATACAACCTTTGATTTTAATAACGTGTTAGTAAATGTTGAAATTGATATTAACTAAGATTAATAAATGCTGAAGAAGTTTAGCTCATTCTTAGTTCATGCTAACTAAGGTACTTAACTAATGTTAACTAATGAACCTTATTTGGCGCCAATCGTTGGCGTTCTTATTCTTCTTCCGTTTCTTCTTCTTCCGTATGGAAGTCTATGGCCGCCCATAGAACCGCTTGCGGGAAAGTTATGAAATTTGGCACACTGATAGAGGACAGTCTGAACTGTCACCATAGCAAATTTGGAGTCTCTAACTCAATCCCTCCAGCGCCACCAACTGTCCAAAGTTTCACTCATGTTTATGCTAATAACTTTTGAACCATAAGGGCTAGAACCAAAATTCTCAGGACGGTTCGATTGCTTCATATGACGTCATTTTCCGTCATATCGTGCTTTGTCTATCTACTCTTTAAACAGTATTTTGGTAAAAAGATTTTTCGTAATACGCTGGATCCTTTACTGGAAACTAAAAGTAAAAGTAACTTGCTTTCTTTTAACTCCCCAAGAGCTCTAATGTTGGGTTATTGCACCTGGTTTCGGCTAAGTGGAACGGTTTAACGGCTGGTGGCCTACGTGTGTGTGTGTGTGTGTGTGTGTGTGGGTATGTGTGTGTGTGAGCAGGTGAAACCCTCAACCTCGCTGAACCCCAGAGCAGACTCAGTTATCACCTTTCACACACACCTGCTGACACCAGCACTGAACGCACGACCAATGGACTGCTTGCACGCGTGAGTGAGCGAATGTCTCAAAGTCTCTCGGTCTCCTATTAAAAATGCAAACACATTAACACGCTTACAGCGTCAGACTGAAGTGCCCTCATTGCACATTTGGCGCTATCGCTCTGTTCCAATAACCAGATCCAGGCCATGAAACATCTGGTTTGTAAAGCGGCGAATGGGAATGGGAACGGGAATTGGGAATGGGAACTTCCTCTTCTCTGTGAGTTTCTCAGGCTGTTCTTCCGGCCTCCCACTGCTAAATGTGTGTGTGTGTGTGTGAGCAGGGGAAAATAGACCTCAGGAACCTTCTTCTACTTTTACAAGAGTGTAGGAGTGCTGGAAATGACCAATTTCACACCACTGCCGCATTCATTTGAGCAGATATGCCCTGAGACTGCTGTAGGCGCAGCTAAAGATGTCTCCTCTTTGTGGCTTTGAACTGGGGAGGCACTGGTATAGACATTTTAGATTATACTGATTTTGTCCAAAAAAAAAAATTATATATACAGTAATCAACATTTTGAAGTGGATCAAAAAAGTTAATCAAAGTTGTCCTAAGACAAGAATGGGTATTGTTCAAAATTCATGTATAACTTTGATGAAATGTTTTGATCCACTTCAAATGTTGACCAATGTATTTATAACCTATGTTGCATAAAATACACACATATATATATCCCTATCTCCATCTTTAAAAAAATAAGTCACTGTTTGGATTTAAATAGGCCAATGCTTAAGAGTTTATGACTGGATTGCAGTGATTATTATGTTTCTAGCATGTTATATGTTTGGCAACAGTTCTTCTAACCCTAATTGATGGAGCGTGTAGCTTTAACAACCATGAAGGAAGACACATCATCTAGGAAGACAATATCAAGATTCATCCGGCTCAGATTGTGGAAGAATGATTGGGAGGAGCTTGAAGAATCATTTTCACACATGAATTGTCCTTAAATTCATTGAGAGTGTTTGGGATGTGCTGGAGGGCTTTACAGAGTGCTGGACTCTTACTTTATCAATACAAGATCTTGACCAAAAACTGATGCACCTATTGATGCAAATATTGATTAATATTTATAGTGGAAATAAATAGTGATGTTATTTTCCATCAAGAAGGTGCATCAATTTTGCAACATGATAGAAACATAATAATCACTGCAATTAATGATCTAGTTATAGACTCTGAATTTGCTTATGTAAATCCAAACAGTGAATATATATATAAAACTAATTTAATTATTGAAAATAAAATGTACACATTTGTTAATTTAAATGAACACTAAATTTACACAATATTTAATTAAAGTTCACGATTCACTAAATTATTTGAAAATATGTAACTAGCATTTGTTAGATTGATTTCAATGAAATTAGAATAGAAATAAGCCTTGATATTTTTCTAAAATCTGCCTAATCATACAGATGGCAATAATTAAAAAGAGAAAGTTAGTCACTTACTAACTAATTTCTACTCTACATTTAGGCAAAAGCACCTATTGCCATTTCTTTTCTACCTCAGAATATTTCACTACTGGAATTATTTTAATCTCCCCTCTATATTAATTTTATAATTTTATATGAAGTTTTTCTTGTACCCATGCCAAACAGAACTGCAAAAATAATGTAACTGGTTTCCCCCCCAAAAAATAATAAAAAAATAAAAATAATCTATGCATATTAAATGAATAGTTAATTGAAAAATGTAAATTGTGTCATCTTTTAGTCTCATGCCGTTCCAAAACTCTGGTCACGTACATCATGCTAAACTTCTTTTAGAACAAATGATGTCATACAGGGTGACATCATGAGTAAAGGATGGCGGAGTTTTCAATTAGAGTGAATAATCGTTAACCGGAATACATCAAAAACAAAAAAT
This sequence comes from Scardinius erythrophthalmus, assembly GCF_964197995.2. Lineage (NCBI taxonomy): Eukaryota > Metazoa > Chordata > Actinopteri > Cypriniformes > Leuciscidae > Scardinius > Scardinius erythrophthalmus. The sequence goes on from NC_138240.1 coordinate 34,891,094, forward strand.
GCCACTTCAGCCTTAAAATGAAACGTAACAGGACGTTTAAATCGAACACAACTAACCCTGCTGTGCAAAGAACCAGGAGCATTTGATCACTCTTTCCATCCTTCTCATCACCATCCATCCATTCATCCTCATCTCTCTCTCTTTCTTTGGGAGTTCAAAGACGGTCTCTCCTCTCTTTTAAACCCCCCACCCGTATCTCTCCTCTCTTTCATAGCCCGCTGGTCGAGCCCTCATTAGAATGGTGAGGACTTGAGCTGCTGAATATGTATGGAGAGGAGAGGAGAGGAGAGGAGAGGAGAGGAGGGATTGTGGATTAAGGGAATGAAAGAGGAGGCTGTCGGGTCTCTGATGTTGGCCGTGACATTTCCATGATGGCGTCTGTCTGCTCCCGTCATTGTTCGGGGTTGGAGCCGAACGACTTTCACTCCTCCATCAGCGCATCTCTTCGTCCGTCAAACTCACGGCCGTTCTGCAGAAAACACAGAGAGAGAGAGAGAGAGAGAGAGAGAGAGAGACACTTAGACACTGACCTATTTATTGCAAATTATTGCTTTATTGCACCAAAAAAGGCTGTACTGATATTCCTCAAACATTCAGCTTTCTCCTGAACCTTTAATATTTAAAATAAATATGATCCTCAGTATTAACCTAAATATAACGTTTAGTTCAGAATATCCAAATTCATGTGTATAATTTCAGCCTCATTTCTTCTAAGAAAAGAGATCAAAGTTTAAACATTCCCCGTTGACGTGCAGAACATTCACAGAATGTTTAGAATGTAACGCATCATCGCAACATTTGCATACGGAATGTGATTGGTCTTGCTATCTGTACACAAAACCAAAACATTTTAAGGCGATACTTTTGGTATTTCTTTCAGGAAATGCACATATGATTTCTTTTCGTACTTTAGTGACTGTTTTACTACACAACAATCTTTTTCAATTTTTCATGCTTTTCAATCAAAACTCATTTTTTTCCCATTCATACTTCTTATTTGAAGTTTAATAAAGCGTAAAATAACCTTGATGAGGTGATACGCCGTTAAATTAGTGTTTGCCCAAAGATGTGCGGAGCCAAATAAAAGCTTAGCACACACACACACACACACACACACTTGATTTGGATGTTTAATCCGGGTTTAATCTGTTCCATAGACGCCACGCTGCCACAGTGTTTGCTTCAAACTGAAGCTAATCTCCATCGCTCGCGTCCGATTGCTCTTTATCACCACACACACACACTCGTCTCACTAATGCGCCTGTGGAAAAGAGTAAAATTGATACGCTCAAGCCGTGGGGCAATAACGAGTACTAAACGTTGATGTATCCCTTTGTAAGAGTGAGCGAGTTACTGTGTCTGTTTCCACATCACCGTTTGGGTCAGTGATGATCACTCGGCTAGATGCAGGTTGTCAATCAAACGTGAAAACACGCTCAGACTTGCGTTCTAGTGAAAGGCCTCTGGTCGCCCGGCTCAAGTCGTTTGCATACATTACTATTGCACGCACACCTCGATAAACGCGACTTTGCTAATGAGGCTCTCGTAAAGTACTTAAGTTAAGCGTTTCCTCTGCGTTTGGAGTTTAGAGGAAAGATGCTGACGATGACTGTGGGTTGATCTTAAAGAAATCAGGAGGCTTCTCCATTCACATTTCAAAGAGCGACTAAAGCTCAGTGGATTAGAGCGAGCGAGCGGCTTGACGGGCCACCGCTCCGACTCTCTTCCCTTTGTGCCGGTTAAGAGCATTATCACACACACTCCCCTTCTCCTGCTGGCATCTTCACTCCCAGCTCCACTGTTTCATCTCGTCTACACACACACACTCTTCTGCGAGTGTGAGGTGTGTCGGTAATGCGTTATGGAGAAACTTCAGTCCCAGCTGTCCTTATCTACAGCTGATGCTGCACTCTTCCACAACTCAATCCCTTCCCTAGTCTCACTCCGCATCGCTCGTCTTTTATACATGGATTTGATCTACTTGATGTACACAATCACAGTCAACAAACTAGGTGCCATTTTTGACAGTTGTTATTGATTTTTAGAAGCAGAGATGCAGTTAACGCGGTAGCCGGCACTATTTTTCCCATAATAGAGACTGATTTGAGACACTTCTATCCATTTCTTTTGTCTTTTCTCCTTTTAGTAAAGCTATATCACTGAGAAAATACAAAATACCTGGATAAAATGTTTTACTTTGACCCAATAACCCTTTTAAGAGATGGTTGGTCCACTGTTTTTGCCCTTACAATACAAGACATTTTTCCAAAATATCTTCATATATCACTTGTCTTTTCTAAATGGATTTGATCTACTTGATGTACGTAAACAAAGAGTCAATAAAACTAGGTGCTGTTTTTTTATCGTTTTTATTGATTTTAGAAGCAGACTGGCACTATTTTTCCCATAATAGAGACTGATTTGAGACACTTCTATCCATTTCTTTTGTCTTTTCTCATTGTAGTAAAGCTGTAGCATTAACAAGTACCTGGATAAAATGTTTTACTTTGACCCAATAACCCTTTTAAGGGATAGTTGGTCCACTTTGTTTCTTCTAAAGAATGACTTTGCGTTACTGTTTTTGCCCTTACAATACAAGACATTTTTCCAAAATATCTTCTTTTGTGTTCCACAGAAGAAACGTTTGCATCCGTAACGGTTTTGATGCCATAACATCTGCGTGTTTAGATTTCTTGACAATCCCAGTTTGTGTCTATTTCATTAATCTCAGCTCAGACCACTTTGGCGTAAAAGAGGATCGTCGCACTGGACAACAAAAACCATTCTTGTCTTCTGAAGGGAAGCCTAAGCACTGTTCCTCACTTTAGACAGGACCGAACAGGTATTTCTTTACGACTTCACACGCTTGTGTAGGATCGTACTGTGAGAAGACCGTAAACTACTGAAGGATTACACGACTTATACGGCCACTGAAACAGCGCGTAGATGATGGTGAACTCGTAATTTCACCTCCAGCGCGACGTAACACTTGAAAGAGCGACGCAATCTCTGCCGTATTTACAGCCAGGGTCTGAAGTTAACACCCGCCGACACACCAAATGCGGGTAAAATCAACTGTGGCGGGCAGCGCTGTCAGATCACGAGCCAATTTGGCGTGTTACTTATTATATTTACTCGCTTTGCTGGGGAAGTTCATGCAAGCGCTCAACTCGTGACTCATGATATATTAAATACAGCGTATTGCGCAGAATCTGCTCATATCTGGCTTACTTGAACACACACGTCACTGCGCAACAAATAACGGCACGCTTGTTCATTTGCATTGAAGCAAAAGCAAAGATTGAAAAGCATTTGTTTAACAGAAAATACATTTATTTTCCGACATCCTGCATTTTTTAATGTTCGTTGTACTGTATTGATCTGTCCACCTAAAACACATATTTGGTGACGAAGATTAAATGGGAAGTGAGGAGATGCTTGGTGACAGGAATTTGTTTGAATAAGAAATGAATGTATGAAATCCAAATTTTATAATACAGCTGTGACGTAGTTAATCTTGTTTATTTCTCTTTCTTTTTTTCTTTTTTTGAGGCTAGGAGAAGTTCTGATTGGCCGGTAACTTAAAAATTAGTAGCCAAATTGGCCGGTGAGTGAAAAAGTTAATTTCAAAACCCTGTCGCACGCTTTCCTCACGTTCGCCCGGGGAAGAGGAACGTCGAACAGATGTGTGTTAAACCGGGTCCTGTAATCTGCAGGTCGACTGAAGCACAATAGGCTGGTGTGTTAATCAGTGGGACGAACAGGATTCCTGCGGATGGATTAGGCCGTCGTATTAGAAGCGGGAATGAAAAAGCGTTTTTTGGTGTTGTTTGTGTGTGTGTGTGTGTGCATTACTGAGACACTTTTACAACATGTTGCTCTGGTCGAGTCGTTGGTCGGTGGGTCTGATTAGGAAACTCTTCCTGCCATCAAAGACTTCCATATCCTGTCCCACACACTCCCATCCCCCCGACTGTCTGATAATCTCACGCACAGAGTGTGTGTGTGTGTCTGTGTGCGAGCTTCGTATCGGCTGGCTGGAGACTGAATCCTTTTTTCCCCCCAAAGCGTGGGTCTCTTCTTAATTCAAAGAACGTCAAGCGCTGATATGATCTTTGACGGCATCCGTCATATAGTCTGCGTATGAATGAGTGATGTGTGTGTGTGTGTGTGTGTGTGTTTGTGTTTGTTTCGGCCTGTAACTGAACAAGTCTCTGCATGTTGGGTAATTCAAAGCGTCTGCCATAAACATTGTCTGTATCCTGAGCAGGACATTCTTGGACATAAACACGTTTTATTGCGTCAGACTGGATCCTCTGTAGATTAAAATCACGCCGGTGCTGCTGGTTTCTGTGATTATCCAGGAATAAATATCTTCAGACATTTGCTCGTTTAACTATGTTTTAAAAGACTAGTGATTTTATAATGCGCCGGAAGAAGTCTTTATGGATTAAGACCTTTGGACAAAAGCCTTGTGTGAACAGGATTTTAAAGTAAAACACTTCTGTTTTCAATAGCTTTTAATCAGTGACAATTTCATTATAAATGTGTTGCCTACGTGATGCTCTTTTCTCTTCTTTTTTCTGCGTGACATTGTAAAGCACATTGGTCAACTTGTGTTGTTTCAATTGTGCTGTGTAAATAAAGTTGCTATTTCTATTGCTGTTTGCTCGTTTAACTAGTTTGTGATGTTTTAAGGACTCAATAATGCGCCAGAAGAAGTCTTTATGGATTAAGACCTTTGGACAAAAGCATTGTGTGAAGGGGAAAAAAAATACGTAGACAGCATTTGCTGTCACTCAATACATTCCAACCCTTGTGACCCACACGCACACGCACACACACGCTCCCACGCTCACACGCACAAAGAAAAAACACAAATTATGACTCCTTGTCATAATTACAGACCGTTTCCCTCCCTCTAGTTTTAGCAGTTGAAGTGAACTCACTGCACCCTTTTTTCGCCTCGCGTCCCACAACTAAACCACAACAGTGAGAAAATGAGGAATCAAACTCTTCGTATTTCGAGAGCAAGAGTCTGGTGACCTCTAACCCTTCAGGGGCCCCTCGATCGCCCCGTGTTTCTCTCTCTCTCTCTCTCTCTCTCCCAGCAAACGCCTGACCCCGGGTCTGGATGAAGCTTGACCTAGTCTGTCTGGAGGGGGTCGGACGCTTTTGTCTCGATTTCTTCCTTTAACCCCCACCACACACACACACACACACACACACACACACGCACGCACACCTCACTTGGGACACATCACATCGCACCGTCCACACGCACCGTCCCGCGACTCTCCAACTGTGAATCCTGTTCATTCCCAAACCTCTCTGGTGTGTTTCCCAGCGGTTATAGTGGAACTAATAGGGATCATCACGGTTTGTCTCTCAGGCGGCCGTCTGGACGCGGGAGCTTTGCGTGTGAAAAGCATAAGCCCTCATTCAGAACTCAGATAACAGAAAAGCAAACAACGGTGGAATGCACTGAATGAACTCTGCCAGAGTGAAAGCGCACGGCGCGTCACACTCGAAACGACTTTTGAGCCACAACAAAGGGACAGAACTGAGAAAAAAGAAGAGGTTGGGAAGTAAAATAAGCTTGAAGTGCTTACCTCTCACTGTAAGGTCATCAGAGCCCAACTCACAGTTTCCAGAACGCCGATTTTATCAAAAAATGTGACCAAAAATGATTTTTTCTTATCAAAAAGTAGCCTCCAAAATCTCCAGTCCTCCAGAATGAGTTAACTTCCAGAATAATCAGTCTTTCTTGCATACATTTTTCTCCCTCTCATACTCTTTCGCCCGCTTCATTTGCTCCCGAAACCCACACACAAGCACACGCAGTCGGTCACAAAGCAAACTGTAGGTACACAGAGTCTTCAGCCGGTCCCACACACACACACACACACACACACTCACAGCCTTGTCTCAGGCTGCTGGAATGGGCTATATATGACTCGCTTGATGGACAGAGGCACATTCTGTCAGGTGACAGACAGAAGCTCTTCTGATTGGCTGGTTGAGGCCAGCCCCGGGGCCGGAGCGCTGTGATTGGCTGGTTTCGAGGTTGCTGAAAGAAGAATCTTTCAGTTTTCCAGACTACTGTTCTGGCCGGGGCAGGACTACTGCTCTCTGTCAGTCCTAACACTAATCACAGAGAGAGAGAGAGAGAAACATCCAAACACACACTCACTCACTCACAGTCCAAAACACACCCCATCAGACCTACACACATGTATATAATGTTCAATTTCTAAGGTCAGTTTTTTTACATGATTTCTGTATTATAATCTTTTTTTTTTATTGTTTTATGTTATCATTTATTATTTTTTTGCTATATCTAGCCATGAAAAAATATATATATGTCTTTTTTTATTTAATTTATTATTATTTTCTGTACTAAATGTTCTAAATCATTTTTAGTTTGGATGCAGATGTACATTTACAAAATAACAAAAACAAGAACATCTGTAAACATTGTAACAACCTAATTTTTCATTTTTCAGAGAGAGAGAGAGAGAGAAAGAGAGAGAGAGAGAGAGAGAGAGAGAGAGAGAGAGAGAGAGAGAGAGAGAGAGAGAGAGAGAGAGAGAGAGAGAGAGAGAGAGAGAGAGAGAGAGAGAGAGAGAGAGAGAGAGAGAGAGAGAGAGAGAGAGAGAGAGAGAGAGAGAGAGAGAGAGAGAGAGAGAGAGAGAGAGAGAGAGAGTGTGTTCTTGTGTGGCTATTTTGCCTCAATAAAAGTGTCAGGAAGTGAGGTTTCGGAGGCAGGGATGTCGGTTGCCTGCCGCTGTCAGTGCTGTTTCTCACATTTATTGAAGAAAAAATTAACTAACTAAAATACAGCAATAAATTATAAAGCATTTGTTGTGGAGGACAAAATGGAGGACAAATATGGTCAGAATTATTTTAATACAAGAGAGAGAATAAAATCTGCCCCGACGTTCATTAAAATGTTTCAACGTCTGATTGAACAAGGGCCTCGGTGAGAACATGAACAAAAGAACAGGGTTAAAATAACGTTCTTTAATTAGTGGCTTTTTGTTCAGTAACGAAGCTGAGATGAAAAAGTTCCATTGTGATGATAATTTTTTATACATGCTGTAAGTAAGACTGGAAAAAAGCAACATTGCACGACGATAACAATACGCTAGCAATGGTTTTAGAAGAATGAAGACTTGGAAAAATAACCAATCATAGATTAAGGATTTACCTAAAAGCTAGTGAACTGAACCACTTTTCTAATTAGCTCACATTATATATATATATATGTGATGCTTTTAATTGAGCTAATTAGAAAAGTGGTTACGATTAATCTGCCATTTCCACAACAAACGTATTCCAGTTTTCATTAGCATTAACAGTTTACTGGTGGACATCTGTTTAACATCTTAACAGTCGCTAATACTTTATGTGTGGATGCAGATATTGATTTGGCACCTGATGATTAGTTGTGCCAGATCACATTATTGACTCCAAATGACTCAAAATCTCATAACCTGGTTTGAGTTTGTGCTCTTCATGTGCAACCGAGACTTCAAAACGACGGCGAAGGGGAACATTTCCAACTGATAACTACTTGAATTTCACATTCATTGCTTTCAAAGAATTTCTTTCAGAATTTTCTTTTCAGGACTTTTGTTACAATAGCATATCATTTTTTTAATATAAATAAATGTTTATATATTTTAAATGTCTTAACATTTGAATAAAGTTTGATCCACTACAGTTTTTTTGGGACGTTATCGTCATCTAAAATTCTTTGAAACGGACTGATATTTTGGTCAAAAGACAAACTATTGCTACAACGAAACGCTCAGTCAACATTAGTCAAAATCGGCCATCATATCGGTTACTGACATAGTAAAATTGATTTTCAGCGATCATGTTGACCCCATCCCTACTGTAACTCTGAAGTGCTTCCCTCCCTGGATGTTTATTTGATCTTTCTCGCTCAGCCTGGGTTTATATTGTGCTCTTCTTCCCTGTTGCGTTTCAGATGTTTCAGATAAATCTGCAGTCGTTTCTCCGAAGCGAAATCATGCTTTATTGTCTTCCATCCACCCTTCTCAAACAATGACGACAAAGCCACGCTGGAACCGGAACGATTGCTTTCATTCTTATCTGATAACGTCTCGCCACTGGCCATGAAACTCCTTTTCCTCCTCTTGTTCCTCACAACTCTTCTCTTTTTTAACCCGAGTGTTTTAAGCAGGCCTGTGTCGGGATGCTAGCGTTTCGCCGGGCCTTCGCGTGTCCATATGCATGAGTGTGTGGCCCAGCGAGCAGTCAGATGGAATAGATGTGAGTTGTGCCCAAGATGGCACCCGATGCCCCGAGCGTCAACAGAGCATGAGTGTGTGTGAGTGTGTATGAGCGGGGCCGAGGGCCGAGGAGCCCAAGCGTAAAATCCTCTCGTTAGGATCCTCTGATTGTCACATCACACTGAAGCTGATGCGAGGAGATTGCTAGGCCCATTTCTGCCTGATCCTTCTTCAGCTTCGCTTAGCAGAGCATTAGATCTTCCCTCAGATATTCGTCCTCCTCCACGCTTTCTGGCTCTGCGAGTCGCGATGCAGACATGCTAATTGATTGTAAACCTCTAGCTGCAGTTGTGTGTGTAATGCGAGGTTGGAATGGGTTGCATTCGCTTCAGATGTGGGTGATGAAATGCTAAAAAACCCAATTTACTCACTCTCATGTCGTTGCAACCCGGAATGACACAATCCTAGCTAACAGATCACGTTGGTTGGCATTCTGGCAAGATTCTCTTAATGTTAATATTAGGGGTGTAACGAGACCCTCATGTCACGATTCGATACATATCACGATACTGAACTCACGATACAATATTATTGTGATACTCCAAGACATATGATAAAAGGTTAACAAAAAATGCACTGTTAATTTAAAAAGCTAAATTTGTTATTACATTGGGGTATAAATGAATAGTCTTGGACTTGGTGCTGGAAACCCAACGCACAGGACAATAGAGACACCAGAATAACCATACTCATGATTCTGAAGCTGAAAATACAGAATTATTTTAGATGATTATGCTTGAACTCTGACTAGATATTTAAAATAATGTCGGCCACTTTTACTGATAACATCAGACATTTGGCATTATCAGGACACACAAATATTCCCCCATTGCATTATTACACATTATATTCAACATTATATATAGTAGTACTGACACTAAAACTCTGAAAACTTACATTTCTTTCTCACACAGTAATTTTATTTTTATTTTGGGTGAATTATACACAATACATATAGCCTAGTCAACTATCCATGATTCATATTGTTGCAGTTTTGTATTGCGATATGTTGTGACACAATGGGCCATCTAAGCTCATGGTCTAAAGCACAGGGCGCAAGTGCACTTTAGGGCGTGTCCGAATCCACTTTTGCTAGTTTAACGACGGGAAAAATGGTCGGTGCTCCCGGCGCATGGTCTCAAAGGGTCGTCTCTATTCTCTTAATGAGTAATGGGTGTGTTTTGTCTCTATTCTCTTAATGAGTAATGGGTGTGCGTTAAACCAATCAGAGTCTCATCTCCCATTCCCTTTAAATGCCAGTTGCGCTCGCGCCAATGCAGATTAGCTATTTACATGACGGAATTTGATAGTGGAAAGACCGAACGCGTCTCCAGAGCACAAATGGATCTGCTCGTGCGCGAGGTAAAAGTGTGCAAACAGACCATCTACGGGACAAGCCGGATTCCACCATATCTTTATGTACACAATAATAATCTTTTACATTGTAATCCTTTTTTTTTTTAATATTTGTCATGTTTGTGTGCTGCTGTGCGTGTGTCCCTGTGTGTGTGTAATAAGTAGAGTGTACGCGCGTTGTGGACCCGCCTATAGGCGCACATTACTAACGCACTCATTAAATAACAAAAAAAATAATAATAATACTGCGCCATTGACTTTAGAGCAGGTTTCAGTTGGTAAATGGCTTAGTTTATTTCTGTTGCCTCAAAATAGTAACAATGCCAACAATTCGCCAGAACACACACTCGTTTTCAGACCAGCCACACATGGGCGCACACATGGGCGCAAATGCATTTGCTATTTAAACAACGTAGCGCAGGACGTGAAAATGAAAACTGCGTCATTGCGCCGGGTGTAAGATAGGACCCAATATATTGTTACACCCCTAGTTAATATTTTATCAGCAACAATAATATAATATTTGATCAAAGTTATCTCATTGCCCATGGAACATTTTAGTTGGAACATTTTTTTAAATGTTACTTGTTTGGGAATGTTCAAAGAACATTTGAAAGTATCATTCCGATAATGTCTGCAAAATGATAAAAATGGAATGTTCCCTTAAAGTTCATATAACCGAGAAAAAACATTTAAAAAAACTGGACGTTTAGAGCGTTCGGAGAACATTCAGAAATAATGTTTTTATAACTTAATGTTAACATTATCAAAATGTTCTTAGAACGTATATTTGTTAGCTGGGAAAGAAGACATTTCATGTTGCTTTTTCCATTCCAACAGTGGCTGTCTAGCTTCAGAAAGCTTAAAAAAATCTTAATTTTAAAAGTATAAATTCATCAGATGCACACAAGAACATTTGTCTTTTTCTGCACGGGTCTTTAGTCAGGGTGGTCGGGTCGCCTAGATCACATGTAATGTTCACAACTTTCATGGAGTTTTTGTCTACTGAAAGGTTTTTTATGAGCTGAAGAATTGGCATGATGTTAAACAACAATCCATTGAAGAACAAAAGTGCACAGCCTTGTTTTCATTCCTTTCAAAAGTGAAACATGCAGCTATCTTCCATAGACATCTATCAATAGGTGTGCTTACATGCACTCATTTTTGCAAGTCATCCAATGCCACTTCAGATTCTGAAAGTTCTGCTTTAATATGATCCATAAATGTCGTAATCTGAATCACATATATTCGCTCGCATGTATTCTGAGCAAAACTTCAGCGCATGCGCAGTAATGTGAGTATAACTGCAGATTTTGCTTTGAGATATTGTTGGGCAATAGAAGATCGGTTAAATACACTGGAGCTGAACCATTTAGGGCCCTATAGGTCAGTAGCAATACTTTGTAATCCATACAGAACTTAACAGATGATAAAATTGGGTTTATATGATCATATTTTGATCATTTGCACTCTAACAGCTGCATTTTGGACAAACTATAGCATGTTTATTGAGTGCGAAGGCGTTTCAGTCCTATTGAACCATCAGTCCGATTATAAACAGATTATTTGTGTGCATGAAATGCAGATTTTTACTAAATGACAATCTTTATGTCTCGTAATCTGGTTTAAGTTTGAATTTGAATATGTGCATTGTCCGTGTGCTAAGTGATAGTGGAGGGGAAGATTTTCATTCAATAATTTAACAGAACATAAATAAAATGAGGTTGTTACAGAATATATATAAACGAGGTTGTGAAAATGTTTACAGATGTTACTGTTTTTGTTAATGAACATAAATTTACATCTGCATCCCAACTCAAGCTACTGTCAAATGTGCATTTCTAAGAGACAAAACGTGTAATGTTATTAATATCGCAGCCTGCACTGCATACTGTGCCGAAGGTTTTTTTTAAGTTTCTCATGTTCTGTTAAGATTTGGTTAAGGGAAAAAGACTGGAAGAGGATTTTACTTCTGTTAGCTTGTGCATATTTTATGTAGAAAAAATATTTTATGATTTCTTTTTTTTATATTCTACCTCAGATTTGTAAAATGTCCTCCTGTTTGTAAAATGTTCTGACAATAAAGAGTAGTTTAAAACCACAATTAATTGCCTGGATTATACAACTTTCACTCAGGAGCAAAAATCATGGTATCGCTTTATTTTGACGGTCCCTTTTGAACATTCTACTAACTAAAAGTAACTTTGCAACTACATGTCATCTAACTCTCATTAGAGCATTAGTAGACTGTCTGCTTAATATCTGCTTTATTTTGATGCTCCTCAACAGACATTCTACTGACTATAAGCAACTTTGCAAATATATGTCTACTTACTCTAACCCTAATCAGTTTACTAATACTCTACTAACACTGTAATGAGAGTTAGTAGACATGTAGGTGCAACGTTACTTATAGTCAACAGAATGTGTTAAAGGGACCATCAAAATAATATGAAACCAAAATCTTTAAACCTTTTAAATTTTAAAGAATATAGATAAGGCATTTATCGTGATAATTATTGACATTGAATGATATGAAAAAAGTTGTAATCATATTTTGCGCCATTTACAGGTGAAACTCAAAGTAGAATATTGTGCAAAAGTTTGTGTATTTGATTATACTTGATTATATGATTATACTTTTCAGAGGGCCGACATTTCTGTATTTAAAATCCTTTTTTTTTTTTTTTTGATTTCATGTAATATTCTAATTTTCTGAGATTTTGAATTTGGGGTTTTCATAAGCTGTAAGCCATAATCATCAAAATTATAACTTTTGCACAATATTCTAATTTTTCGAGTTTCATCTGTAGTCTAGCCATATGTTTGTAGGATTTCTTTAGAGAAGCAGCTTTATCTGATTTGTGAACAGTGCTTCAGATCTTTCCAGTGAATCTGACTGATCTGAGGGGCGTTTCCCGCACAACTACATAACTTGTTGCTTAATCACTTTAGTATGAGGCATCGTTGGAGAAATTAACTAGATAATCACAACTGTTTCCCTGAAACCGTGTTGTTAATAAACTCAAACAAGTTTTAGCATTTTAGCACTTCGGGTTCCATCGTCCTGAAGTCAGTGTTTTTTTTTTTTTGAATGGGTTTCTGGTTGAAATTGCTCTGCTGTTTGTTGGAACTATAGCTTCGGGAAACAAAAGCAATTTGTTGAACAATGTTGGTAATGTTTGAACTTGTGACCATAATGCTAACGACGCGTTCGTTAGGTGAGGTCATCTCATGAGGTCATCTCACTAGCTCAACGAGCCGGTCAAAGGTGAGGATGACCAAGCTATCAAAGATGTCTTCAGAAGACTTTGATGTCGTTGATCTACTAGCCTCTGGTATCTGAGAAGCGCCAACGAGTTTTTACAACAGCATTGTCAAATAACAATACCAAAACTGCGGGGGGAGCTCTAGAGAGAAACCTGCGAGCAAAAAGCGAGAATACAGCGAAGAAATCCCGAAACTACTGAGCCCTGCTTTAAAAGACAAAGTCTTGATGTTGTTTTTGTTTTACTAGAACAGGTTTTCCTGCTTGAATGTTGATTATTTTCCCTATATTCTCCATTGGTGCGGCTCCTCTCTTCCCAGTCTGTCAGTAACGCTCTGTTTAGTTCCTGTCTCTAGGAAGCCCCTCCTTCTGAAAAGCACACTGTGCTCTGATTGGTCGGCTGAAGCAGTGTGTTGTGATTGGTCGAGCGCTTCGAGTGTGTTTGGGAAATGTCCCGCCCCTTTCCATAACTGCCAGTTTAACACACTACTAACTAACTCAAACAGGCCCCGCCCCTTTATTTTGCGTATGAATTATTATAATGAGGAATATTATGACGTGTTCCTGGAAGAAACTCAAGACTATAATGGAGGCGTTTCAGGAGTTCAGAAACACTAGCCGCGTTTCCATTACCCTTCAAATTGCGCAAATTGAAATTGCGAATTAAAAATAAGCTCAATGGAAACACGTCAATTTCGCAAAAACTCCCGTTTATCGCAAAAAAGTTTTTACGCTCTCATGAGGTGGTTTTTCAGGCAATTCGAAAAAGGAATATTTCGCAAAACTGCAATGGAAACAGTTTTTGCGCATTTACAGTCACCTGACTTAGAAGATGCGGTGTGTTTGAGGTCCATGTGTAGCTACGCAAATAGACCTAATAATTATTTTATATTATTTTATTTTAACATTTAATAGGCTATATTTAGAAGATGCTTTTATGCCAAAAAAGAACAAAGCTGAGTGTGAAGCGCGCACTGCATGGCACGGAGGCGCGGGCGCGAACACTTGCATTTTCCTATCAACAGTGGAAACAACTTAAAAATATTTCTGGTCATACAGAAAATAATAATACATTATTCTCAACTACTTTTATTTGTGTAAACTCACAATAACAAAATAAAACGTTGTGCTTTTGTAAAGTAAAAGAAAACAATCAGACGCACTTTCATGATCTCCGTAAACTGGAGCGCGAGAACTGAAACAAAATATAGGCTAAAGCTTGAAATGTTCACTTTAAAACGATCAAATTCGAATCGAAAGCTAATACCTTCTGATTTTGTAATTCGTATGAAAGGTGCATTTCTCTCTAAAAGCGCATCTGCTTAACAGCGGAGCGAAGATGGAGATGTGATTTTAGCCAAAACAATAGTTTATTAATAATATTAATGGCTCTCATTCAGCACTGCGGGAAAACATCAATTCCAGGTTCTAATTTGGTCTTAGAAAACCAGTAAAATCAACGTTTTCCATATTAATTTGTGACTTTTTTAAATGTTAAGGGGCAAAAATTCGTCGATATTTACTTTTTTGCGGAGCAGCTGGTGTAGGCAGTTCAAATAAAAATTTTGGTGTTCAACTTTGCGTTTTAAAAAGACAACGACCGTTCATTTTTGTTTTTCAATTATTACCGTGATTTTTGGAATAACTTATCGCGCGCATAGCTGTCAACCCTCCCGTTTTTTCCGGGTTTCTCACGTATTTTAACTCTTTTCCCGCTGTCTTCCCGTTTTAGTATTTTCCCGTAAAATATCCCGTATTTTTAAAAGTTTTAAAATCGGCCAGATTTTCATCCTAGGTCTTAAATTTCATTTAGTCAGGTGACAGGTCTAAAAAAGTGTTTACCCTCGTTCATTTCCAGAAACGCTGGCCGCAGAATGTTATTACAAAGTCTCAAAAAGGTAAGTATGGAGTTGTAGCCTACAAAGCGGAGCTCTAGCAGGGGTCTCCAACACGTCGCTCGCGTGCTACCAATAGCTCGTGGCTTGATATGAGCTAGCTCGCCAGACGCCGTTCACATATCGCGTCTTTTGCGCGCTCAAGTTTGTTCAAATGTAGGCGCGCGGCTAGCGCGCTCATAATTGAAGCGACGCGCAAATTTTTTTACCAGGCGCAGCGAGATGAAAAAAATCTAAACTTTTCAGAATGCCGCAAACGCACCGCAGGTCATGTGACAGGAACCAACCAATCACCCCTTTCCATAACAACATTGAAAGCTCAGTCAACATGAAGGATGGGGGTACACCCAAACACTACTAATAAATATAAGCTATAATGTGTTAATGTCAGTAATTTATCTTTTTTTGACTCATTCTTTTTATAAAAAAATATTTAAAGGCTGAAATATGAGGTTTATCTTTGTATAAAACCTTTTTTTTGTCAAAACTTTATTTGAACTTGTACATGTTAGTAGATAACATGTTGCAAGACACTCTTTTAAAATCTGGCCATCATTTTTAATGGTATTTTAATGTTCACGTAAACAAAAAGTGCATATTGATGCTAATCAATTTGTTATTTGCTGTTTTTCGACATAAACTGTTGAATTGACTTCATTCTGTAGTATTAGTACTTTTTGAACAGGATTCTGTGATAACCGTGATAATTTTGGTCGCTTTAATCATCTCATCATTTCCTCTAGTTATGATCAACTAAAACAACAATCAACAATAATTGTGTTTTTACAGTATAATATGCAAAAGTACAATTTTCTATTAAAAAAATATCTACCTCTCCCTCTCTCTCTCACACACACATCAGATAATCCTAGACAGATAGAAAGATAGATAGATACTCTAATGATCCCGAGGTAACCATCTCTAACTTGGATAATGCGTCGTGTAGGGTCTTAAATCTTTATGGTCTTAAATTTGACTTACTGAAACCTGCAGAAACCCTGAATGTTTACTTTGTTATAAAGCTCTTAAAACATATCCATGGTCTGTAATTTATATTGTGTAGTTATAAACTCTTTGGACTGTTAATGATTACTGTTTTTTCTTAAGTTTGTGGGTAAGAATCGTGTTTAAAAAAAAAAAATCCCTTATTTTGGGGATGGATTCCGGGAAATCTCCCTTATTTTCAATGTTCAATGTTGACAGCTATGATCGTGCGAGAAAAAAGGACGTTTTAGTCGCATAACATCGGTTAATGGAAACGCCGTCATTTCGCAATAGTTTTTTATAGATATTTAGATAATAGCGCAAAACATTTGCGCAAATCTGTAATGGAAACGCGGCTACTGACACTGATATAGAGAAGAACTCTCGCTGGAGAAAACCTTTTCAAACAGCAACATTACACTAAAGAAAGTTGGTAACACTTTACAATAAGGTTCATTAGATAAAATTAGTTAAAGAATGAAAATACTTCTTCAACATGAATCTTAGTTAATATTAATTTCAATATTTACTAATATGTTATTAAAATCAAAGGTTGTATATTAGTTAATGCACTGTGAACTAACATGAACAGCTGTATTTTTATTAACTAATATTAACAAAGATTAATAAATACAGTAATACAAATGTATTGCTCATGGTTAGTTCATGTTAGTTAATACATTACTAATGTTAACAAATGAACGTTATTGTAAAGTGTTACCAGAAAGTTGAACATGAGCTGTTTAAGGGTACCAGCTCTGCACTGCATTATGGGTTCTGTAGTTTATATGTAATTCAGCAGTGGTGGGAACAGAAGGCATATGGATGTGCCATGTGAGGCTTGGCGCTCTCTCTACACAAACACATTAAACACATGAAACTCAACATCTGGGCGTCTGGGCAGTGCCGGCCACATGTGCGGCTCCAGGGAATCAGCCAGCGAGTAAAGTGTGTAATCGCTGCGAGGCCTTTGTTTCAGATCAGAAATACACACAGGCTGAACTGAAAGTGTTGCATGCTTTTTATAACAAACATTTGTGAAATTGTATTTTATGAACATTATATTTCTTTAAACTAAACTAGTTTGAATGAGTGTTTTGATCTCAAATTAAATCCCTTGTGAAAAGGGTTAAAGTAGCAATTTAACAGGAACACCGTGTCCTAACCAGACGCAATAAAGGCATCTTTTCCTTAAACAAAGTTTTTGTCCGTGACGGTGATACGGGATGAGTGACAGACGACTCTAATTTTTTTTTTAGTTTGTGTTTTTGCAAGATCATGGATGTAACAACAACATGCAAAGTATGACAGTGATAATCTCAGGTACTGATAGGTACTTGAATATCATTTTGCGTGACCTTTATTGCTGTACTGAAAGCGACAATGGATAATTCACCTTGAATGTTGAAAAAAATGAAAGGAAACAAGAACGTTTAAACTGTGAAAAAACAAGTGTATTGTATTAACAATATAAAGATTGTTTCAGTGACTATGTATATTTGATAATGTAACATTTGGTTGCGAGTTCAGTGTTTTTGCAGAGAGGCTCCGCCCACACGCTCTTCTGATTGGCTGTGAATTTGCATTGATTTGATTGCGAGTGCAGTGCGCTTGCATTGAGACTCCGCCCACACGCTCTTCTGATTGGCTGTGATTTTGGATTGGTTGCGAGTGCAGTGCTTGCATTGAGACTCCGCCCACACGCTCTTCTGATTGGCTGTGATTTTGGATTGGTTGCGAGTGCAGTGCTTGCATTGAGACTCCGCCCACACGCTCTTCTGATTGGCTGTGATTTTGGATTGATTTGTATGCGAGTGCAGTGCGCTTGCATTGAGACTCCGCCCACACGCTCTCCTGATTGGCTGTGATTTTGGATTGGTTGCGAGTGCAGTGCGCTTGCATTGAGACTCCGCCCACACGCTCTTCTGATTGGCTGTGATTTTGGATTGGTTGCGAGTGCAGTGCTTGCATTGAGACTCCGCCCACATGCTCTTCTGATTGGTTTTGATTTTGGATTGATTTGATTGCGAGTGCAGTGCGCTTGCATTGAGACTCCGCCCACACGCTCTTCTGATTGGCTGTGATTTTTGGATTGGTTGCGAGTGCAGTGCGCTTGCATTGAGACTCCGCCCACACGCTCTTCTGATTGGCTGTGATTTTGGATTGGTTGCGAGTGCAGTGCGCTTGCATTGAGACTCCGCCCACATGCTCTTCTGACTGGCTGTGATTTTGGATTGATTTGATTTGGAGTGCAGTGCGCTTGCATTGAGACTCCGCCCACATGCTCTTCTGATTGGCTGTGATTTTTGGATTGGTTGCGAGTGCAGTGCGCTTGCATTGAGACTCCGCCCACACGCTCTTCTGATTGGCTGTGATTTTGGATTGGTTGCGAGTGCAGTGCGCTTGCATTGAGACTCCGCCCACACGCTCTTCTGACTGGCTGTGATTTTGGATTGATTTGATTTGGAGTGCAGTGTGCTTGCATTGAGACTCCGCCCACATGCTCTTCTGATTGGCTGTGATTTTTGGATTGGTTGCGAGTGCAGTGCGCTTGCATTGAGACTCCGCCCACACGCTCTTCTGATTGGCTGTGATTTTTGGATTGGTTGCGAGTGCAATGCGCTTGCATTGAGACTCCGCCCACACGCTCTTCTGACTGGCTGTGATTTTTGGATTGGTTGCGAGTGCAGTGCGCTTGCATTGAGACTCCGCCCACATGCTCTTCTGATTGGCTGTGATTTTTGGATTGGTTGCGAGTGCAATGCGCTTGCATTGAGACTCCGCCCACACGCTCTTCTGACTGGCTGTGATTTTTGGATTGGTTGCGAGTGCAGTGTGCTTGCATTGAGACTCCGCCCACATGCTCTTCTGATTGGCTGTGATTTTTGGATTGGTTGCGAGTGCAGTGCGCTTGCATTGAGACTCCGCCCACACGCTCTTCTGATTGGCTGTGATTTTTGGATTGGTTGCGAGTGCAATGCGCTTGCATTGAGACTCCGCCCACAAACTCTTCTGATTGGCTGTGATTTTTGGATTGGTTGCGAGTGCAGTGCGCTTGCAGAGAGACTCCGCCCACTTTGATTGACTCTGTCACGTCATTTAGTCGTGTCTCGTCTGGTGTGTACACACTAATTGCTTGTCGCTGGAATCTTATCTCATCGCGTCTGGTTAGGACACGTTGTTAAGTGGCTTGATTTAAAATCTCTTCATCTGAAACCCAGAGAGGACAAACAATAACAGGGAAAAACTTCAAATGTCTGTCCCGTTCCTCTTGAATCAGAGCACTGCTACCTTTCGCACATACTAACACACCCATGGGAAGTGTGGAATAAAGATGAATTATTTAGTTATTTTTTAAGTTAGTCAAGAGTGGCGGTGGGGGAGGGATCCGCACTCGAATTCCCCCTAAGTGAACCCGCTGAACCTAAAACACGCTCTAAAAGTGATTGGCCTCTTCCTGTGCCGCCCCGACTCAATGAGGGCTAATGTTTAAGACTTATTCCAAGCTTTCATATTTGGATGGAGACGTGTTTTATTATGTATATGTGAGTGGACTTTGAAGCTTTCAGAAGACGTCATAACTTACTGTAGATTTACCGTATACTTATTCACTTTGGACAATTTCTTCTGTGAAAATGATAGCAGAGAAATTGTCTCCCCCAGCCGGACTACATGTGCTTTAGCCTGATGTTCCTGCTCACTTCTGGCTTGTGTTGTAGGTTCTGGCAGCAGTGCTGGTGTTGGCGGCTCGGGTGGGAATGAGAGCCACATGTCGAGTGCAGTGAGCTGGACTATTTCAGGGAAAACCCTCTGCTTAGAGCGCATTTTTACTCGACTCTGTCACCGATCGGCATCACGCAGAGATTCACAGGCCCTGCCGCTCATTATGGTGTCAGAACACAGTCGGCCGGAGACTCGGCGAGCCACGCGTGATCCGTCATAACGGGAACACTGTGCGGTTGACGTTTTAATGCGCCAATGGAGTCAAATCGTGTAGGTTTTTTTTATCTTTTTTTGGGGGGTATGTCCAATGATTTATTAGTTAGTATGCATAATAAAGATATACATTAATTTTATTCAAATGTTTATTTTTCTGTTTCATATCTGATTATGATTTTAATGTACACTAAAAATTATATACTGACCCCAGACTTTTGAATTAAACTCCCCACCAAAATGACATATTTAAACATTTTTCTTCTTTGAAAAAATGTCTTCATGCCTTAAAATATCTTGAATGTAACTCGACACCCTTGCCTCATTTAGTATACGCGGTTCTATGAATATGCAAATGAGCCCCGCCTCCACTCACTCAGCTCAGAGATCCACTGGTTGACGATCACTCGTTGATCTGATTGGTTACAAGGTAGTTTGTGACGTCAGAAACACCAGCGATTTCAAAGTGTGTTTTTGAGACTGTCTTTGGTTCACTGCAGTTTTAAGGAGAAAATACTCAGCAATGGTGTCGACTTATGAATTTACACATGGTTTGTCTTAAAGCATATTAAAAACACCACATATAAACAATAAAAACTGGATTTTCACCACGGGGGACTCCACAAGTCTCGCCAATGCTGCATTTATTTGATCAAAAATACAGCAAAAACTGCATTTTTTTAAACGGTGTAATTTTATTTCTATGATAGATTTTCAGCTTCATTACTCTAGTCTTCAGTGTCACATCATCCTGATTTGCAAAATAATGTAGTATAAATTCAGACGAGATAAAGCTCTTTTAAAGTGAGCTTGTGAACGATTTGACCAAGTACCAAGTTCAGGCGGAGGAATAAAACAAAAGCAACAACTGTGGTTTGTTGGAATGCTTAATGTAGACATAAAACAGACAAAATGGAGGGATTTCAGGGAAAGAATAAAACAATTTGTTGAAATGTTATGATCTTGAGTATTTTATTATGTTATACACATCTGTGAATCGTGGACGTTTTGTTTGTTATCATAGACAATGAAGCGCAAACACAGATTGTTTTCTGGAACAATTATGGACAGTTACACAAATAGCCTGACAATATTTGCACATCAAACACCGAGTGTGTTTGTCTCTCGCTGTAAGAAATATCATCTCAGCGCAAGGCCATTTTATTTATCTAGCACTTCTCATACACAATGGTGATTCAAAGTGCGTTACATCAAAAAGGAATTAAAATCAAGATAATCACAATAAAAATATCATGCATTTAAGAAATAAAATAACAATAAAAGCATAGACAGGTGATTACATTATTAAAATGACTTGTTTAATGACACAAAATATTAAAATGATTACTAAATTCGGGACATCCCAATCAGAATAAGCGTTTCCCAAAAGTTAAAGAGATGTTATAAAGAAAATTAAATTTTCTTGTTCTGTTGTTAAATATACAATGTCCCCTTTGGCCAGGTAGTGGATGAAAAATGGTCATGAAAAATTAAATTATTAGTTTTTGAAGGAGGTCGTCTTCAATAATGTAGGATAATTACAGTAGGAGATGAAAGTTTCTGTTTAAGATCAGCTTATATAATCTCAGCTATGTTAAACTTATCCCGCTAACAAAGTAAGGAAAACTGTGTGATTATTCCGATATATTGATTTTACGGTAACTAATTGTTGGCCGAATGTCCTGAGATCAGAAAACCAAACATCATTTCATTAGATGTTTTGGAGCGTGTGTCATAATCGTCTCTGAACATCTAGATCTTGTCGTGTCAGAGAGATTTGATCTTGTGTTTTTTCAGTTGTTAACCTGAAGAGATCACGTCAGCCTTGTTTAGACATTGATTTTGGGATGTCTTTCTGTTGTCATAAATCAGACTCATCTTCCGTTATTACTGTCAGCTAAACTCCACTTTGTGAAGATGAAATCGCTCCAGGAACGGAACAAATGTCAATAGAACAGTCATAGATATTTGTGTCAGTCTGTTTTGCTAAAAAAAATGTAAAATAAAATAAAAATTCCAAAGAAGTCAGTTCTGCTCACCAAGGCTGCATTCATTCGAACACAAGTACAGTAAAACAGTGAAATATTATAACAATTTAAAACATCTGTTTTCTATGTGAATATATATTAAAATGTAATTTATTTATGTGATCAAAGCTGAATTTTCTGCATCATTACTCCAGTCTTCAGTGTCACATGATCCTTCAGAAATCACTCTAATATGATGATTTGATGCTCAAGAAACATTTATGAATATTATCTTTGTGCTGCTTCATATTTTTGTGGAAACTGTTATACATTCTTTTGATGAATAGAACGGTTAAAACAGCATTTATTTGAAACCAAAACTTTTGTATAATTATATTTATATCATTATTTTGATCAATTTAATGTTATAAAATAAAATATTTTTGCTAAATAAAAGTATTAATTTCTTAGCTGAGATGTTATGCATTCAGTGGCTGTGGAAAGAATGGTAAATTATTATTGGTAGCTGGAGCGCATTAGTTGTTGGTCAGTGAAGCACTCGTTGGAAGTCTGCAGCTTTCTTCTTTCTCTCAGTGCTGGAGTAATCTTCAGTGAAAAGCCCAACCGTGTCTCTATTTAACCCAACCTTGGGTGTCTTTAATCTTCTGTTATAGGGTGAGCTGCAGAGAGCGTGGATTATTTGCCCACCCTTATTTATAAGCATGAAATCATTTTTAACAAAGTAAAATTCCTGAATCCACTGTTCATTATGCATCTTACTTGAGCGAGGAAACACACTCTCAGAAGAACGGCTCTTGCCTCTTATGCCTGAAAGGTTCTTTATAAGGATCATTGTTTAAAATGATTGCATAATACTTTGTTTAATGGGTTAAATAATTTTTTTCTAGTGATCAAAGTATGTTAATGAGCTGTTAAATTTATAACATTTTATAAAAATAAAACATAAAAAAAAAAATGTAAGTTGCCAGCCAGCGCCAGCATTTTTGATCATTTTCACAAAAATGTAATGGGCCTCAAAATATTTTGTTGTATGAATATCTGAACATGCCATACAGTATCTAAAGAACAAACAGAGCCTCTGCGTTTTTATAAAAACATTTTATTCTAGCTTTATGTATTCTTTTTTGATCAACACTTGAATGTAGTTACGTTTAAAAGAAAAAGCAGCAACATTTTGAATAAAAAGCTGAGAAAATCTCATTTGTTTAAGACTACATCTTGTCTTTTAGTGCTTGTTTCTGCTCTTTTTTGGCCTGTGTTTTGATCCAGAGATTCTCTACTCTTTCAGAATTTGTGTAATAATAATAATAATAATAATAATAGCACCCCTCACCATATAACGGGGAAAACACGGAAAGCCGGACAATTCTGTAAATAGAGTTAAAACTAAATCCGTAAAATTATCCCATGATGGGAAGCTCTTGGGCCCTGTTTACAGCTGTATTAAGATATGTTTTGGTCGATCGAGTAAACGGGTCTAAAACACTTTGAGCTCGTCCAGTTTCCTCCACTTCCAGAGTTAGTAGAAAACACATTCGACCGGATTGCTTTCGTAGTGTAAACGCTCATGTGATCGAATGTGTTCAAACAGCCACTAAAGACCGTCTTCTCTCCGTCTACTGATCTAATGCGGGAACATTATGGGAAGAGCGATAGAGCGGGATTTAAACTCTGTCGGCTGAAGACTCAAGTTTGGTTTGAAGATGAAAAACGTATGAAACTCAATGTTCTCTCATCATTCCTGATTTCTAACACACACTCACAGCGCTCGGCTGATCTCGCGTCTGTCAGAGCAGAAACTGAAGCTGATGCTCTCCGTGTGTTTCTTTATGAGCTTATTTCATCCATTAGATCATAACATCTGAAAAACCCAAACATTTACTCACCCATAGACCCTCCCCTCGAAGAAATCAGGACAGAAGTGTTTGAAAGTGGCCGTAAAACACAGAGAAGTGATGTTGTATGGGGATAGGAGAAACACACCCAAATTAGCTTCGGTTAAACAGGCGTATAATAATTTGGGTAAATGTGTAAGCTAAATTTATGCCTATTTTTTCACATCTTCATGGAAACCACAATGATTTCCCTCATGTGGAATATTTTTCCTTGTAATTATGTATGGTTTGCAAAAATGTCAATGAAAGAATCAAAGTGTATGTATGTGCGTTGTGCACACGCTACATTATGGCCAAGCATGCGCCCTTAAAATAGCATCTGAACGCGCCACTGACTTTAGACGAGGTTTCTCCTGGTCTGTGGGGAATTGTTTTCTGAAACTGCAAAATAGCACCAGGGAACGTTTGTGCCGGAACACGCCGCCTCTTGCGCCCCCGGGAGCACAAGTTCATTCCCTAATTTACCGACGTGCGTCTGTGGAGGGAAGAGTTCGCTGTGCGTCGGGTGCAAAATAGGAATAAAACATGCGTCGGTGTACAAAGTCAATTGCGCTGGGTGCAGTATAGGGCCTCAGGTGTAAACGGGAATGTGTTTCCCTCGTCTACTTGTGATCCGATCGACCAAAACACATTTTAATATCAGCTGTAAACAAACAGAGCCTATAAGGTTCATATTAAGCGCCTGATGGAAGCTTTTTTTATATCGTTTTTTTTTTTTTATGTGGCTTAATGCAACATACACAATATAACACTCAACACTTCACATTGCACATACTATTGAAATTAGTGTCTACGTCATTTTTAATGACATTAAAGTTGTGCTAGTCTCAGTGCTTGTGCTCTTCGGTCACTCATGAGAGATCTCTGTGTGTCGATGGAGTGGATTTAAAGATCGCCTCCGGTATGTGAACCGCCTCTCATGATGCTGTGACTATATAACGTTTCAAAAGACTGAAACCCCACATTCCTCTCATGTACTAACTATTTTTGATGTATCATATACATGTAATGTATCAATAATCATATATGTGTGCATTATGTTTTCATCCAGTCTAGTTTAGGACTTGTTGTTCAAGTTCTCTGTGCTTGTAACTGTGCATTTGTCATCAGTGCATCTATTGAGATCCTTCAGTGCTTGTGTGTTCTGCTCAGAAACTTCATGATCCCTGACATGTTCCCCACCCCCAACACACACACACACACACACACACACACACACACACACACACTCACACACACACACACACACACACACACACACACACACACACTTGGGGCCCCCTAACCGCATCCTGCAGCTGTCTCCCGAGTGACAGAATCGTTTCAAACTCTTTTAAACTCGGCTATTACCTTTAGCTCAATGAGGCCGTACCAGAGCAAACCAGCACAACTAGTCATTAAGTCTGAAGAACAAGCTGAACTGTGCAAGTTTAAAAAAGAACATTAAAAAATATTATTGTCTGAACTGGGTATCAGTTGGATTTGTGCGAGTGTGTTTGTGTGAGTGTGTGTTTTTGAGTGTGTGTGTGTGTGTGTGTGTGTGTGTGTGTGTGTGTGTGTGTGTGTGTGAAGTATGTAGAAACTAAATATAAATTTATTTGCCATGACCTCAGTGGACATTGTTATTGAACTGAACTGACACTGTTGTCTTTTTAGAGCTGCTTATAGCTGAACTGAATTCTGATTTTACTTAAATTCACATAATCGATCCTTGTTTAAATTAACGACCAATTAATTGATTAGGCTCATAGTTAACCATACTTAAATCTGAAGCAGAGGGCGCTACTAAAGGTACGTTTACATGACATCGATATGCTTAAAACTGAGAAATTTTTCCTTTGAGTTTTCCGCATACAGACGATCATTTTCAAAACGATCCTCATTCACACGGATCCACGGAAACGACTAAAAACGCTGTATTCTGCTGCCAGGCCAGTAGATGGCGATGAAACACTATAAACTGAACACGTAATACGCATGTGCATGACCTCATCATCTTCAGAGATTCTCGTTTTTGTTGTTTTCACTGAGACCGTTTTCAGAAACTTGCACTTTGAAATCAGTTTTCAAAAGTGCGTTTTCAGGCCCAAAAACGACGTTGTCGTGTAAACGAACGGCCAAAATGCAAAAAAAGGTTTACGTTTGTAGTTGAAAACGGTGTCATGTAAACAGTAATTATCACGTTACTTAACCTGTTAAGCTTCACCAGTGCGTCGGCGCACTGAAGCGTTTTTTTTTTATTTAGTTAAAAATTACTATCAGATTTAATGTTATACATTGACAAACTATACATCATTAAAAAGATATAAGACTCAAGTTTCAGTATTTGACCACTATTGTATTCTGAAAAACTTATAGTGACAGTTATGTCTTAATTTGTGTCAGGAGTTATGAAATGAAAAAATGAGTCGATACCTTTAATATGAATTATGCGCGTCAGCCGCTTTCATTCATAAAAAAACTCCCGTGCTGTCGTCAAGACAGCGATACACAAAACAACGTCCCTCAGGGCTTTAGCTCAAAAATGTGCAGATTTGGAGAAATATTGATATATTTTCATAGGTTTTCATCAGATTTCTATAGACAGGAATAATATTTATTGAATTTATGCCCAAATGCGTCGATGTAATCATTATGAGTGCTGGATACTGTGATGTATTGTGTTTTCAATCCATACCAACAGCCTGAGGGCGCTACATTCACAATAATAGTCCATATATAAAACATGAAGAAGAGGCATGATCATGTGACATTCCAGGAAGCCTCGAACACATTCAAAGCTATCAGAGATCGCTATAACATGTTTTGAAGACAATAAACATGATTGAAATGATATTTGGTTTACCTGTGTTCTTCGAGTAATGTCAGGTATTTCCATAATAATAGATTATATTTATAATGTAATGCTAATCGATATAGACTTTATCATTGTGCAGAATAAAATATATATATTTTTTTTCTGTCTGATTTTTTTTTATCTGAAGCGAAATTATATCACAGAAGATTATTTAAAACACTCGACTTGCGTTATAAATTAAGTTTGGAGCACAAACATGGTTTTAATCTCATAAATTGTCGTGTATTGATGGTGTGCTAAGCTAACATGCTAGCTAGCCCTAGGTGCACCTGCCACATATAGCAGTTATCCTTTTATGTTTTTTTTCTAAATATGCTTACTGAAATTCAAGCAGGGCATTTGATCCAGTTTTTAAATGTTAAGTGAGAACTTTGATAAAAGAAATTAGGGATTGAAACCCTATGAATAGCTTGTGAATAGCCAGTCGTTAGTAACTATAATGCAGACAAAAGAAATGCATATTTCGAGCCATAACCAGGCTGGAGAGGTGTGAATGTGTGCAGGGGGAGACTGAGACTCAAATGGGGCTCGTTTGCACCACAAAACAATAGAGACAATATACTGAATTGATGTTTAGAAGATGGCAATAAACATCAGTAGCATTTTAAAGTAGCAAATCAAAATAAAGTCATTGACATGGTCTTGAAAAACATTTAACTAAATACAGAGTTTTGGACTTATTATCTTCAGATTTTAAACATAAAATGTTTAGACATGTGGCTTTAGCTGTAGTGCATTTCTAGATTGCTCCAGTGCCAACTTCAATTTTATTTTCATGAGGATGTTTCATAAAAATTAATTTCTAATAACTTTACAAAACTTTGAAGCTATTTATAACAATTTTTTTTCATTATGACAATAATTAATTCTACATTTACAATAAACTGCCAGGTGTCAGCTTTCAAATGAGATCATACTTGTGTTTTTAGTGCAAAGGGTTCATGAACTGTATCTGTTTAAGTTTGGGTATGTCATTTCTGGGGATTTTTCAAAAGTGGCGTTGCAGCTTAACAGGTTAACAACCACTTACAGTGAATATAGGGAAATATGACCATCACTTAACAAGTGCTTTTACATTTTCATAGCGTGAAAAAATAACAGCTTTACTTGAAAATGTGATCTGTAAAATCATAGTAAATTACAGATTATTGTTGAAACGGTCTCATCTAGCAGTGCTTGGATTACGATAACATTAAAAATGAACATATATCACCCAATACCGATACGGTGGCCGATACATCGTGCATCCCTAATTATTATTATTTTTTATTTGAGATGTGGCATATAGTTGCACTCAAAAATGAACACAAGCTTGCAGACGATTGTAGGAATTGGCCGGGTTGTTTCCAGTGGAAGATCAAGTTATGACATTTTAATTAAATTATGTAAAAAAACTTTAAAAAATTAAAAATATAAATGAATTAATTGCAATACAAATTGCAATAAGATGTAAAACATGTACTTACAAAACAGATAGGGTACCTTTTTTGTTTAAAATCTTAAACTTTAATCTCGTCAACATAGAAATATCTGTGATCATTTTATTTTTTCTCAATGTTTCTGAATTATTTTGCCCTTCATTGAATGGATTATGGATTAGACCTTTTGCTACTTTCTGGCTAAAGTAAGTTTGTAGTCCCAGTGCTGCTTGCTGGCCTCACATCTGATATACATTTTAAAGAAATATGCAGCGATGTTGAGGAAACCTTTACACTGTAAGTTAAATGAATTAGATATGACATATTATAATGGTGGTAAAACAAAGTGTTGCACATTTTTTTGTGAGATGAGTGTTTATTTTATAAAACATTTGGAACTGACTTAATTATAACACTTGTTGTGTGTTTCATCAGTTCTACACACACATCTGCGGTTTTCATGCACACTTACGGTCTAATGCAGGAAATACGTCATTCAAGTGGTCAGAGTGTGGGTATTTGGACTCGTCACGCACTTAAACTTTTCATTATGTTATTTGGGGACAGTTGCAAGAAAATGAACGTGACTAACATGAATTAAAAGGGGAATGAATTAAAAAATAAATTAAAATCCCACTTTTAATGTTGTTTATGTGTCTACGTGGTGTTATTAATATGCTTTAAGACAAACCATGTGTAAATTCATAAGTCAACAGCATTGCTGAGTATTTCCTCCTTAAAACTGCAGTGAACCAAAGACAGTCTCAAAAACACACTTTGAAATCGCTGGTGTTTCTGAAGTCACAAACCACCTTGTAACCAATCAGATCAACGTGTGATCGTCAACTAGTGGATCTCTGAGCTGAGTGAGTGAATGGAGGCGGGGCTCATTTGCATATTCATAGACAGCGTATGCTAAATGAGGTGAGGGTGTCGAGTTACATTCAAGATATTTTAAGGCATGACAAAAAAAATTCACAAGATTTTTTTTTTTTTTTTTTTGATTTTTGGTGATCAAAGATTAGTTTTAAGGGATAAAATGAATGACTTTAACAGGATTGAAAGTGATACTGGAGAATACAAGGATTAGGGTTGGGTATCATTTGAATTTATTATTGATTCCGATTCTGATTATCGATCCTTATTTTCGAGGACGATATCGTTCTGTTTAAGTGCTCTGCTTTTTTGTCATTTTAAATGCATTTTAAATGCTCGAGCTCATTAAAGCAGGATGGATTCTGATTGGATGGAGCTGGAATAAAATCATCCTGAAAGTGATTCCAGCGAAATCATCTCTCTGTGCCATTATGGTCATAGTTGTGGTGTGAACTTTGCCATTCTTTTATATTTAGAAAGATTTTTAGAACTATATCTTTATTGGTATTGTTAAAGAACTTTGGCCAATGGTTTTAACAAAAACACCTAAATATTTCACTCATTATTAAAAACAAGTAAACCTTGATACTAGGGCTGGGTAAAAAATATTGATTTCTCGATTTTAATCGATTCTCATTTTTATGAAACAATATCGATACTTAAATCCCAAGAATCGATTAAGTCAAGTCAAGTCATCTTCATTTATATAGCGCTTTTAACAATGTAGATTGTCTCAAAGCAGCTTTAGAGAGAAAAGCGTATAATTTAAGGTAACAGAGATTGTTTCGGCTTTACAGCAGAGTTAAGTTATTTCCATCTAAAGTTAGTTTTAATTAATTTGGTTCCGTCGCAATGATCATTTGTTATTAAATTAGGGGCCGCTAAGACGACACCACTCTCTCTACACAGACTTTAAAGATTAGTCATTCTGTTTTCAGTTGATGAATGAATGGATCATTGTTGCGCACATCCCATTCAATACGCTGATTTCACGCAGCCGTTATTTTGAAATCGAAAGCGAGGCTCCGGTGGGAAGAAAACCGGAAGTGTCGCCTTTAATCACAGGAGAGTCGTGAATGCGATGGCGTATTGTTGTGTTTAATGATGTTGTGTCAATTCTAAAACTGTACATACATTTCTTTAATACTTATTATATACAGTGAAATTCATTTATAAATAAAATAATTTTTTTATTTAATTCAGAAAGTAAAAAAAGAAGCAGGAATGAACTATATACATATCCTGTATTGGATATTAACATCCAAAAGTGTAAATCACGGCAGCAGCTTCAGGTTGGTAGTCCAAAGGCATTGTTGTTTATCTTTACTTCCGGGGTTTTTCCCACCGAAGCCTCGCTTTCGATTTCAAAATGGCGGCTGCGTTAAATCAGCGTATAAATCGCAATAATCTTTGTGCTTTGTTATTATTGATATGAAACAAAGTCTCAAATTTCAAATTACGTCCATTTTCTTACGAAATTCAAAAACATAATTACCGTTTTGGCGCTGTGGCGAGAGATCGCTCCGACGCAGCTCAGCTCAAGAGAAGCAACGGAAGCAACTCTTCCACCTTAATAACACCAGTTACAGTGTGAAATAAACATGAATGAGCACCTGAATATGTGTTAAAAGATAGAGTACAACTTATCGAAGTCCGTATCATGTCTCATGGACAGGGTTGCCAACTTTTGAGTTTAGCTCGGAGTGAGACTTCTCCGGGGGGGGGGGGGGGGGAATTTGGGTATTCCAACCCAATTTTTATTTAAAGGAATTAATTATAAAAGCGATTTAAGGAAATAAAGAAAAAAAAGCTTATTGTATTAGTGAAATAATTGTAACTATTTGCAAATAATATTTTATTTTTAATTATGCATGCATTCTCTCTAAATGAATCAAAGAAATTATAGCATATTTTCAATTCAAAAAGGCTAAATTTAGTAAATAAATAAAAAAAGTTGAGTAATTCGCGTCACCGGATACTGTCGGTAGTTGAACATTTCTATTGTAAAACAGTCAAATATTAAATGTTTTCCACTTACATTTTGCCAGGCATTCGTTCACTTCTTTAATCATTCTGACATTGAAGAGCTAGACCGCTGAACTTTTAGTCATCCTAACACCAAACAGAGCGGTGCGTAATGGAGCGCATCAGAACAGCATCAAGAATATCAAATACATTGCAGTGAATCTTTTATTTGCATCTTAAGTTTATAGGCAATAATAATGACAGGTTTGCGAAAGTGTAGAACTCGGTGAGCTCGCGCAAAACACATCTTCAGGACAGCGACTCATTTAAACGCCTCTGATTGGCCAATGCGTTCAACAGACATGTCAGTGATTGGCTACAATGCTCAACGCTGCCGTACGCCGTGTGTGCGCTACGGTTTCTGTCTCGCATGCGTGCTCGCTCTAGATTCCGGGAGATTTTAACTAATTTGCGCCATAAATAGTGGTC
Organism: Scardinius erythrophthalmus; assembly: GCF_964197995.2. Lineage (NCBI taxonomy): Eukaryota > Metazoa > Chordata > Actinopteri > Cypriniformes > Leuciscidae > Scardinius > Scardinius erythrophthalmus. The sequence goes on from NC_138240.1 coordinate 34,922,342, forward strand.
CATCCAGTAGTTAAGAGCCTGAATTGTTTATAGTAATTCTGAAATTTAGTGCACACGAGTGAAAAAAAATACAGCACACAAGAATGTCTAATTTAGCGTGAGATTTCTTTAAGCGTGAGAGCGTGAGATTGAGGCTGAATGCGTGACTGTCACGCCAGATGCGTGAGAGTTGGCAACCCTGCATGGAATCGCTCAATCAGTGTTTCAACCGTGCAAAGACGTTAGTTAACAATGTCATGTAACGTCACATTTACCTCAGAAAAAACATATCCAGTGACCATAAACTCGTTAGTCAGCTAGAAAAGTTAACTCTAGAGAGGACTGAGGAGCATTTTGTTAAATATATGCACCATATTATATATTCTTAAGAATTTTTAATGTTCTTCAATATTTAATGCATGTTTAAATAAATCTGGAAAGTTTTTCATGACAGCCATCATTTAAAATTTTATATAATTAATTTCATATAACTTTTTTATTATAAAAATAAATAAAAGTGTATTTTTAGTGTTTGTATACATCAGTTAATTTTTACCTTCAATATTATAGTAGGCTAATGAAGCCTATAGGCTACAACTGACTCCCAGCATTAAAGGGATAGTTCACTTTGAAAATAAATTTTGGTATGTTTTAGCTTACCTCAAGGGCATCCAAGATGTAGGTGTCTTTGTTTCCGCAGTAGTTTCAATTTGGATATTTTTAGGTCAAACCGTTCTTGTCTGTCAGTCATATAATGCAGGTCGATGGTCACTGTATCAAAACACAAGCACAGAGTCCAAATTAAAACAATTCCCCGTCGTCCAAATTAAACAATTCCCCATCGTAAGTACACATTGATGGCCTAAGACACGAAACGAGCGGTTTGTGTGAGAAAACGAACAGTATTTATATCGTTTTTACCTCTTGTAACACAGCACACGTCCAAATGATCTGACGGCGCGGGCGGGTATAGATGTATACATAGATGTCGCCTTGGCTACGCAGTTCTTTGGAACGAAACGAATTCGAGGTTGCGAATTGCACCCAACAGAAGTTACGCTGGCTGACACGAAGTGATGTTGTCGTCTGAGACAGCAGAGAGTAGCCAGTTAAGCAATGAGATTTCTTTACAAAGATAAATTAAGAAAATAGGTTTACTTCATTATTCAGTAAAACGATATGTTATTGCAATTATTATCGTTACTTATTCATCATTGTGTCAGTGTTTTATTCGCTGACTTTAGCTGTAGCTTCTTTGCACGAAGAACAACTTAGTGACGAAACGCGTTTGTCCGTTTAGGGCTACCGTAGAAACATAATGGCTACAGATCTTGTATTAAATGCATTATATTCACACAATCCACACACCATATACAATTTCAACCCGTTTGTCACCTCAACCTGTCAACCTATAACCCCCCGCACAAATCTCCCGGATTTTGAAAACCAAATAAAAACCAAGTGTGTCGATTAGAAATGTCTCATTCTAAGCTAATAAACACATAACAGTTCATTAAGTAAGGTCTTTATACAGCACTGAAAACATAGTTATGTATATTATATTGCATTGTCTGTCAACAGATCCTCCTAAATATTACACACTGCACCTTTAAAATCAACAGTGAGTTTAATGTGTTTGCTGCCTGTGTAGAGTGACAAACAGCCACTTATGAAGTTCAGTGATGATTATAATGCTGCCGATGTAGGGCACACTAGGTTTTGGATCGGTTACACCAAACACACTCATCATACAGTTAGAAAACAGTTAATTAATTCAGTTGGCTGTGAGTTTTTAACCTGCTGACTCGAGCTCGTCACCTGTCTTAGTCAAATGACTCGTCAGTGCTCGTCGTCTGAGGTTTGAGACGAGCCCGCAGTGAACCATAACCCACTTATCTCTCTCTCTCTCTCTCTCTCTCTCTCTCTCTCTCTCTCTCTCTCTCTCTCTCTCTCTCTCTCTCTCTCTCTCTCTCTCTCTCTCTCTCTCTCTCTCTCTCTCTCTCTCTCTCTCTCTCTCTCTCTCTCTCTCTCTCTCTCTCTCTCTCTCTCTCTCTCTCTCTCTCTCTCTCCCTCTCCCTCTCCCTCTCTCTCTCTCTCTCTCCCTCTCCCTCTCTCTTTGAATAAGTGGGAAACTAGGTCATGGAGCCAGGCTGCCAGTAGTGGCAGTGTTCTGTGTCTCTCTCTCTCTCTTTTGAAGCTTAAATAGGTCTTTTATGTAACATGGGGGTTGGGGATACATGTGCGTGTAGACACTATATGGATGAGAATCTCCCAGCAGCTCTGGAAGGGAAATAGTCTGAGGAATCACTATAAACTTCTCTTCCTTTTTTTCTTTTTTTCTTTTTTTTTTTTTTTAGTTCCTGGAAAAAAATGTGCTTTTATGAAACGATTCTGTAGCATATCCTTTGAAGTAGATTTGTTCATGCTTTGCACACTCTGCAGCCATAGCTGCGCATATGTGAGATGGATGACTATAGCATTCAGAAGGATTTTAATGCATAAAAAACATTAAATAAATCTTTGTGTGCGACTGATTTGTTGTTTTTATCTGGGATGGTGGTTCTTGTTAGAAAGGCTTTTTTTAATCCGTAGTTCAAATTTTGATCCAAAGAACTAATTATTTAAAAAATCTGATTTGGAATTGAGAAATTACATCTTTGTATTCATGTTGATTTCATACATTTTTGAAAAACCCTTTGTAGCGTTTTCAATAAAGATTTGATTTAGTAACCATCAAATAAAAAGGGAGAACAAATCCTTTCTATTCACATTAATGTGCAGATTAATTAATCATTAAATATGTTTTGTAAAAACAGTTAATGTATAATATTTTGATTAAGCTTTAATATTTTTTATATTTTCAAAATTATATTTATATTTTAGTTAATTTTTTAGTATTTTTTATGTGCTTTAGTAAATTATTAGTATTAGTAAATGATTAGCCTAGTTTTTGTTTTTTATTTTTTTAATTATTAGTTTATTTCTATTTAGCTTTCATTTATTTTTATTTTAATTGTAGTACTTAACAACTTAAAATGTTACGTTGTTGTATCTAATATTGTATCTATTATATATTTTTCAGCTTTTTTTTTTCAATTAACCAGAGTGGATTGTTTGAGTTTTAATTGACAATAACAACTCTGTAATATCATACATTTTTTAGGATTACTTCATTTGGCATTTAAAAACCTAATTAACATACCCTGTTCATTAAATTCAAAGGTCAAAATATGTTATAATGTTTAAAAACTTCTGCGGCCTTCTATATAGATATATAATTTTGTCTTTTTTTCTCGTTGCATGACAGCTAAATGAACACTACAGCAGATGAAAGGTACTCAGATATTTTACATACATTTATATATTTAAAAAAAAACTTTTTTTTTTTTAAATAAATAACAAAAAAATCTAACAAAATACTTTTATTTTCTTTAATACAATCTCAAATACTTCAAGCCCCACAAAATTTTTCAAAGTTTTAAGTCAGAAATGTAAGGAGTATTTAAGTCATCATTTTTAATGTGTTTTTGTATAACTTAGTAGATCCAGACAAAAACCATGAGATCTCGTCACTGACCGTCATGTCACTTTTCAAACACACATTGCCCTACAAAACATCTGCAGTGCCCAAAATGACTGCGTTATAATGTCCTGAAATCACATTTACAATCACGGTTGTGGAACAAATGCAGTCTGAAGGCGTTTCGTCCCGTCCAGATGTTTGACCCGTGTTTCCTGCGCAGGAAAGCATGTGCACATCTGTATCCTTGTCTTGCGACATCATTATCTCGTGCTGCGTTTGGTTTCAGGGCAAGTCCTAAACCTGGGAAAATGGATATAGAGTTAGGGAGTTAATGCATGTTTTGACATTTTCAGACCTACAAACAAACTTTGTGGTGTTGAAAAGAGGAGCTGAGAGGAGCAGATTGCAGAGCTTTGATCTTGCGCCGGTCGTCCCGCGTCGAGGCCTTTGAACTGAGGGCTTCGGGTCAAACACGTGTGTGTCGGGCGTCTCTTTGGGCTTTCCTGTGAAACGGACCCTCATGAGAGGTGAACGAGGGCAAGGAAACCCCAGACGCCCCTCCGCTGGGTCAGGTCGTAGAGAAGAACAGACGTGATCTTTAGTAGCTTTTGTGTGTGTGTGTGTGTGTGTGGGGGGGGGGGGCATGTTTAGCTATATGTCCCCACAAGGATAGTTAAACTTGAGATTCCCTACTTTGTGAGGACTTTTTGCTGGTTCTCACAAGGAGAATTGATAGATAAACATAATAAACTGTGTTTTTTTGATAATGTAATAATGCAGAAAGTTGTGTGTGATGGGTAGGGTTAGTGTAAAGGGACAGAACATACCTTTGTACAGTATAAAAACCATTTCTTCTATGGAGGTCCTCACAAGTATAGCTAAACAAACGGGTGTGTGTGTGTGTGTGTGTGTGTGTGTGTGTGTGTGAGAGAGTGAGTGTTAGACAAAACAAAAACACAGAGATGGCCGACAGGTGTCTGTCTGGGCTTGTCCACCTTTGAAACACACATTCTCTTAACTTTTTCCAAGTATGTCTGCCTGCCTTGCTTATTTTCACTTATTTTCATATTAATATGCAGTCGTGTGTGAAAAAGAATGGATACACTTTAGAATTTTATGGTTGTATGTACCAGAACATAATAAAAATCATCTGGTCGTTAGCAGGTCTTAAAATTAGGCAAGTACAACTTCAGATGAACAACAGTGAAGACATATTTCACTGTGTCATTATTTATTTAACAAAAATAAAGCCAAAATGGAGAAGCCGTGGGTGACGGACTAAGTCCACCCTATGATGACTTTTAGTTTTAGCAGCAGTAAGTTGAAGGAATGGTTTTCTGGATGACAGTATCAGTCTCTCGCGCCACTCTTCTTCACAGCGTCGCTTCAGTTCATTCAGGTTTGTGAGCATCTGTTTATGCACAGGTCTCTTAAAGGAGTAGTTCACTTCAGAATTAAAATTTACTGATAATTTACTCTCCCCACGTCATCCAAGATGTTCATGTCTTTCTTTCTTAAGTCGAAAAGAAATGAAGGTTTTTGAGAAAAACATTCCAGGATTTTTCTCCATATAGTGTCTTCAATGGGGTCCAACGGGTTGAAGGTCCAAATGTGAGTTTCAGTGCAGCTTCAAAGTCTCGACACGATCCCAGCCGAGGAATAAGAGTCTTATCTAGACATACCATCCGCCATTTTATAACAAAATAAACTTTTAACCACAAATGCTCGTCTTACAGTAGCTCTGTGATGCGACACACATTATGTAATCACATTGAAAGGTCAGACGGTAACCTGACGTAGGCGGAAATGAAGGGTAGTCGAAAAAACTCTGTCCGACATCGTTGTTTTACCTTTTATTTATTTATTTTGTAAATGGTGTTTGACTCAGTCTTTGCACGTTCACTTTGTAAACACTTGGTCGGTACTTACGCCTACGACACACTTGACCTTTCGATGTGATTATGTAATGTGTGTCGCATCACAGCTAGTGCAAGATGAGCCTTTGTTGTTAAAAAGTATATAAATGTTTATTTTGTTATAAAATGGCGGGTGGTTTGTCTAGATAAGACTCTTATTCCTCGGCTGGGATCGTGTCGAGACTTTGAAGCTGCACTGAAACTCACATTTGGACCTTCAACCCGTTGGACCCCATTGAAGTCACTATATGGAGAAAAATCCTGGAATGTTTTCCTCAAAAATCTTCATTTCTTTTCGACTGAAGAAAGACAGACATAAACATCTTGGATGACGTCGGGGTGAGTAAATTATCAGGAAATTTTAATTCTGAAGTGAACTACTCCTTTAAGGTCCCGCCGCAGCCGTTCAGTCAGGTTGAGGTCTGGACTTTGATGGGCCTGTGCAACACCTTCATTCTCTTCTTTTTCTGCCATTCTTATATTTGCTGCTGTGCCTTGGATAACTGTCCTGTTGCATGACCCAGTTTCAGCCAAGCTTTAGCTGTCGGACAGACGTCCTCACATTTGGCTCTAGAATACTTTAGTATCCAGAGGAGCTCAAGGTCAACTCAGTGACTGAAGGTGTTCAGGTCCTGTGGCTATAAAACAAGCCCAAATCCTCACCTCTCCACCAGTGTGTTGAACAGCTGGTACGAGGTGTTTGTGCTGATATGCTGTGTTTAGGTTTCTGTGCATTATGGCCAAACATCTCCACTTTGGTCTCGTCTGTCCAAAGGACATTGTTCCAGAAGTCTTGAGGTTTGTTTAGATCAGTGGTTCTCAACCTTTTTTGGGCCAGCGCCCCCTATCCAATATCCAGGTCGCTGAACGCCCCCCACCCCCAAACTACTGAGCGAGCAGGAATGAGTGAGAGTTAATAGATGAAATAAGTGCAAAATTGTCTTTTGTTAATACAACTGAACTATACTCAACAGTGATTCATCCCCCCCCCAAAAAAAAGTTATAAATTGCATTGACATAGCAATACCAGTATTTCTTACAGGATTTTGGTAAATCTGTGGTGGGTGGACCTCAGGCCTTCTAGGGGGGTCCGGGGGCATGCCCCCCCGTAAGAAAATTTTGTGCATTTTAATGTTAAATTCATCAATCTGGTGCACTTTGAGAGTTCAAAATTAAAAGTGCCAACCCATATTCAGTGTACAAAGAAAAAATTAAACCTCTTTTAGTTGTGTCTGTCTACATTACACTACTACATAATAATAGTTATAAAATTAATCCCATGACAGTAATAGCCATATATTGTAAAACAAATGCACTGAAAAATAAAGGACGATCATTAAAGTGGTAATGTTTGCACTTAGGTTTTATTACGCATTTAGAAGAGTATTGCAAGAAGCTGCTTACATTAACCTTACTTTCGAAAAATAAATAAATAAAATCTTGATTTTTCATGAAAAATTATGTTAGAAATTATCTAAAATACCATGGTATCAGCTTGTTTTCTTGTTTTCTTTCTTGTTTTGTTTTCTGGTATAATTAATACAATTACAATTAATTTGGTTTGTTGTGATTAATTTGTGTTCATAATCAGTAAAAAAAATCTTCTAACAAGAATAAACACATATGAACAATTACATTATTATTGTATTATTAATTATTTGTATATCTTGAAACTACCCAAGCAGTGTTTCCTGCTCAGATGTGATGGCGGAATGAATACATTACTAAAATGTGATTGCAGAATATATTTAAATTATCCATCAAATTGTTATTTTCTCCTTACTGTGAGTTAATAATGCCTGACCAGTAAATTACTTGGTGAACAAAGAAAACATTTTGGCATTTGGGATTTGAATTAGTTAATGCCTAAAAATGTAAAAGTTTTACCTTATAAATAGAATACAGTTTAATTAATTTTAAAATTCGTCGCCAGAGTGAATGGGAACATGATTTATTTAAAATATTTGAAAAAATATGTGTTTCTTAAGTCAATACTTTTTAATGGCTTGTCAACTTTCCATACCTTTGATTCTAGTACTGTAAGTGCTGGATTCTCAGCACCACCGGATTGTTGTCAGCGCCAAACACATTTTTGAGCTTGTGAATGCTGATTCTTATCAGCGCTGGATTCTAGTCAGTGCTTGAGCGCTGGTCTATGACTGGAAAAATAATAGAGTCGTTGCAAAAGTAACGATAGGCTACATGTCGCATAAAACTGGAAGATTTTAGAATGTTAGGCATTCTAAACTTTTGAATAAGAAATAATATCAAGTCGTCAAAATACAACTCGTCATAACTCCTCGAATCACAACAAGCGCGCGCAGTGAGAACACTCACAGCATATACACAACTTGACTGCACATCATGTTTTTTACATTATTGATACTGCTTTCAATCGTAATGCAATAGAAATGAACACAAAAAACATGCCTAGTGCCTACCTACTACACTGACGGTGGACTTGCGGTCAGAGCGGGTGCGGACGAATGTTTTTTTTTTTTTTTTTTTTTTTAGCGCTGCTGAGGTATTCTTTCACGCGCACCATAGATGCGCACAATATGATATCACACTCTGCGCAATGTGCATGTTTTACAACATAATTTATCAAAAACATAGTCCTAACGCTTTTTAAATAGCCCACTTACAGTGTTTATTACAACTACTAAATGCTTAAAATGAAAAAATTTGTGAACGCCCCCCATTAACACGTGAACGCCCCCCTTTCAAAAATCTTGCTTCCAACGCCCCCCGTTGTTCTCTGAACGCCCCCTGGGGGGCGGTACCGCCCCCGTTGAGAACCACTAGTTTAGATGCAACTTTGCAAACCTAAGCCATGCTGCCATTTTCTTTTTAGAGAGAGGAAGCTTTCTCCTGCTAACCCTTACAATTGTCCCATGCCTGTCCAGTCTTTATTTATCTAATTGTACTGTCAGGAACTGTAACATTTCTCATGTTGACTGAGGCCTGTAGAGTCTGAGGTGTAGTTCTTGGGTGTTTTTCGATTCCTCTGAGCATTGCACGGCCTGACCTTTGCTGGGACGTCCACTCCTGGGAAGATTGGCAACTGTCTTGAATATTTTCCACTTGTGATTAAACTTCCTCACTGTTGAATGATTGACTTCAGATTGTTTGGAAAGGGCTTGCTTTTACCAATTGAACCAATCATATTGATAGAAGGTGACGTGAGTTAAGTCATGTTAGTCACGATGATCTTTTTTGTTGTGTCTGTCTTTATCCTATAAAACCTGATGTACAGGGTGGGCCATTTATATGGATACACCGTAATAACATGGGAATGGTTGGTGATATTAAAGTCCTGTTTGTGGCACATTAGTATATGTCATGGTCACCACCCATCTTGAGGAGTTTGCCCCCTCACATATACTAATGTGCCACAAACAGGACTTTAATATCACCAACCATTCCCATGTTATTACGGTGTATCCATATAAATGGCCCACCCTGTATTTTTCTTTTTGGGTGAGATTCTCTGAGAACTGCTCGAGAACTCTCCTGGCCGTGATTAAAGCATTTGAAGGACATTGTCTGAAGTCTGTCGGTTATTAAGGTATTAAGTTAGGGATTACTAACTCGGCCGATGTCGATGAGGAGACGCGCTAGAGTATAAATATTATTGAACAGGGACGTGGATTGTAGACGAGACCCATAGAAACTAACGTCGACTGTAGACATTCGGGGACGTGGATTGTAGACGAGACCCATAGAAACTAACATTGACTGTAGACGTTCGGGGACGTCGACTGTAGATGAGACCTAGAGAAACTAACGTTGATTGTAGACGTTCGGGGACGTCGACTGTAGACAAGACCCAGAGAAACTAACGTCGACTGCAGACCCATAAAAACTGACGTCGACTGTCGACGTTCGGGGACGTCGACTGTAGACGAGACCCATAGAAACTGACGTCGACTGTAGACGTTCGGGGACGTCGACTGTAGACGAGACCCATAGAAACTAACGTTGACTGTAGACGTTTGGGGACGTCGACTGTAGACGAGACCCAGAGAAACTAACGTCGACTGCAGACCCATAGAAACTAACGTCGACTGTAGACGTTCGGGGACGTCGACTGTAGACGAGACCCAGAGAAACTAACGTCGACTGCAGACCCAGAGAAGCTAACGTCGACTGTAGACGAGACCCAGAGAAACTAATGTTGACTGCAGACCCAGAGAAACTAATGTCGACTGCAGACCCATAGAAACTAACGTCGACTGTAGACGTTCGGGGACGTCGACTGCAGACCCATAGAAACTAACGTCGACTGCAGACCCATAGAAACTAACGTTGACTGTAGACGTTTGGGGACGTCGACCGTAGATGAGACCCATAGAAACTAACGTCGACTGTAGACGTTCGGGGACGTCGACTGTAGACGAGACCCAGAGAAACTAACGTCGACTGCAGACGTTTGGGGACGTCGACCGTAGATGAGACCCATAGAAACTAATGTCGACTGTAGACGTTCGGGGACGTCGACTGTAGACGAGACCCATAGAAACTAACGTCGACTGTAGACGAGACCCATAGAAACTAACGTCGACTGTAGACGTTCGGGGACGTCGACTGTAGACGAGCCCCATAGAAATTAACGTTGACTGCAGACCCATAGAAACTAACGTCGACTGTAGAAGTTCGGGGACGTGGATTGTAGACGAGACCCAGAGAAACTAACGTCGACTGCAGACCCATAGAAACTAACGTTGACTGTAGACGTTTGGGGACGTCGACTGTAGACGAGACCCAGAGAAACTAACGTCGACTGCAGACGTTTGGGGACGTCGACCGTAGATGAGACCCATAGAAACTAACGTCGACTGTAGACGTTCGGGGACGTCGACTGTAGACGAGACCCATAGAAACTAACGTCGACTGCAGACGTTCGGGGACGTCGACTGTAGACGAGACCCATAGAAACTAACGTCGACTGTAGACGAGACCCATAGAAACTAACGTTGACTGTAGACGTTTGGGGACGTCGACTGTAGACGAGACCCAGAGAAACTAACGTCGACTGTAGAAGTTCGGGGACGTCGACTGTAGACGAGACCCATAGAAACTAACGTCGACTGTAGACGAGACCCATAGAAACTAACGTTGACTGTAGACGTTTGGGGACGTCGACTGTAGACGAGACCCATAGAAACTAACGTCGACTGCAGACGTTCGGGGACGTCGACTGTAGACGAGACCCATAGAAACTAACGTCGACTGTAGACGAGACCCATAGAAACTAACGTTGACTGTAGACGTTCGGGGACGTCGACTGTAGACGAGACCCATAGAAACTAACGTCGACTGTAGAAGTTCGGGGACGTCGACTGTAGACGAGACCCATAGAAACTAACGTCGACTGTAGACGAGACCCATAGAAACTAACGTTGACTGTAGACATTTGGGGACGTCGACTGTAGACGAGACCCAGAGAAACTAACGTCGACTGCAGACGTTCGGGGACGTCGACTGTAGACGAGACCCATAGAAACTAACGTTGACTGTAGACGTTCGGGGACGTCGACTGTAGACAAGACCCATAGAAACTAACGTCGACTGCAGACGTTCGGGGACGTCGACTGTAGACGAGACCCATAGAAACTAACGTCGACTGCAGACGTTCGGGGACGTCGACTGTAGACGAGACCCATAGAAACTAACGTCGACTGTAGACGAGACCCATAGAAACTAACGTTGACTGTAGACGTTCGGGGACGTCGACTGTAGACGAGACCCATAGAAACTAACGTTGACTGTAGACGAGACCCATAGAAACTAACGTCGACTGTAGACGTTCGGGGACGTCGACTGTAGACGAGACCCATAGAAACTAACGTTGACTGTAGACGTTCGGGGACGTCGACTGTAGACGAGACCCATAGAAACTAACGTCGACTGTAGACGAGACCCATAGAAACTAACATCGACTGTAGACGTTCGGGGACGTCGACTGTAGACGAGACCCATAGAAACTAACGTCGACTGTAGACGTTCGGGGACGTCGACTGTAGACGAGCCCCATAGAAATTAACGTTGACTGCAGACCCATAGAAACTAACGTCGACTGTAGAAGTTCGGGGACGTGGATTGTAGACGAGACCCAGAGAAACTAACGTCGACTGCAGACCCATAGAAACTAACGTTGACTGTAGACGTTTGGGGACGTCGACTGTAGACGAGACCCAGAGAAACTAACGTCGACTGCAGACGTTTGGGGACGTCGACCGTAGATGAGACCCATAGAAACTAACGTCGACTGTAGACGTTCGGGGACGTCGACTGTAGACGAGACCCATAGAAACTAACGTCGACTGCAGACGTTCGGGGACGTCGACTGTAGACGAGACCCATAGAAACTAACGTCGACTGTAGACGAGACCCATAGAAACTAACGTTGACTGTAGACGTTTGGGGACGTCGACTGTAGACGAGACCCAGAGAAACTAACGTCGACTGTAGAAGTTCGGGGACGTCGACTGTAGACGAGACCCATAGAAACTAACGTCGACTGTAGACGAGACCCATAGAAACTAACGTTGACTGTAGACGTTTGGGGACGTCGACTGTAGACGAGACCCATAGAAACTAACGTCGACTGCAGACGTTCGGGGACGTCGACTGTAGACGAGACCCATAGAAACTAACGTCGACTGTAGACGAGACCCATAGAAACTAACGTTGACTGTAGACGTTCGGGGACGTCGACTGTAGACGAGACCCATAGAAACTAACGTCGACTGTAGAAGTTCGGGGACGTCGACTGTAGACGAGACCCATAGAAACTAACGTCGACTGTAGACGAGACCCATAGAAACTAACGTTGACTGTAGACATTTGGGGACGTCGACTGTAGACGAGACCCAGAGAAACTAACGTCGACTGCAGACGTTCGGGGACGTCGACTGTAGACGAGACCCATAGAAACTAACGTTGACTGTAGACGTTCGGGGACGTCGACTGTAGACAAGACCCATAGAAACTAACGTCGACTGCAGACGTTCGGGGACGTCGACTGTAGACGAGACCCATAGAAACTAACGTCGACTGCAGACGTTCGGGGACGTCGACTGTAGACGAGACCCATAGAAACTAACGTCGACTGTAGACGAGACCCATAGAAACTAACGTTGACTGTAGACGTTCGGGGACGTCGACTGTAGACGAGACCCATAGAAACTAACGTTGACTGTAGACGAGACCCATAGAAACTAACGTCGACTGTAGACGTTCGGGGACGTCGACTGTAGACGAGACCCATAGAAACTAACGTTGACTGTAGACGTTCGGGGACGTCGACTGTAGACGAGACCCATAGAAACTAACGTCGACTGTAGACGAGACCCATAGAAACTAACGTCGACTGTAGACGTTCGGGGACGTCGACTGTAGACGAGACCCATAGAAACTAACGTCGACTGTAGAAGTTCGGGGACGTCGACTGTAGACGAGACCCATAGAAACTAACGTCGACTGTAGACGAGACCCATAGAAACTAACGTTGACTGTAGACGTTTGGGGACGTCGACTGTAGACGAGACCCAGAGAAACTAACGTCGACTGCAGACGTTCGGGGACGTCGACTGTAGACGAGACCCATAGAAACTAACGTTGACTGTAGACGTTCGGGGACGTCGACTGTAGACAAGACCCATAGAAACTAACGTCGACTGCAGACGTTCGGGGACGTCGACTGTAGACGAGACCCATAGAAACTAACGTCGACTGTAGACGAGACCCATAGAAACTAACGTCGACTGTAGACGTTCGGGGACGTCGATTGTAGACGAGACCCATAGAAATTAACGTTGACTGCAGACCCATAGAAACTAACGTCGACTGTAGAAGTTCGGGGACGTCGACTGTAGACGAGACCCATAGAAACTAACGTCGACTGTAGACGAGACCCATAGAAACTAACGTCGACTGTAGACGTTCTGGGACGTCGACTGTAGACGAGCCCCATAGAAATTAACGTTGACTGCAGACCCATAGAAACTAACGTCGACTGTAGAAGTTCGGGGACGTCGACTGTAGACGAGACCCATAGAAACTAACGTCGACTGTAGACGAGACCCATAGAAACTAACGTCGACTGTAGACGTTCGGGGACGTCGACTGTAGACGAGCCCCATAGAAATTAACGTCGACTGCAGACCCATAGAAACTAACGTCGACTGTAGACGTTCGGGGACGTCGACTGTAGACGAGACCCAGAGAAACTAACGCCGACTGTAGACGTTCGGGGACGTCGACTGTAGACGAGACCCATAGAAACTAACGTTGACTGTAGACGTTCGGGGACGTCGACTGTAGACGAGACCCAGAGAAACTAACGTCGACTGTAGACGAGACCCATAGAAACTAACGCCGACTGTAGACGTTCGGGGACGTCGACTGTAGACGAGACCCAGAGAAACTAACGCCGACTGTAGACGTTCGGGGACGTCGACTGTAGACGAGACCCATAGAAACTAACGTTGACTGTAGACGTTCGGGGACGTCGACTGTAGACGAGACCCATAGAAACTAACGTCGACTGTAGAAGTTCGGGGACGTGGATTATAGACGAGACCCATAGAAACTAACGTCGACTGTAGACGTTCGGGGACGTCGACTGTAGACGAGACCCATAGAAACTAACGTCGACTGCAGACCCATAGAAACTAATGTCGACTGTAGAAGTTCGGGGATGTGGATTGTAGACGAGACGCAGAGAAACTAACGTTGACTGTAGACGTTCGGGGACGTCGACTGTAGACGAGACCCATAGAAACTAACGTCGACTGTAGAAGTTCGGGGACGTGGATTATAGACGAGACCCATAGAAACTAACGTCGACTGTAGACGTTCGGGGACGTCGACTGTAGACGAGACCCATAGAAACTAACGTCGACTGCAGACCCATAGAAACTAACGTTGACTGTAGACCAGGGGTGGGCAAACTACGGCCCGCGGGCCACATGCGGCCCGTTAGGCTGTTTAATCCGGCCCGTCGAGTATTTAAAAAAATTGTATTAAGATCGCATTAATTTTGCCTTTTTTCTTGCAATACTTTGCGTTATATATATATTGCGTTACATATATTTGACAATCAGAATATCAGATATTTCATGCCATAGCTAACAAATGTAAAAAAGGAAAAATGACATAAAAGCAGATCATCATTCATTCAGCGCTGTTGTGGCTGCGGTGTGTGTGTCACGTAACAAGCAATGACGCGTCACCATGGAAACCAAACAGACAGAAACCAGAGAATGTCTCTGCAGAAACTTAAGCGCATAGACTTGTTGCACGTTAATGTTTTTTCCTTTTTTGGAAACTCAATGAGAAAAAAAAAATGTTTGGTAACCGCTTGCACACCTTAGTTTTTCCTTTGATTTGTCTGCTATTTAGTTTCTTTGCTCCTCTGGATTTGTGGATGTATCCTATGGGATCAAATTCCCGCCAAATATATAGCGGTCGCGTATAAAATAATAATAAGCGTGAATCAAAAATTTAAAAACACATGTAAAAATATATTGCACAAACTGAAAAAAAGAATGCAAAATGATCAGAATAGCAAACAACGTGGTCACGGATCAAAATATAATAAGCGTGAATAAAGAAATAACAAGCATGAATAAAAACTTTAAACACATTAAAAGTTATTTTGCACAAAACTTAAACTTATGGTCATGATTTGTTAAAAAGTATGGTTTTATTACTGTGTACTTTGTGCTTTCTTGCATTTTCTGCTCATATTTTACTCTTTTGTACGCTTGTGATGTTTTTCTCTTCGCTCTTCTTTCTATGTTCTGCGCTTGCTCTTCCAAATGTTGCAGTTCGAGTTTCATGTAAATTAGGGCGGGCTTAAGCGTCACCATTGGTCCACTAGTTCTAGATTGACAGATACTCCTCTAGCCAATCAATCGAAGAGGGGAGTTGACGTCACACTAATGCGACTCGTGGTACAAGCTGTTTATGTTTGTACAATTTCTTCAATTCCATTATAATATACTAAAATGTTATTTTTCTAATACTTTTATATACTGTTCAATTTCTTATTTGTGCTTTGATATGTGCATTTATTAAATTAATTATTTTCGCTTGGCATACCAGCGTGATTGCGTCACCGCCATAGACTGTAAAAAAATAGGTCACCGCACACTTCAGTGGGTGGTGCGCGCCCGTGAAGCACTTCATTCTGAGTAAATATAACAAAGAAGCACTGCTGCACTCTCTTTTATTTCATTTTTCTTTAATCATTATACTCCTTTTCAGGAGTGCTACACTTACAAGGGAAGACGGCAGTTCAATTTAACTTTACAAAGACTTTCAAGCAGTAAAGCTATCTGAACTCTGGACATAAATAATTAAATTCATTTTTTTTTAGATACATGAGAATGTTAATGTGCAAACTGGTAATTGGTGTTAAACAATATTACTTGGCTCATGATGTCAATATGTTAAGGCTGCTGTAAGCGAAACATCATTATGAAACACTAAAATTCGTCGCAAAAACTAAGTTAAAAACGGCCATTGTCTAAAGACTTTAGGACTTTGACCTGTCACCGCTACGCATTGCCTACCTTTTTTATTAACCTCGCCAAATTTGACAAGATTATTGAAAATGATTGTGTTACAGAGAAGATATACAGAAACCAGTTGAATTTAATACAGTGATTTATTACAAAATTACTGTGTTTACTTAGCCTACATAGCTACATAATTGCATATTACTTTAGAATTAATGTTTTAAATAAAGCTTAAAATTTGAATACAGCAACATCTCCATCAGCGATAGGTAACGCTGTTTCTAGAGTGCCGCTGTCCTGCAGAGTTTAGCGTCAACTCCGATTAAAAACCTCACCTGTCTTAAATATCCTAAAGACGATGATTAGCTGGTTCAGGTGTGTTTGATTAGGGTTGAAGGAGCTAAACTCTGCTCCCAGGACCGACATTACACATCCTTGTTATTGATTAAATATGAAAGTAAAACGGCCAGTAGGTGGTGGCTGCTCGGAGAAGATCGACGCTCCCGGTGCCAGGTCAAGTGCATTAGAGGTGAATGATGGATCATCAGACAGGCATAACTGTAACAGGTCGTTGTTAGGATGACGAATTTAACTATACCATATTGCCAGGTATACGTATACCGGCAACAGTTTGAGTTGCAGGCACACATGCAGCTTAAAGGTGTCCTGTTGATGGTCGTCTTCCCCTGTATAACAAGTTTTTTTTTTATATATATATTTTTTTTTTTATTGAAATACAATAATAACAAAACATATCACATACAAGAGTACACATAACCATACATGTCCATACATGTCAGGGGTAGAGAATAAAAAAAAAATAAAAAAAAATAGAAAGGCTTTTTACAAAAAAAGCTTGTACTTGTCAAACAGCTGTGTAGTTTTCACCCCTGTATAACAAGTAAGCATCAGTAGCCACAAGTCGCATTGGTGTGACGTCAACTCCCCTCTTCGATTGATTGGCTAGAGGAGTATCTGTCAATCTAGAACTAGTGGACCAATGGTGACGCTTAAGCCCGCCCTAATTTACATGAAACTCGAACTGCAACATTTGGAAGAGCAAGCGCAGAACATAGAAAGAAGAGCGAAGAGAAAAAAATCACAAGCGTACAAAAGAGTAAAATATGAGCAGAAAATGCAAGAAAGCACAAAGTACACCGTAATAAAACCATACTTTTTAACAAATCATGACCATAAGTTTAAGTTTTGTGCAAAATAACTTTTAATGTGTTTAAAGTTTTTATTCATGCTTGTTATTTCTTTATTCACGCTTATTATATTTTGATCCATGACCACATTGTTTGCTATTCTGATCATTTTGCATTCTTTTTTTCAGTTTGTGCAATATATTTTTACATGTGTTTTTAAATTTTTGATTCACGCTTATTATTTTTTTATACGCGACCGCTATATATTTGGCGGGAATTTGATCCCATAGTATCCTGCCCGATTCCGTTTACCGACCTTTATCGTCCGGCTTTCGACTACGCTCCCCTGTCTGCCATGTACAGAACCCGTTTTTTTTTTCATTAAATATTCTGATCTGCCTTTGCCTTTTATGTTTAATTTTATTATTCTTAAAATAAATTTGTATATTTGTTTATTTCCACAAATGTATGACTTTTGGAAGTGCAAATTGCCATTCAGTTTTAATAAAGTTGAATTAACGTAACCTGTAATTTTTACTCTTCTAAGTGTACACTTGCATATGTTTTGTTTCTAATTTACTGTTAGGCCATTAAATAATAATAAGGATAGCTACACAATATTTAAAAAGTATAGGCTATAATTATCTAACATCTTTAAAAATTAACATCAAAACATAACATACTAAATGGGGGATATCTAGCATAAAAAATGTATTGTCAGAATGTCGTCTCTCAGTTGTTGAATTTCGCACAGACATTGCCACAACGTTGTCTGTTTGCTGAGCCCGATCTTATGAAAGTGCGAATACCACGAATTGTATTTGTAGTGCATAATATGTTTTCGCGTGCATATGATATGCACTTTATGGCGTGTAATAGGCACGCACTCCACACCCCTAATCCTAACCAAGGGGTTTACAGTGTGTAGCATGCACGCAGAAAAAAAAAAAAAAAAAAAAAAACCTTTTTGCCATATAAATGGCACAAGAAATAAAATTTGTGGTATAGATACGCACTTTCATGAGATTGTGCATCATAATCTGCTACTGGGCCGGCCCTCTGTCAAATTTTTAAAACCCAGTGTGGCCCTTGAGCCAAAAAGTTTGCCCACCCCTGCTGTAGACGTTCGGGGACGTTGACTGTAGACGAGACCCATAGAAACTAACGTCGACTGTAGACGTTCGGGGACGTCGACTGTAGACGAGACCCATAGAAACTAACGTCGACTGCAGACCCATAGAAACGAATGTCGACTGTAGAAGTTCGGGGATGTGGATTGTAGACGAGACGCAGAGAAACTAACGTTGACTGTAGACGTTCGGGGACGTCGACTGTAGACGAGACCCATAGAAACTAACGTCGACTGTAGACGTTCGGGGACGTCGACTGTAGACGAGACCCATAGAAACTAACGTCGACTGTAGACGTTCGGGGACGTCGACTGTAGACGAGACCCAGAGAAACTAACGTCGACTGTAGACGTTCGGGGACGTCGACTGTAGACGAGACCCAGAGAAACTAACGTTGACTGTAGACGTTCGGGGACGTCGACTGTAGACGAGACCCATAGAAACTAACGTCGACTGCAGACCCATAGAAACTAATGTCGACTATAGAAGTTCGGGGATGTGGATTGTAGACGAGACCCAGAGAAACTAACGTCGACTGTAGACGTTCGGGGACGTCGACTGTAGACGAGACCCAGAGAAACTAACGTTGACTGTAGACGTTCGGGGACGTCGACTGTAGACGAGACCCAGAGAAACTAACGTTGACTGTAGACGTTCGGGGATGTCGACTGTAGACGAGACCCATAGAAACTAACGTTGACTGTAGACGTTCGGGGACGTCGACTGTAGACGAGACCCATAGAAACTAACGTCGACTGTAGAAGTTCGGGGATGTGGATTGTAGACGAGACGCAGAGAAACTAACGTTGACTGTAGACGTTCGGGGACGTCGACTGTAGACGAGACCCAGAGAAACTAACGTTGACTGTAGACGTTCGGGGACGTCGACTGTAGACGAGACCCATAGAAACTAACGTCGACTGTAGACGTTCGGGGACGTCGACTGTAGACGAGACCCATAGAAACTAACGTCGACTGTAGACGAGACCCATAGAAACTAACGTTGACTGTAGACGAGACCCATAGAAACTAACGTCGACTGTAGATGAGACCCATAGAAACTAACGTCGACTGTAGACGAGACCCATAGAAACTAACGGCGACTGTAGACGTTCGGGGACGTCGACTGTAGATGAGACCCAGAGAAACTAACGTCGACTGTAGGTGTTCGGGGACGTCGACTGTAGACGAGACCCAGTGAAACTAACGTCGACTGTAGACGTTCGGGGACGTCGACTGTAGACGAGACCCAGAGAAACTAACGTCGACTGTAGACGTTCGGGGACGTCGACTGCAGACCCATAGAAACTAACGGCGACTGTAGACGTTCGGGGACGTCGACTGTAGACGAGACCCATAGAAACTAACGTCGACTGTAGACGTTTGGGGACGTCGACTGCAGACCCATAGAAACTAACGTCGACTGTAGACGTTCGGGGACGTCGACTGTAGATGAGACCCAGAGAAACTAACGTTGACTGTAGACGTTCGGGGACGTCGACTGTAGACGAGACCCAGAGAAACTAACGTCGACTGTAGACGTTCGGGGACGTCGACTGTAGACGAGACCCATAGAAACTAACGTCGACTGTAGACGTTCGGGGACGTCGACTGTAGACGAGACCCATAGAAACTAACGTCGACTGTAGACGTTCGGGGACGTCGACTGTAGACGAGACCCATAGAAACTAACGTCGACTGTAGACGAGACCCATAGAAACTAACGTCGACTGTAGACGAGACCCGAGACCCATAGAAACTAACGTCGACTGTAGACGTTCGGGGACGTCGACTGTAGACGAGACCAGGGATTAAAGTTCTCCGTCGCTACGACAGATTTCCGTTAATTGCAGCAAGTCTATGATGGATTTCCGTCAATTGCAGGGTTCCATGTCTTAAATTCACTTTTCATAATTTTAAGGCCGTAAATAGGCTTTCATTTCTCAAATAGTGTAATGTCTTAATTTTAGTTTAAATAGGTCTTAAATTAAGGAAAGACGAGGTGTATTCACCCTGCTGAGGGGGATGTGATCAAAGCCTGGAGTGGCGCAAAAGCACGTTCCTCTCTCCACTCTAAGCATTCTGTAATCACTTCGCTCATGGTTCACTCCGGGTTTTCAATTACCGCTCACGGAAAGTGCATGTCAGGCTACAGCTGAGCGCTGAGGTAGAACTATTTCAGTTACCATGGATGGACACACTTATAATGCAGGTAGGGCTGGGCGATATATCGATATAAAAATATATCAGTATAGTTTTGAAATCCGATATGAAATTAGACCAAATTTACGCTGTGATCCTTGCTCCCCGCTCCTCCACTCTGCGTGCGTGTTTAGAGCATGTTATGTTATAAGAGGCGAATCATGACTACTTCAAAAAACCCAGCACAATAGGAACTACCAGGCAGTGACATAAGTGTAAGCTGAAATAAAGTTTTTCACCTCAGAAAAACGGACTTTCTTGTCCTGTCAGCTGTTATCCTGTTCTCGTAGCGCACACTGCGCACTGTATCGCCTCACTGATCAAGTGCAAAAGAAACTAACTTACGAGCATGCAACGCGTGCGTACGTTGTAAATTACACAAAATAAAAGTAAATTAATGCAGGTATGATTTTCATTCTATTCACCAGGAGCAGTTTCCATGTTTCATTAACAGTTATTGTTAATATTGTGTATTCACCATGGTAACTGTCGTTTCCATATTAACCCCAAAATGCCACTTTATTTTCACTGTGTGTTATTTTTTATATTTTTAAATGACTGTAGTGGCTCA